>NW_020175393.1:8489548-8527892 GCF_003031525.2 Neophocaena asiaeorientalis asiaeorientalis | reverse complement strand
GGTGGGTAGCCAGAAACTCTGGGTCTCCTTACCTCGCGCCATTTCCTGATGCCTTGCAGCATTGATTTCTTTTCCCCATCCATTGATTCTAAACCCCCGTCTCCGGAACGAGGCTATGAAAGAGCAGAGTGCCACCTATTATTAATGATTATTATTAATTAGAGGGGAGGGGCGCTGGCTCTTTGTTGATCACTTATGAGAGTCAGCCACTGAGTGAAGCACTTTGTCTACATTTCCCTGATTACTCGTCACAACATTCAATGAGCGAGATACTGATTCTATTTTACAAACAAAAACTTGGAGGTTCAGAGAGTTAAGTAACTGGCCCAAGGCCACATAGCTAGTCAGGGTGAAGCTAAGCTTTGAACCCAAGTTGGTCTGGCTCCAAGACTTTACCGCCAGGCTGACCTGCTCCAAATCAGGAACAGGAGGGAGTCAAGGAGACCCTGCAGAGGGAGGCCTTTTGCAGCCTGCCCTCGGCCACGCCAGAATCCCCCACCAGCCCGACTCTGGCTCTGGAGGCTCAGTTGGCCTGTGAGCCCTCAAGGGCAGAAACTTTGGCTCGCCTGTTTCTGCACCTGTGCTGCTGGCCTGGGGCTCTGTGCCGAGCAGTGCCCCGTCACTGTGTGAGCGGATGAATGAGTGTTGCCCTTCTGTGTTGTGCAGAACGACGACAGCTTTTGCATGCTGGGGGTCGAGCCCACCTACGTGCCCTCCCAGAACGGCCAGCCCCTGTGGATCCTTGGGGACGTCTTCCTCAGGTCCTACTACTCCGTCTATGACTTGGGCAACAACAGGGTGGGCTTTGCCACAGCCGCCTAGACTCAGCGCCTGGATTCCCCGGGCTCCCTTCTCCCTCTGGGCCTCCCAGGCTACAGGGGGTTCTCTCTGCATTTCCTCTCTGCATGTAGCCTCCCTTCTCTGGACTCTGGACTTTCTCTAACAATAAATCTTTCTTCTCCATATCGGCCAGCCTGTTGTTTCTAGAGGGCAGTTGTGGCCTGTAAGGCAGCCCCTGGTCTCAGACAAGGGGGCAATGAGAGTCAGGGGCAGATTTGCCTCTGCTGCGCCATGTTCTCCCTGAGTTTCTAGGAGGTTTGCAGTGGGTCACTGAGAACCTAAGAGAAATAGGGCACAGGGTAGGGCTTGGGGGTGGGCCCTGAATCCCTCAAAGCTTGGAGTCTGTTCACAGCTTCTCTCTGGAGAGGGAAGACTGTGGTAGTGGCATGGAAGCAGGACATTCCTTTGTAATGGGCAATCCAAAATGCTCTGCTGACCTAATTTACCAAACTACCACCAGAGTGACCCCACACATGTGCACTAGCAGTGTGACTAGGGGTCCAATGTATCCTAAATCTAGCCTCTTCCTCCTTATCTGTGATCAAGTTCCACTAGGAGCTTTCAGAGTAAGGCTGGATGCCAATACACACTTGTAACAGTCACGGATCCTTTAGGGAGAGGTCACCCGATGCCACCAGAACCTAGTAGGTTCCAGGAGGGCTCCAGAAGATCTGGGCTGAGTTAAGCCTATCATATTTTAACCCAGACCCCTATGTCCCAGGGCTTGTCTTTAAAGAAGGGCTGGCTCTCAACCACAGACAAGAGGGATAGCTATTTGAATCACATGAAAATCAAACTCATTTGTTCTAACCAACTGAGCAAGAGGTCTTGTCCTTCTGGACTTCATTCCTGTCCTCCATAGGACCCTCCCAGCAAAAGACCAGGAAACCTGGTGGGGGTGGGGGAGGGACACGGTATGGGGAGGGGGAGGAGGAGGAGGAGGAGGAGGAAAAGGCAAAGAATGATAGCTCAGCACCCTGTAACTTCCAGCAGGGGAAGGTGACACGAAAGAGGTCAGGAAATTTCTGTCCAGCAACATGGCAGCGGGGGGTACCTGCAAGCTCAGGCTGATGAGGTCTAGGTGGGGCGGGGGTATATATAAATGGGGAACTCACAATTAGAGGGGAGGTGGGCTCTATCTTATAGTCATATTTCCTTTACCATGCTGACCAACCTTGTCCCTTATGCTCAAGATCCAGGTCTGGTACCCAACTCCAAACCAGGAGGGAAACTGAGGTTTGACGCAGAGGGGTTTCTATGGCAACAGCACACCATCTGGGACCCTACATCTTTCCTAGACTCCAGGAAAGCCAGCCCGCTGCAAGCCTCTCCTTGGGGTCAGATAGGCCACAGGGTGTATTGTGGTGATCTGCGTGGTTCGGACATCACTTATTGAAAAGAGAAAACTTGCAAAAGGGGTAGAAACGAAGTGGAACGAAGTTTCCAAATTAAACGCCAAGTCCCTGTACAGGCCTGAACTCACAGAGCGGGACTACAAATCCCGGCGTGCCTAGCCGAGCTGCAGGGAGGACTACGCTTCCCAGCGGGCTCCACGGCAGGCCGACGTGGGGCGGAGTCGGGCGGGGCGGGGCCGCGGGGTAGGGTGCTGCCCTCTGCCGGGCGCGGCGGGAAGTGGGTGCGGAGTGACAGCAGGAGCCCCGGCGCCGGGCGCGGGGCTCGGTGACAGCGGAGGCGGCGGCCGCCGGCTGGACGTAGGGAGCGGCGGCGGCGCCGACGGCAGAAGGAAGGGCGGACGGGGGCGGTCCTCCCTGGTGGCGCGGAGCCTGAGGAGCCCGGGAGGGGGTGGCCGGCACAGCTCTCGGGCCGGACACCTGAACTTGGGACAAGTTGCCGGAGCCGCGGGGCGCGGGCGGCGGACGGATTGACCTTCATAGTTAGGTGAGCAGCGCTGGGGGGCAAGGGGTGCGCGGAGGGCCCGGAACCCCCGACCCAGGCTCCCCTGCTCCGATCCAGTGGGTCCGGGAGACAGGTGGGTGGGTGGGGGTGTCGACTGGAAAGGGGAGCGAGACCGTGTGCGCCGCGCTGCCACCCGCCCCGCTGTCCGTCTAGCCCGGGACGCCCGGCGCATGGCCTGCGGAGCCTGGGAGCCCCTTCAGCCCCTCCCTTCAGGCCAGGGCCGGGGGGCGGCTTCTCTGCGACCTTATGTAACCAGGCGGGAGGGGCCGTGGCGGGCACGGGCCTTCCCGGCCCGGGAGCTGGGAGTCGAAGGGGCGGGAGACGTGGGAGTGAACTTGCAAGAAGTTTGAGGGCGTGTGGGCCCGGCGCCCACTTCTTCTCCACCGGACGCGGCTGGGGCGGGTGGCACGGGGGAGGGCGCCGGAGGTAGGGGAGGTGTGCGGGGGCCGAGTGCGGCCGGGCCAGGCCCTGCCTGGATGGTCCGGGGGAATGGGAGGGCCGGAGCGGCGCCACGCCCCGGGGGCCGGGCTGCTGGAAGCTGAGGGGGGGGCGGGTGGAAGTACCATCCCTCCCTCCCTTCCCGTCCCTTCCTCCCCCTCGGTCTCTTGAAGAAGCCGCCTCTGCCAGAGTCCCCCGGTATCCCTGAGCGCAGTCTTTTTCTCCCCCTTGCATTATTCCACGACCTTAGTGAACCCCAACCCCAGAGCTCACCCACTGCACGCCCCTCTTTCTACCTTCCCTGGAGCTCCCAGCCGTCTGCCCGCCTCCTGAGTATCCCCCTTCTTCTCGGTCCCGAATCCCGGAAAACACGCCCCCTTCCCCCCGATTCCCTGAGTCCGCACCGCCCAACCTCAGGCTGTCCCGCCCCCGAGTCAGCGCTCCTTCTTCTCCCCTCCTCCCGGTACCCCGATCAGCTATTCGGCCGCCGCGAGTGCGCTCGCCTTCTCGAAGGGAGCGGGCTGATGCTAGCTCGGCTCCCCCGCCCCTCGGCCCCCTCCCGCCGGGGGTTCTGGCTTCACGCACGGCTGCCCCGAGCTGCTCAGGGTTGCGCGAGCAGGTTCGCGCTGAAGCCGCCCGGCGCGCCCCAGCCCAGCGCCCAGGGGGAGGGAGGCAGGGAGGGAGGGGGAGAGGGCGCCTGGGGCGGGGCTCGTCTGCGCGAGCGCCCGCATTGCCCAGGGCTCCCCCACCCCCTCCTCATTCCAGGCCAGCCCCTCACCGCGGGGGCCTTCTCAGATGCCCCGTCCACTCCTGCCGCCCGTCTGTTCTGGGGATGGTTCTGCGCGAACAGTTTCTGGACTAAACTTTAGCTGTTTGGCTTAGTGTTCTCTGGGGAAGTGTCAGTTAATTGCCGCCCAGACCCCACCCCCCACCCGGAGAGAGGGGTGCTTGGGTGAGCAGGGAAGGGGACAGGCCGGTTCAGATCCCCAGTGACACCTCTGGGATGTGGGCTCAGGACCCTGCGAGCTGAGATTCCACCGGCCCAAGACCTGGCACTCTTGGGCAACTGGTGGTGGCTGGGAAGGTAGAGGGCCGGTCTCTGGCGTCCTCCAAGGCTGCCAGATGTGGGTGCCCTCAGATCAGATCGCAGTTCTTGGTTCCTTGGCTTGTGCCCTCTGAGGCCTTCACTCTTCCCAGCCTGAGAGATGGCCCCCAGGCCCTGCCTTCAGGGAGATCGCAGTCTGGGAGAGAGACAGCCAGGCCAGAAGAGGCTGGAGAGGGGAAGGGCTGGCTGCCTTGGGAGCCCTGCCTGGTAGTCTGAGGTGTGCTTGTACCACGCCTCAGTTTCCCCAGCCGTGGAATTTACTTGGACCCCTTCATTCTGCCTGCCTCCTGGCTTCTAGATGTGAGTCGGGAACCAGAGAGTGTTAATGAAGGGCTGTTTAGGGTGACTCTATGCTCTGCTTGTGCGGGAGAGCGGCCAGTGTTGCTTACACTTTACAAGGCCTGTTACAGCTGCAGTGCTATTTTGTCCTCAGCCTAGCTCTGTGAGGTGCAGCCAAATGGGAACCCAGGTCTCCTGGTTCTGTGTCCCATGGAAGGGGTGCAGGGATTGAGGACATCTCAGGTGAGCAGTCAATCCAGGGAGAGCCCCTGGGCTTCTGTGGGCTGATGGCCTGGTAACTCACAGTCAGTGGTGGGTAGGAGGGTGGGCCAGGGCAGGCAGGAGCCCATCCAGGGTTCTGGGATGATGGGAGTACCCAGTGCTCACCTCCACGGCCAGTGAGGCCTCCCTTTCAGCCTCTCGGCTGGAAAGCAGGTGGGAGGGGCTTCCCACCTCTCAGGCCTGGCTGCCCTTTGAGGGTCTGGCTTCTGGCCTGGATCCCTCCTGGGGCTCTGTTTATGGCTGTAATTGCATCATTAGCCAGAGTTTATAGAGTTACTTAGCACCTGCCCCCACAGGGAGTGGCCTAGCCACCCCCTGGCTTCTGTCTCTTCCTTTTCAAAGTCAACTTGGTTTCTGCAGGCAGCAGGGGTTTCCCCAACCGCAGCTGGCATGAAAGCCAGGTTGGGCCTTTGTCCTAGGGATGGAGGGCAGTCAGCACTTGGGGCCCAGCTTGGGGCTGCCCTGGAGATGACAGTGGAAATTGGGTTGGCCTCCTCTGATACAGAGGGAGGGAGTTCAGAGTTCCCAGAGCTGCCAGAAGTGTCCACATCCCAGGATACAGTGGGTGTTTTTGCATATAATATATGTAACCTCATGTGAAAAGAGGGAGATAAAAGTGTACAAACTTCACAGGCTGCTGTAAGGAGTCAGGTGCCTGGTACAGGGTGAGTCCAGGGTGCTGCTCTGTATGTCAGTGTGGGGTGTATGTGGTTGATGGGAGTTTGTGTGTGGTTATGAGGTTATAGGTATCTACATACATGTATATAGATGAATTGTGTATATGCATGTCTATGAGAGTGTAACGATAACTTAACATTAATAGAATATGCATCTATTCTCTTTATGCTATAATAGAACAATATTGTAATAAAATTTAGTTACAATAATAGTTGTCAACATTTATTGTAGATTTACTTTTCAGAATGAGGTAGGACTTATTATTTTCATTATACTGATTCAGAGAAGTTAAGCAGGTTGCCTGAAGTCACATAGCCTGGAAGTGGTAGGGATTCTAACCCAGGCCCAACTGAGTCCGAAATCCATGTTCTCAATCCCTGCAGAAGACCACTTCAGGGTTTCCCAGGAGTTCTGTCTTAAAAGGCAGGGTGTGTCGTGGTGCAGGAACCTTCTTTTCCCCCTCCGGGGTCTCCTGCTCTGAGCAGGGGTGGGACTTGTTGAAGCCCCTGCCCCAGGACATACCTGTCTCCTGGATGCTCTTCTGAGCTGCTGACACAGGTGACGAAGGACCCCTGGCAAGAACTCTCCTGCCCGGCCCGGGGAAGAGATGGGTTCAGACAAGGCTTCCTGGGTCTCCTTGGATACCTCAAACGTTCCCTTACAGTGAAGCCCTTAGTAGGCACTTGTTTAATCAGATGTGGAGAAAAGGCTGGGGGGCTATTGGGTGAGAAGGGGACAGTAGGGAGTCGTGAGAAGAACCCAGGAGACCCCGCGCTGACAGGCCGTGTGGTATCACAAAATACCTATAGCGATATTGTATAAAATATACCTTGACATGACCTGGGACCTGCCTCACATTTTAGCACCCATTCCCACCCTTATTCAACCCTCTCCTCCATCCTGCCCATTTCTCTTTATTAGTGTGGTGGACTGCAAAGGTGGCCCAAATTTTCTCCCTCTGTGTATCCGTGGCCGGTCCCTGCCTCTCTCAGCCTCGGTTTCCGTATCTGTGAACCTAGATCATCTGTGGAGTCCCCTCCAGTGCGAGCGTTCTATCAATCTTCCGCAAAGGCACCAAGGCAGGAGAGGCTTCAGAAAGGGCTGGGCATGGGGTGCAGGGGAGGGGGGAGGGGCTGCCCAAGTCCACTCAATAGAGCTTTCGCTAAAGCCTGGCCCCATAGAGCGACCAGCCAGTTTTTCTTGGGACAGAGCCGTAGCTACCATGTATTGAGCGCTGGGCTAAGTGTACCCTAGAGCATGAGCTCCAGGGCCAGGCTGCCTGGCTTGCAATCCCAGCTCTGCCACTTACCAGCTGTGTGACCCTGTGTCTCTGTTTCCACACCTAGAAATCGAGGAGTATAGTAGCACCTACCTAATAGTGCTGTAGGGAGGGCTAAGTGTGTTGGTGCTTGCTGCATGTACAGGACCTAGAACAGTGCCATGCTCAAAAAATGTTAATTATCATAATTAACTTCTATAATGTCTTTATTTCTCATTTCCAGGTGAGGAAACAGAGGCATAGAGAGCTCTAGGGGAGAAATAAAGACCTATGGGTTGCAAACAGACCTCTCCCTTGGGTCTAGCAGCCTCGAGCAAAATGCCTTATATGGGGCTTTGCAGACTCCATGGCCACAGTCCCCACCACTCCCTGTTGTACCACACCCTGCTCGGTCTCCACAATTAACAAGGTAGCAGATTTGGCCATGCCTGCAGCATCTCTACCTCCCCTGCCCTGCCCTGCCCCTTGGGACTCCTAGGATAGCATCTGGCCTGGTCACTTACTACTCACTCCTGACCAGAGGCCCTTCCCCTGCCCTCCTGCTGCCTGGCCCTCCTGCACTCTGACCAGAGATACAGATCTCCTTGTCTGCAATGCCACTAAAAGTAGAGATAAAATCTCAGCCATAAGGCAGGATGTGGAACTTACCGTGCCCACAGGAAGTGCTTTGCTGGCTATGGGGCATTGGGGGCAGTGGGTGAGAGCAGAGGGCAGCCGAGAGGGGCAGAAGCAAGAGGCAGAGTCATCACCAGTTTTCTTTCCTGTCTCTTAAGTGTGGGCATGAGGAGGAAGAGAAATTAGGTCTGGTCATCCCTACCCTTGTCCAGCTTCCTTGGGTCCAGGCCACCTTCTTGTCTTCTATCCGTACAGTGGGGTCCCAGAATCAAATGTGATGCCATGGGATTAATCCAGGAATTCCAACAGACCATCGAAAAACCCATGGTCCATATTCCCTCTTCCCAGCCCTTGTTCATGCTGGTCCCTTCTCCTGGCAACCCCTCCCCTACTCCCCTCCCTATAGGCAAAGCCTCTGTCCATAAAGGCACACCGTTCCAGGAGGCCAGGGGGCTGCTCCGTCTGCAGCTCCAGCTGGATGTTGTGATGCCCTGGGGAGCTCTTTTAAAAAAAAACTGTTGCATCTGAGTCTTCAGGGAGGGGCTTAGGCATCAATATTAAAAAAAAAAGAAAAAAGAACATTTTGTCTGATGATTCTAAAGCCCTGTCTCTAGGACAGTGGTTCTCAAATTTGAGTGGGCATCAGGATCAACTGCAGGATTGTTAAAACAGATTACCGGGCCCCACTCTCAGGGTTTCTAATTGAGAAGGTCTGCAAATTCCAATAGGTCTAAAATTTGCAATTCTGACACGTTTGCTGGCAATGCTAATGCTTCTGGTCCTGGGACCCCACTTTGATAACCTACTGTTTTGCAGCTACCCAGGCCAGAGCTATCTGTTTCCTGGGTCTCTGATTGCTTTGGGTCTCTTAGGCCTGTCTCCTTTTCGAATCCAGGTCCCCAGGGGTAGGAACCACTCTGAGACCATTTGGTGACCCCTAGTCTCTGGTATGGTCAGCCCTCCCTCCCCCATCCTGACTTTCTGCCCTCACCTCCCATTAAATTGACCAGTGTCCAGTCTTAGCCCCACCATTCAGGACAGGTGCTCAGGAAATAGTTACTGCTTAAGGCAGGGTGAGGTGGACAGCACCAGCCCCAAGAGTCATCGGGACATGGGGGCGGTGGGGTCTGAAGCTCCCGTAAAAGTGCTTGGAGCCAGGGTGGCATTGCTGGCACCGGGGTGGAGGTGTCCAAAGCAGCCCAAAATAAGGCTGTAGAAAGACCCATCATGTTATTTTACTTTCCCGCCCTGTGGAGGGTGTTTGATCACTGTTTGAATTGCTTTTTTTGGTTAATAATAAAAATGATAATACACATGCAAGAAATAGACATTTCCGGGCTTCCCTGGTGGCGCAGTGCTTGAGAGTCCACCTGCTGATGCAGGGGACACAGGTTCGTGCCCCGGTCCGGGAAGATCCCACATGCCGCGGAGCGGCTGGGCCCGTGAGCCATGGCCACTGAGCCTGCGTGTCCGGAGCCTGTGCTCCGTGACCTGAGAGGCCACAACAGTGAGAGGCCCGCGTACCGCAAAAAAAAAACAAAGAAAGAAATAGCCATTTCCTTCTCCTTTCTTCACCCGGCCTGGAGACTTGGAATGGTGGGTGGGGGTCATTGTTCGGAGTAGGGATGTGTCCATCATCTTCTAGGGGGTCCTGGGCCTTGAGGGCAGCAGATAGCCGGATGACAGTGGGGTTTCACTGGGAGGCCTGTGTGGGTGGAGTCTTCCTTGGAAGCTGGGGAAGTTTCAGGGAAGCCTTCTGGGAGGTGAGAAGAGGTGATGGTAGGTCCTCCAGCCCAGCAGGGGGGTGGTGAGAGGAGCTGGAGTCGGAGCCCATCAATCTACAGATGAATGGACTGCTCCAAGGTCACACTCTGAGCACAGGGGTGGGGTCTGTCTTGTAGGATGCAGTATCACCAGTGCCTGGAGAGAGGCTGGTGTGTAATGCGCGCTCAGTACAGCTTTATGAAGTGAGTGAGCGAGCGTGAATCGGGCCCCGGTCGTGTGCTCAGAAACGAGGACACACAAATGCTTTACCTGTGGTCTCTGCCCTGCAGGAACATTGCCATTTAAGACCCAGGGACTGGTTCCCAGGGACTTGTACAAGGAGGAGCTCCCCGCCTCTGCCCACAGTGATCCAGGCCCAGCCTGGCTCTAGCATGGGGCTCACAGCCTGTCCGTCCCCGCGGAGAGTTTGCAGCAGCAGCCCTGCCCCCTACCCCCCCACCCCAGTTCTACCAGTGGGTCTGTGGGGTGGGGCTCCGGTTTGTTTTCTCCTGTTTGCCTAGGGAAATCACAGCCTGTCCTCTGCCTTGTTTACAATTGGTTTGGGGACAGCACCTGCCCCAGCTCTTACATCCCTGAGGGGTGCAGTGTGGCCAGGAGGTGACACACTATCCTGTCCACCCCCTGCCGCCTCTGTCCCCTCCCTGCCCTGGCCAGGTGTGCTCTCAGCTGCCCCTGCCAGCGAGGCACCATCTGGCTTTGCCATGGGCTGATTCGCGCTGCAGGGCTGTGGGCCTCAGAGGCCGGCTGGTGCAGCCCCTGTGTTGTCGAGAGGAGGGGACCGGGATCCAGGGAGTGCGGGGGACCCGCTCCAGCATCCATTGGGGTCAGCAGGCACGGACTGAGTGGGGGCCTGGCACTGTGCTGGCCAAGCAGGGTGGGTGGGAATAAAGACACGGCTCCTCTCCCAAAACTGATAGCCTGGTGGGGAATTTCAGTAACTGCAGACGACAGTGAAAGGCAATGATGTGAGACAGTACAGAGCCGTGGACTAAATGACCACAAATGTGTCGACGCCTGGCCCTTTGGTCTGAAGAGCATTCTTCCTTTTTTTTTTAAATTAATTTTTATTGGAGTCTAGTTGATTTACAATGTTGTGTTAGTTTCAGGTGTACAGCAAAGTGAATCAGTTTATACATATCCACTCTTTTTTTAGATTCTTTTCCCATCTAGGTCATTACAGAGTACTGAGTAGAGTTCCCTGTGCTATACTGTAGGTTCTTATTAGTTATCTATTTTATATATAGTAGTATGTATATGTCAATCCCAATATCCCAATTTATCCCTCCCCCCAAGGGCATTCTTCCTTGGTCCAGAGAAAGTTTTTACCGAAGGCTCATGCCAGCACTGAGACCTTGGCTCAGCCCTTCTCACCCCTTGAGCTCCAGAAAGGGTGGCTCTCTTGATCCCTGGTCCTCCCACCCAAGGGTCACCTCTGCAGGCAGGCCCAGGAGCCTTCCTTCCTGGACAGGGTCCTTTCTTCCCAGAGGCCTAGAGGCTGCTGAGTGAGAGGTGAGGCCACAGGGAGGCTGCTGGCTCCTGAGCTACCCGCCTGTCATTTGAAGCCCTGGGCCCTGGGGCACACGGTGCTAAATTGGGTACAACAGCTCAGGCCTCTTTGGGCACACCTGTTGCTGAGCCCCAAGACTTGGGCTTGGAACCGGAGTAGTGCCTCTGCTCCCCCACCCCACCTCCAGCATCCCTCTCTTCCCCCCCTTTCCTTTGCCCCCACACCCCTATCCCTCTGACCCTTCATCTAGTTCCACGGCATCTGGAACATCAGGCCTAGATGCGGGTGTGTCTCCCTGTCCTGCTTCATCTTCTTCATTTCATTTTTCTGCCTCCCTCCTTCTTTTGGTGTATTTAGAGGGTGTGTGAGGCCCGCCCTGCTCCCCTAGGGCCTTCCCAGTGTGGACCTCTGAGCTCTGCTGTCGGGGACCCAGAGGAATGGCCCAGGGCAGGGTGAGGTGGGTGCGAGGGAGCCCAGCATCATGCAAACCCCTGCCCGTGGCCACCAGGGGCATGTGGTGGCTGGGATGCCCCGGGGTGGGTGGGAGATGAAAGGGCCTGGTCTTGTGGGCTGAGCGGCAGCCCATAGTCTGGGCCAGCTGGAGGAGCCCCTCTACAGACAGCCCTGGGTGTCACTGGCTCCTCCAGACCTGTGACTAACTATAGCTTTTCATCCAGTAGGTTTGGCCTAATCATAATGGTTTTCAAAGCCAGGGGTGAGAAGAAAATATTAGAACTTCTATTTCTATGTACTTCTATCTCATCGTTTTGTCCCTCCTTTTATGGTGAAATATAGCATAATTGCCAAAAGGAGCATAAACCTAAATGGATAATGTAATAAATAATTATAAAAGTGAACACCCGGGCTTCCCTGGTGGCGCAGTGGTTGAGAGTCCGCCTGCCGATGCAGGGGACACGGGTTCGTGCCCCGGTCCGGGAAGATCCCACATGCCGCGGAGCGCCTGGGCCCGTGAGCCATGGCCGCTGAGCCTGCGCGTCGTCCAGAGCCTGTGCTCCGCAATGGGAGAGGCCACAACAGTGAGAGGCCCGCGTACCGCAAACAAACAAACAAAAAAAAGTGAACACCCAGGTTACCACCACCCAGATGAAGAAACAGAATGTAATCTGCATTCTGAAATCAGCTTGTGTGCCCCACCTTGGTCATAAGCCTCTCCCCCAGAGCAAACCACTCTTGTGACTTTCGAGATAATCAGTTCCTTGCTTTCCTTTATCATGTAACCACTGTACCTGCATCCTTTGGCAAGAGAGTTTAGTTTTGCATGGTTTTGAGTTTCTAGAGCTGGAATGACACTGAACATGTTCTTTTGTGATGTTGTGAGATCCGTCCACCATTGTTGTGTGTAGCTGTGGTGTGTTCATTTTCACTGCTGTATAGTATCCCCTGTACGAACTTGTTACCACATCTGTATCCATCCCGCCACTCATGGACTTTTGGATTGCTTTCCTTTTCTACACTTCTCCAGAGTCCATATAACCCGGAACGGAATTGCTAGAGCACAGGGTATGCAATGCATATTTCAACTTTAGTAAATACTGCGTTAAGTGGTTTCACCAATTTACTCCTCACTGGTGACACCTAAGAGTTCCTATCGCTCTGTATCCTCACTAACACTTGGTATTGGTAGACTGTTTCAGTTCTGTCCCACTGGTGAGCGTGTAACAGTATCTCATCATGGGTGTAATTTATATTTCCCTTCTCACCTTTTTTATAGATCTATTTTTGTGTATGTTTGCTCACATGCATGATATATTAACACACTGGTATTTATAAGCAATTCCTGAGAAAAGGAACTAATATTGGGGGTGCTCAAAATTTTTTACTCACAGGGGTGAGTGATCAGATAATTGAAAGACCACTGAAATATTGAATGCCAGGGAGGGGGCTGGTTTATAGGTTGGCGGGGGGTAGGTGGTCTTGGGACGAGATTCCCAAGTGGCACTGGCTGCCAATGAGGCAGCTCTGCCCAGAGGGTACTGAGCCGACAGGGTACTTACCAGCACCTTCAGGCCCTCCCGCCTGGCACATCTAGGGCTCCAGCAGATACCCTTCAATTTAGAATTGGCAGGTGCCCGGCTTTCAGGTCCTTTTAGGGCAGTAGTTCTCTTTGTCTCCCAGGGGACATTTGGCAATGTCTGATGACATTTTTGGTTGTCACAACTCAGAGAATGCTACTGGCATCTAGTGGGTAGAGGCCAGAGATGCTGCTAAAGGGTCTAAAATGCTCAGAACAGCCCGGCAACAAAGAGTTATCAGGCCCCAAGTGTCAGTCGTGTTGAGGTTGAGAAACTCTGTTCTAGGGAAGGATCCAGGAACCTGAGATTTGCCATGACCTCGCTGTGTGGCCCTAGGGAAGTGACTAAATGCTTTGAGCCTCAGTGTCCTCATCTAAAAAGGACGGTGGCACGTGTTGCTGCCCCCTCCCCTTCATAGGTTGTTGTCAGGACTGGGGAGAGGGTGGCTGTGTAGGCATCTTGGGAAGCATCCCGGCAAAGGGGCCCATGGCCATTGTGTCCAGGGGGTGGGGGGTTTTCAGCGCCGGCCCTTCCCCTCGACTGTGCTCCCTGGCCATCCAGTGAGCTGGAGGCATCAGGTGATGGCCGTGAGCCTCCTGCTACTCCAGGTCTCAGAGGGCTGTGGGGGAACTGCCCTGAGGGCCCCTGCCTTTTGATGAGGGCTGCAGAAATGAGGGGCTCTCTGGGGAGCCCTGGGGCCCAGGAAGAACCATTTCTGACTTTGTCCTCAGCTGGGTGGGAGTCCAAGGTTGTCTGGGGTGATAAGAGGTGCTTATCATACTCCTTATCTGAGGCCCCATTTCAAGTCCGGTGGTGAAGCGTGGGAGCCAGAGGTCATCCTTAGGGGCTTTGTACACCCAGGCCAAGCTTTGTGTCCTTCTGGAGTTTGCTATCTCAGGGAGGGCCCAGGATTGGGTCAGAGTCTGGGTCCGAGCTCTCTGGGCCTCTTTGACCTCCCCATTCTGAGGCTCACCTCACCCCATGCGTCTTCAGGAGCCTTGGCGTGCCCAGTCTCCCCGCCACTACACTATCCCTTCCTGAGACACACTCTCGTGAAAGGGCCTAGTAAACTCATCCGCCCTGAGGTGTAGATGACTAACGACAGCTCAGTGACTGCCTGCCTTGCTTGACAAGCAGTATCTAACTACCAGAGATGGGAGTCCCTTAGCCACCAGAAAGAAACACTAGCGAAATGTCAAGTGTCTCAGGCTGTTAGAGAAGTGCTTCGGGGGCTGAGGAACCTCTGAAATCTCAAGTGTAGCAAGAGCATTTTCCCACAGGCGAGAACCGTATGGTGGCTCAGATCTCCCCAGAGCGTCACAGGGCTGTGCTGGGTCTCAGGGCCCATTTCAAGGCGGGCCAGAGTGAGAGTGTGAATTGGGTGTCTGGAGGCCCTGGGAAGGCCAAAGGCTGAGGTCACAGGTGTGGGGTCAGTCAGGAAAGTGGTGAACCGTGGGGCTTCTGGCTAAGGGGGCACACACCTCCAGGAGGGACAGGGAGGATGTGTGGGTTAGGGTCTGGCCCGCCCGGGACCTAGTAGGAGTCCTGCAAATTCTTGCCCCTCTGTGCCTCTCCATCTCAGTGCAGGGGCAGCTTGGCCTGGGGCCCTGTGTGGCTCTGTGGGCAGTGGGGCTGTCATTGGCTCAGTCTGGAGTAGCGAGGGACCCTGTAGGTGGCCTGGAGCCCCGGGTCCACGAGATGGGAGCTGGGAGCCCATCTGCGTTGGGTAGGGTTGTGGTGTGAGAGGCCTTCCGGGCGTGTGGTTCCCTCTGCACTGTGAGTAATCCTCAGCCACACTTGCAGCTCCCAGGGGATTGTGCAACTTCCTCTCAGGCCAAGGTGCGGGGGGCTGGGTGAGAAACAGCCCTGGGGAAAATGAGGAAACTGGAGCCGGCACAGGGGCCAGGGGCACGGCCCTGGGCTCTGGACCCCCGAAGAGCTGAGCGTTCCTGGGAGCCTCCTTCCAGGGCGCTCCCCTCTCCAGTTTCTGAGTTAGTGGGGATGAGGTCCCGCAGGCTGCGCTGGCATGTGGGTATCTTTTGAGCGGAGTCAGGGCTGGGGAAGCAGGTGGTGAAGGGAGGGGCTGGGGAGAGGATGGGACGGTGGAAAGCATGTGACATCAGGAGAAGCAGACTGCCAGTCCCACCTCTGCGGAGCCGTGCAGCCCCGGGCAGTGTAACTACGCGCTCCCTGCTTCCTCTCCTCCTCTCCCGGGCTCGTCTGAGCCTCTGGTGAGAAGGTAATGGGCGTGATACACTTAGCCCGGCGGCCAGGCTGCAGGAAATACGCACTGACGTCAAGACTGGGAGCAGACGCTGCCGGGCCAGCTGGGTTCAAGTCCTGGCCCTGCCGCTTTTGCAGCTCTGTGATCCTGGGGCCTCAGTTTCCTCTTCTGTAAAATGGAGATGACAGCTACAGTGCCCACCGTGTGGGTTCATTCTGAGGATTAAAAGACTTAATTCACGGGGAGTGCTCAGAACAGCACCTGGTACAGGTTCATGTCCTACCTGTACGTGAGCATGTTTGTGTGCAAACAGCAAAACACCAGGTTCACGGTGATTATTTCTGATGGCGAGGATTTGAGTGGGGCCTGGGGATACTAATAAGAGCTCCTGTTTCCAGGCCTCACTCCACGTCAGATGCTGGGCCAAATGCTTGACCTGTACCAGCGCCTTGGACCCTCACACTCACCCTATGAGGTGGGCGCTGTCATCATCCCCATTTCACAGATGGGGACACGGAGGCACAGAGGCATCGCGTGACTTACCAGGGCAGTGATGTCAGTGAGGAGAACAGCGGAATGGTCTGCCTTAGCCCTGCTGGACCTCCTCTGGGTTCGGCTGGAGGTGGGCGGGTGGAGAGGAGGGAGTAGGGTGTGCTGTGAGAGGGGTGGGGGCCCGCCTCACGGCCAGTCAGCTCCGGCCAGGAGCCCTGTCTTCTCTTTGTACCATTTCCAATAACATAGTCAACAAATATAAAGAATGACATTAATATAGGGAACGGCTTTTTCGTAGTGGGAGGGAGTGGACTTCCTTGGGCAGAGCTCCCTGCCCGTGGGTGGACTTTCGAGAGGAGTTGAAGGCCACTCACCTGGGGGGCAGGACGGGGCAGGATGGTCATGAACGTGACTCCAGATTCAGGCAGCCCTGGCTCTGACCCCTGCCTAAGCCGTTTACTCTGTGACCCTGGCCTCAGTTTCCTCACATGTAAAACTCCTCCCAGTTCCTTCCTCTTAAAATGATCGTGAGGATGAAATGAGATCCCACGACAGAATGCTTAGCACAGGCCTGGCCGGAGTCAGTGTCCGCCACATGGATGCCTCTCTTAGGCACCTGTTACGCAGAGAGTCGTGTGCCAGGCAGGGAGTGGGGCTATGCAGATATCCTTGGAGGGCCATTCTTTGAACTGTGGATCGGGGCAACTGATTGGACCCTAATCTGGCCATGAAATCAGCTTAGTGGGTCTCAATGAAAATGAAATGAAAAGGAAGTAATAAATTAAATGGAAAAGAATGATGGGAAACATCCAAGTGCATTATTGCACAGTACTGGGAAGTGTTGTTTTGTACAACTTTTTTGGAGTTTCATGTGCATATGTACACGCACTCCGTGTGTGTGTGTGTGTGTGTCCTGGGTCAAATAAAATATACTTTTCTGTGAGTCATGGTCAAAATATTTGGGGCCACTGCCTGAGAGATGATCTCCCTCCCGTGCAGTGATGTTTATGGAGCACGTACTCAGGGTAAGACCCAGCTCCACATGTGGGAGCCAGACTGGGGGGTTGGGACCCAATTCTTAGCAAGGTGGCTGGGTGAGCGGGCCCGGTGGGGGTCAGCAGACACAGAGGGCAGGGGGTGGTTAGGGAGGGCTTCCTGGGTGATGACATGCATGGGGTGGGGACAGTGAGTGGAGGCGATGTCTGGGGTGAGTGTTTGACTTGGGGTCTGGAGATAGAGAGCCCCCCAGTGGGGGCTCCCTGTCTGTGGAGGGCTGTGGGGCCAGGCCTGGCCAGAGGTGAGGGGGAGAGTTGTCTCAAGGCACTGGTTGAGGGCTGTGCACGTTTTCCCTGGCTGGGGTGGGGTGGGGTGGGGTAGAGGAGGACTCAGGTTTACTGATGTTCTGCCCACCCCAAGACTTGCAGGATCTGCGGTGATGGGTGGGACTCAGGGCTCAGATACTCTCCCTCCTCCCCTTGGCCCCTGGGAGTCTCCTGAGTCTTCTCCTCCTTTTTGCTGCCCCGGCTGGCTCAGATGGGCCTGGCCTGGGACCTGGCTCAGCCCTGTGCCCTGGTCCAGGAGCCAGAAGCCTTTCTATGACTTAGATCTCTGCCCGGGCTAAGTTGGGGTCTCCGTTTCTTCATCTCTAAAGTGGGCGTACAAATCCCTGAGCAGCCAGCCGTCTGGATGGTGATGCCCACCTTGTGACCTAACAGGGATGAGCTGGCTACAGGAAGTGTGGCGAGCTCTGGGTGGGTTGTAACTGTTGTCTCTAAGGCTGGGAGGGCTGGGGCAGGTCATGAGGATATCAGCTGCCTCGCTGGAGAGCCCCCCCACCTCCCCACCCCGTGACCTGGGGCAAGGGTAGGGAGAGGCCTGTGACCCATGGTGAGCTGGGGATATCCCCGGCTCTGAGGGGGAGGTGGCCCATTAGGGGCCCCAGGGGATGAGACCCAGATTTGGCCTGGGTCTGGGAAACCCAGCCTCCAGAGCCCCCACCTACATGGGGTACCCGAGGAGCCCCAGCTTGGAGGCCTGTGATGCCAGGTGGAGGGTCTGTGTCCTTGGACTTTTGGCAGAGGTCAATTTTCAGGAAGCTGTGGGTGGCTTTGAGGCTGCCAGACCCAGAGCCCAGAGGCTCAGGCGTGAGCTCCCACAGGAGGATGTGGTATTTAATGAGAGGCCACGAATATTGAGTACCTACTGTATGCCAGGCACTTTAGTATATGTGCAAATTGAATCTTCACAATAACCTCACGTGCAGGTCTTTTTATCATGCCGTTTTTAGGTGAGGAAACTGAGGCTCAGAATGGTCAAATCTCTCTCGCTGGCTAGTGAGTGGCAGGGCTGGGCCGAGGGCATGAGTTCTGGATTCAGGCTGCCAGGGTTGAAAGCCAGACAGTAGCACTTGCCGGCTGTGCAGCCTTGGACAAAAGCCTGAACCTCTTTGCGCGTTCGTTTCTTGCTCTGTGAAATGGGTATAACCGCAGTGCCCTCCTCAAAGGGTTGTTGTGAGAATTCCATGAGATTATGGAGGTCACGTGCTTGGTACTTAGGACACCATCTCTCCTGTCTGTACCAGGGAACCATTGTGTGGCCCGGGGCCCATTCTCTGGTCTCCTTGGGTCCCAGTCTCCTCAGCTGTGTGACACAGGGTACTGACCCCTTCCCTGCCCTTCTCAACAGAATTGCTGGGGATCAGATGGGATCAAAACCCCAGATGGGTCCTGGGGGAGGCCTTCACAGAACAGAAATGCTAGACTCTTCAGCCCCCAGAGCTACCAGGAATTTTTCAGGGCTTGGAGCTAACTGCAGGTCCCGATGTATTTTGTCTGGGCCTGCTTCAAGCTTTCATGTTTCCTGCTGGCCCGTGGAGGCATTTGAAGTGCTGACCCCACATCTACTCCAGAGTTTCTCAAGAAGTGTTCTGTGGAAGGGTTTGGTGATCAAGCAGGAGTGGGAGAGTTGAAAAAAAAAAAAAATGGATTTCTTTGCTACAGGACTTGTCAGAGCCTTTGATATGCTAATATTCTTTATGCACCTCCAGTGTGTGGTCATGGTATATACTTCAGGATATTTCAAAGGCCTGGTGTTCAAAGCTCCATTTTCCAGATGGAGAAACTGAGACCTAGAGTGAAGCCTAGGAAATGATTTTCCCAGATCATGCAGTTATCGCTAACAGAGCTGTGACTAGAGTCCAGGGCTCCTGACTCCATGGCCCGTGCTCTGCAGGACACCGACTTCTTGCTCTCCTTCAACGTGTGTGGTCTGCTCCCTTCCTGAAGGCTCCTCACCTTTTTCTGGCCCCTTCCCTCTGCCTCCCAGCAGCATTAGAGGGTGTCCTGTTCCTTCTGGGTGTCACTGGAAGAGGGGCATACGGGCTCCTGGGAGATGCTTCTGGGCTGGTAGATGGCAATAAGGCTTCATCCCAGCTGAGGGGCTCCTAGCAAGTTAATTCAGTTTTCTGAGCCTCGGTCTCTTCAACTGTAGAGTGATACTCGTCACCTTGTCTCTCACCTGCAGGTACTGAGGGGTTCAGCTCTGACACCTTGTGTGAATGTGTTCTGTTGATCTTCAATTCATGTCCAGATGTCCATGAGTCTAGCAATTCTGATCATTTCGGGGTGGGGGCGATGAGGGAAGAGCATGGAAGAAATGCGGGAGCCCCTGGCCGTGGGATCTGGCTTGGTTCTGACTCCCAAGTTCCGATTTGCTCCCCACATTTGATGTCTGCCCTTTAGTATATTGCTGGCCCTCTCTGGTCTCAGTTCCCCTGGTCACCTAGGACGTGGGCTGGTCTGGCTGACACTAGGGACCCGTTTCACAGGGGAGGGGAGGAGAGCCGGGGGCATGGTTTCCCAGTGTCCTGTGGGGAGCTGGTGTCACAATTGGGAAGGAAACTCAAGTGTCTCGGTGCCTCAGTACGGCTCCGCCTCGAGCATGGTGGTCTCCAGAATCTGCCCGCTCCTCTGAATTCCCGGCCCCTTCAGGCAGGGAGTGTGTGCGGGCGTGCCCACATCTCTGTCCACTCAGCAGCTGGGGTATAAATATCCCAGGCTCTCTGCGGGCTGCGGGGGGCTCCGGGTGCAAGGCTGGGGGGTGGGCCAGGCTGGCTTGGGAGGTGGGAGGTGGTGGTGCCTCCCTGGCAGTGTCCTCTCCCCTAGGGCTGTTTGCCCAGGTTATTCTTAGCACTGACTCATTATAGAGACTATTTTTAATCCTGTTTCTAAGCATTGCCAACATCTGGTGCAGACAGTACTGAAGGGGGTGGGGGTGGCAGGGCGACCCTTTGGGCATTGCTGGGGACCAGAGCCTCTGGCAGGACAGCAAGGACAGAGTCTTCTGCTTCCTGCACCTGCCACTGCTTAAAACTGGGCATGCAGTAGGCGTCCTATTTGTGCTTGAATGTTGTTGGCTCCCCCACAACCTCATCCTTCCAGCGCCTGTCGGTGGGGGTGGGGAGGTGGGCTGGGGGTTACCATCCCGCCGGAGAGCACGAGCTGATGGTGCTCATCGGGTGGGCTTTCCCACGTCCATCCCTCAGGGATTCACTCTGCCTCTGACCCCTGAAGAGAAGGGCCTCCTCAGAGCAGGAGGGCAAGCCCCAAGCTGGGGCACTTGTTACAGCCACTGCTATGGGAGGAGCCGGCAGACATTATAGGGAAGGAGGGTGCTCAGTGGTGAGTGTGCAGGCTCCAGGGCCAGACTGCCTGGGCTCAAGTCCTGGCTTTGCTCCTTCCTAGCTGTGTGACCTTGGGCAAGTCATCAACCTCTCTGTGCCTCAGTTTCCTCATCCGTGAAGTTGGGGTGGGAGTAGAGTGTTGTAAGGATTCAGTAAAATAATAATGTACCAAGTGCCTACCTAGTAAGTGCTGTATAGTAGGGAGCTGGTGGTATTGTCATTATTGCTATTGTTATTGTTACTAGTGAGAAGCTCTGTGTGTGCCCTGAGTTGGGGAGGAGGCATCCTGGCTGTTCTCTGAGTGAGGTGAAGCTTGGCATGGGGCTCAAAGGGAGTGGTTGTACACAGGCATCGTGATGGGGTGATTTCTGGCAGGCTTCCCCGAGGGTTCAAGGGCACACAGGTGGGTTGGAATGTGGGCTTTGCCCTTCACAGTTTGGGTGAGTCACTTTTCTTTCTTCTTTTTTTTTTTTATATTCTTTTCCATTATGGTTTATCACAGGACATTGAATAGTTTCCTGTGCTATACAGTAGGACCTTGTTGTTTATCCATCCTATATGTAATAGTTTACATCTGCTAATCCCAAACTCCCAACCCATCCCTCCCCCACACCCCTCCGCATTGGCAACCACAAGTCTGTTCTCTATGTCTGTGAGTCTGTTTCTGTTTTGCACATAGGTTCATTTGTGCCATATTTTAGATTCCACATATAAGTGATATTATATGGTATTTGTCTTTCTCTTTCTGATTTACTTCACTTAGTATGATAACCTCTAGCTGCATCCATGTTGCTGCCAATGGCATTATTTGTTCTTTTTTATGGCTGAGTAGTATTCCATTACATATATGTACCACATGTTCTTGATCCATTCATCTGTCAGGATATTTAGGTTGTCTCCATGTCTTGGCTGTTGTGAACAGTGCCGCTTTGAACCTGGGGGTGCATGTATCTTTTTGAATTACGGTTTCGTCTGGATACATGCTCAAGACTGGGGTGGCTGGATCATATGGTAATTCTATTTTTAGTTTTCTGAGGAACTTCTACACTGTTTTCCATAGTGGCTGCACCAACTTACATTCCCACCCACTCACTTAACTTTTCTGAACGTCCATTTCTTTACCTTCATGACAGAGATGATACTACGTAGGCCATAGCGTTATGGTGGAAAATAAAGCATTTGATGTTCGTGGAGCATTTTACCCAGTGCTGGGCACATGGTAGGACCTGAATCCATGAGACTTTCTTTCGTTTGTTTTTTGCTGTGTCCCTTTCCCATGTGACAGATAGGGTGCCCTGGGTCTGGAAGGTTTGGACGGCGGGGGCTGGGGTCCTAGCTCTCAGTGAGCTATGTGATCCACACTCATAGCTTCCCATGGTCTTCTGTAACACAAAGAGGCCAGAGAAAATTCTGGTTTTCAGACCCTTTCTCAGAACCCCTGGGGGTGCCTCAGGGAAGGACTAGGCACCAGAACAGGGTGGTGGGGGGAGAGGCCCCCAGTTGGAGGCCAGGTGGTCTGGCCCTTCCCCCTCCCCACAAAGCTGCTTCATTCTCATGTTTTACTATCAAGTTTCCAGGTAAAATTTGTCTGAAAATGGGGTTCTGCTGTTGAAAACAGCCTGGGAATCTCTGGTGGGTGACTTCCCAGGCTCCTGTCGTCGGACGTCTGTGCCCTCCGACGTGGCAGTGACTCTGGGAGGTGACCTGTGCGTGGGCACTGTTGCCCAGAGGGTGCTGGCACTCCCCAAGGGGCGAGGGGGCTTCCAGGCTGCTCCTGGGGGAGAGATTTGAGCGCTGCCCTGGCCTCGCTGACTGTGGGACGTGGGTGCCCACAGGCAAAATCTCACAGGCAGGAGCGAGGGCTGAGATTGGGCAGAAAGGCACGTGCCACAGGGCAGGTACATTTGTAGTGAATGCTCAAGAAATATTTGAAAGGAATGAATGAAGTGGCACCAGCACAGCATCCCAGGGCAGCGGTACCTCTGAGAGGGTGGCAGATCCCCACTCTTCCCCTTCCTCCTTGCCCTCCACTCCCCCTTCCCTTTCGTCTGCTTTGCTTGACCAGTCTTAAGCTACCCCAGCCCTGGGGGCAGGCTCGGCCTCGCACATAAACTTGAACAAAGACACTTCCTCAGCCTGAGCCTCAGTTCGTTCATCAGTGAAATGAGGATGATGGGCTTGGCTTGGGAGGCCTCCTCCGGTGTTGTGACCTCTGTTCTCAGGGCAGGTCACATGCACACCAGGGGAAGGCCAGCCCCCATCACCAGGCAGGGCCCTCAGGTTCCAAGATGAAGCTGGGGATGCCCCGGGGCTCCGACTGGGGCCTCCAACTGGGGCCTCCAGGGTGCGATGTGCCTGGGCCATGGCTGGGGTGGGGATGTGGGGGGCTGTGGGTGTGAGAGGAAGGGTGGGCAACCAAACATGTCCGCTGGGCCAGGGCCGCCACCATGACTTTTGTGTGTGACCCTCTGGAGTATGGGTGGCCGCCAGTAGGAACACATTTGTGTCCTTGTGAGTGGGTGTGAAAGGGTGTGTGAATCCAGCCGGCCAGGGAGCAAGGGCACTTATCTCCTGTTGCTGGGAGCTTCCTGGGCTCTGAGGAGAATGGAAAGTGATTCATGCAAAGGGGCGCCCCCCCAGTTCCCCACTTTAGCCACGACCTGAGGTATAGGGTGGCCTGGCTTCCTCCTTTGCCCCCACTCACCAGAGGCCCATGGCCCCCTCCTCCTTCACCTCAGACCCTGTATCTCACTCTGGGGTAGGGTGCTGCCCAGACCTGCAGTCTGACCCTCCTCTCAGTGGCATTTGGGGCGGGGGTGTGGTCCATGCCTGCAGCTCTAGAAGGCAGTGCGCCCCCAAGCCTGGCACAGCTAAGCCCCTGCGCCAGAGGAAGTGGCCTTCAGAGGCCCAGCCTGGGACGCCGTGGTCACCACCCCACACCAGCCGAGTGGTTTTCCAGCCAGAGGAGACCTGCGGGGAGGGGTGAGGAGAGGCTCCACCTGCCCACCGTCTCCCCGGCTCCGGCCATCCTGGCTGCAGCCACTGCCTGTGACTCATTCCCCCGGGGACTGAGCCGGCTCCTCTCCTGGGGCACCGGCCCAGGCTCAGAAAGTTGGGGAGGGAGGAGTGAGGCCCTCTGTGCGGGGAGGGGTCGCAGCAGACCTCTCTGGTGTCCTCTGGCCTCTGCAGACTTCACCTTCCCTTTGCCGCAGCCCCCGATTACATAATGGGTCCCAAATGCCTCACAAGTAAGCGGCCCAGCCTGGCAGCTGGACTCAGGAGTCCCTATTCCCCAGTGCCCGCCACCAGCGCACGTCCCCATTCCAGTGCCCGGCTCGCTGGGGGAGTGGGTGGTGCCTCTCACACTCCCCCCCCCACTGTGAGGGGGGGCTGGGCAGCCTGGGAGGGGGTGGGGAGGCCCTCTCCAGGGAAATGAATTCCTGGCCTGGCCCCAGATGCCGGCCTGCCCAGCTCTGCTCCGGGCTAACGCTGGGTGCACACACAGCCCCATTGTACGCCTGGGCCCTGTGCCCGCCATGGGCCTGGCACCAGCTCCATCAACAGCAGTGGCTCCGTCAGCTCCTCAGCACCCCCTGCCAGGGCCCGAGCCACTGGGCCCCCGGGGAGGAGGAGGAGGGAGGGCAGGCGATTAGGTTGTGAGTGAGGGTGCCCCGAGCTGAGGCGCCGGGGCCGTGCAGATGCCTGAGGAGCCAAATGCATACATTTGTTTCTTTGTCAACTGTGGATACAAGGCGGGGAGCACTGTCCCCCATTCACATGAGGCATCAAGACCCCAAGAGGCTGCAGTAGCCTGCCCAAGGGCACACAGCTAGCAAGGGATGGAGCCGGGGTTCGAGCTCAGGCAGCCTTGGTCCAGAGTCTTTTCTGCACCCCTTACTGTGCTACATACCCAGTCTCCAGGTCAGGGCTGGGGGAAAGGCAGTGCTCCTTCTTTCCCCAGCCCAACATTGAGGAGCTAGGCAGGCTACTTTCTGGAAAGTACATGTCCCCAGGGTGGAAGGGGACCCTGGAATAGTAGGGCCTGGAGCTGTGCGCTTGTGAGAAGCGTGGTGGTTTTCAAGGATGATACTGGTGGCTGGACAGGCAGAGCAAGTCTCCAGAGTCGGAAGGCGGCTCTGTGCCTCAGTTTCCCTGCCCCACCGGCACTGAACATCCCCTGTGCTTCTTGGCAGGGCATAAGAATGTAGAGGTGAGGTGTGGCCAGGGCTGAGACCTGGACCCTCATCTCCTTTTCCGATGCTCCATAGGCTGGCTGGGAAGTTCCCTTTTCCCAACCTAGACCAAGGCCTCCTGTTGCTTCTATTCTTAGAGTCTGTCCTGAGCTGCCCCATCTCCTCAGGTTTCCCAGCCTGAAGGGTCCTCTGAGGCCGGAGAGCCTGCCAAGGGGGCAGCCTAGCTCTAGGCTGTGAGGGGGTCCCATCTCTGCCTAGCGCCCAGGCCCCTCAGGCCAGGCTGGAGGGTGCCCAGAATCAACTTCCATGGGTCTCAACTTATCCACTCATGACCTCCGACCCCATGGGTTTGGGCAGAGCTGAAGCTCCTCCCTTCTTCTCGGCCCAACCTCCTTGTCCCCTGCCCATCGCGGGCACAAGGCCTGGCTCCCCCTTGGTGACACCTCAGCCCTCTCAGCAAATGGACAGGGCAGTCTGCAGGGACCACCTGGTTGTGCAATGCCAGGGCTGGGCCTTGGGGACAGGTGGGGAAGAGAGAGGCTGGAAAGGGACACCAAGGCCAGCTCCCTTCTCACCCCACTCTGGAGTCTTGTCTGCTTTCCCAGTCTGCTTGGGCTCAGCTTACCCCGATTATGCTGTCCCCCAAGACAGCCAACACATCTTCATCCAAGGCCACAGCAGGGCACATCAAACCCAGAAGGGCCAAGTCTGAGTGCCTTCTCCCTGGGAGATGCCGAGAAAGAGAACACCTGGGGACAGCCCTCAGGGAGTTTCTACTACAGCTGAGAAAACTAGGCAGAGTAACTTCTCTGTGCCTCAGTTTCTCATTTATAAAATGGGTACACTAATATTTCCTACTTCCCAGTGTTGTTGAGAAGGGCAGATGAATTAAGACATGGTAAATCCCTTAGGAACAGTTCCTGACAAATGGTAAGTGCTCAGTTCAGGTTTATTGGTAGTAGTCATAGTGGTAGTAGTCATTCTAGTAGAAGAAGTACAATATATGATATCAGGTAATGCTGTTTTTTCCAAACTAGGTTGTGCATACCGGTGAGGACAGGGACTGTCTTACTCATCTCTGTATCTTGGCGTCAGGCACAGAGCCTGGCTTGGAGCAGATTAAGTAATTGTTTTCAAATGGTGATCAGAGGAGGGTAGAGTCAGGGTGGGCTGACTGGAAGAGGTGGCCCTAGAATAGGGCTTCCTGAGATGCACAGGCATTAGACAATCTGTGGATGGAGGATGGGGCAAGGGGTACATCTGGAAGCCTCGATTGTGTTGGGGAGAGAGTGAGAAAGCCCCCTGAGCCCAGGACTTGGTGAGGACAGGGGGATCCTGGATGCCTTAAAGGCCCATCTAGGGAGTTACGACTTTATCTGGTGGACAGTGGGGAGCCACTGGGGGTGATGAAGCAGGGGGATGACCTTTCTTTGTTGCTTAGTCCATTTTGTTTTGTCCAAGTGTTCTCCACTTCTCCAAAGACAATAAACCCTCTCTCTGCTCTTCAGTCCCTTCTCTCCAATCCATATGCACCCCCAGCCCACATATCCATGCTCCGTTCTTGGCCTTCTCTGCTCAGCTGTACTAGCCTGCTCCCCCTGCCTGCTCTTGTCCCCTTCCTCTCCCTGGCCCCTGACCCATCTTCCCTGGGATTGGGGTTGGCTGGACTTGGACTTGAGGGGAGAGGGATACAGGCATGGTGTGACCACATGGTGGGAACCCGTGTAATGGTGACAGAGCCAGGACACCCTGTTCTGACATAGCCCGCTACCCCCTTCAGGGAATGATGCACCCCCACCCCCAGCCAACAGTGTGGCTAAGGCTCATTAGGAAGAATTTACTTAGCATTTGTCAACCTGATAAATGGAGATACAGGTTTCTCTAACAGACAAATTAGAGAGTGATGGGCCTTCATTTTCTTGTTATTAAATTTAGCCTAAAAGGATATTGAACTGCATGGGAACCAGACTGTAGAAAACTACTGTGTCTCTTCTGTCTCCTTTCAAACATCCATCCATCTATCTATCCATTATATCCATCCATCCATCCATCCGTCCATCCACCCACCACTTCATGCATTATGCCCATCCATGCACCATCCATCCGTCCATCATATCCATCCATCTATCCATCCATCTGTCTGTCCATTACTTCATTTATTATATTCATCCATGCATCCATGCATCCATCCATGCATCCATCTACCAAATATTTACTGAGCACCAAATTAGATGCTTTATGTTTAATCCTTATAGAAACTCTCCAAGATGGACACTATCGTCATTTTGTACATGAGGATACTAGGATGCTGTGGAGTTAAGTAAGTTGCTGACGGTTACGCAGCCAGTAAGCGATCTGGGATTCAGCTCTACCTGCTTCAAAACACATGTTCATAGTGTGGGATCAGATGGCCTCCCTGGGTGTCCCCAGGGCCTCGTTCTGAGCGTGGAACATAACAGCTTTGCTATTGAATGAACGGACAGGCACACTCAGGTTCTGGAATGCTGGAGTTCCATAGTTCCATCCTAGGAGCAGCCTGGGGTGGGAAGCTCTTCTGGGCTTCCAGTTGTACTGGCATTTGCTACTGGTAACCTAGTGTTGCCATTGCTGCCCCTGTAGTGGAGGCTTCTTGGTCACGTAACTTGCAACCCAGCACGTGCCTGTTTCTTCTCTTCATCAGGCTAGCTCTGCTTCTGAGGGCAGTCCTGTCTTCCACAGGTAGGAAAGTTCTAGGTATGTGCTTGGCCACTGCATTCAGCCCCACCAGTCTCGCCCAGCAACTGGGCTCTTGGGCACCTGTCTCGCAGCTTGTCCATAGGACGCCCAGCCCCCATTTTACTCTGCCCCCTTTATTGGCCTTTCTTTCTAAGCTGTGGAGTTAGCTGCACAATTTCAGGTTAAAACTGCCTCCTCGGGCCCCATTGGCCGAGACAGGGCTGTGAGTGCAAGCAGTCTACTTGGGAAGTGACCCCAGGAAGCACGGCTAGTGGAGCAGGCTGAGTGAGACACAGAGGGGAAGGGAGCCAGTGAGTTGTGTGTTCGGGAGCAGGTGACCGCTGTGGGCACCAGGCTGTCTCAGTGCGGATCTCTGGAGAACGTGCTTTAGAGCTTCCCAGCCGCGGGATGGGGTGAGGGAATTGGGGGTTTATTCCTGGCTCCCCCTGGTCTTTGGCCGGGGGAGGGCGAGTGCTGCCTCCATTGGCTCTGGCACAGATGCGTGCAGGTGCTGGCAGTTGGAGGTGCTCAGGTGGGCAGGAGGGACTGGGAGTGTCCAGGGGCCCTGACAGCCTCTGCCGCGCTCACCGAACCCAGGTGTGGTGGCCCGGCCAGTCCCTCGGAGTGTGCCTCTGGCCAAACCCCCTTCCTACAGCCCTCCTCTCTCCATGCCCACGAAGCTGCCACTCCACCCCACCCACGCCCGCCACTCTACCCCAGGCAGACCCTTCCCACTGGGGCCAGTCACCGGTACCACATTCATTACATTCAGCAGATACTTAAGGAGTACCTACTATGTGCCGGGTGCCACCAGAAGAGGAGGAAGCTGCCAGGACCCCTCTAGATGCTCACAGCAGAGGAAAGGGATCCAGCGTGAAGGAGGTCCTTCCCATTGGTCCGCCAGACGCGGCAGCCCTTTCCACCCATCTCTGAGCTCTACCGGTCTCTCCTAGGGGGCGGGGCCAACAGGCTGGGGGCGGGGCCGACAGACTGGGTGGCCACAGAGCTTGGGCCACCTTTGAGTCACCTCCCGGCTCTGTCGAGGCTGTGATTGTAGCGGTTTTTCTGACTTCCTTTTCCTTTCTCTCGCTGCCCCTGCCTCTTCCCTCATGGGGCCACTAGCCGCATGGCTGCCACGTGGCTGCCTTCTTCAGTCGGGAACTGAGCCTTCTAGCGCCCTCCCTTGGCAGGGGGGCGGGGGGGGGTTTATTCATGGGCACCCTTCTTTGTCACCGGTGAAAGCCCTGCCTGGTGCCTGCTTCCTGAAGAGGGCCCTCCTCCTTCTTGACTCCTGCCCCCACCCCTCAGACTCCACTCCCACTACTTTCTCCTGCCTTGTAGGGCCCCGGTAGGGGGCAGAGTTAAGAAAGGGAGGTGGTGTGTAGGTAAGGCCGCCTGCTGTAGGGGCAGGGGAGGGCAGGCAACAGGGCTGGGGCAGGTGCCGGGCCTGGCGGGAGCACACACAACACATGCTCCAAACTCCGTATTGGGCCACAGGCAGGACTGCCAAGTCCCAGTCCCTTTGACTCATCTCTCCAGCCGCCACCCACAGACTTTCCCCTTGATGTTTTCACTTCCAAACCAGGTTTGGTCAGGGCGCGTGTGCCAGGGCGGCGGGGGCAGGAGTGTGTTGACCTGGGCTGGCCAAGCTCGTTCCCTTCGACGTTCTCCTCCTACTTACCCGTGGTATCTATTTCCCACCCCGTGGGCAGGGCCAGCGCTGGCAGAGCAAACGTCAATCGTGTACCTGCCCCACTTGGATAGAAAGATGGCTGTACTTATTCGGGGCAGGTGCGTCAGTGTGAGGGCTGGGAGGACATCGGAGACATTCGCGCGAGGTCAGAAAGGGGGCACTTACGATGAGGCTTTCGGTTTGTCTCAGGATGGAGCTTAAGCATCTTTGATCGGGGGAGGAGGAGAAGTTGCAGCTGCAGGTCGGCTGCCCGAGTCTTACCCCCATGGGGGAAGCTGGGGAGACAGAAGGACACAGGTTGGGGGAGACGGTGAGTGGGGAGAGCAGAGTGACTGATGCTCCTCCCCCACCCAACACGCACAGAAGCCAGGGCACTGGGTTCCTCTCCCTGCCCGGCAGAGGGCAAGCGCTTCTTGTGGCGTTTCAGGACAGCAAAAGGGGTGGGTGGGCCGCTGTGTGCGTTTTGAGAGTGAGACCACCATAGGGTTCATCTCATACCTGTGTGTGTTGGGGGGGCTGGATGGGGCAGGTGGAGGCGGCTCCCTCACTCCAGGTGCCTGGGGTGGGGGGACATTGCTGTACAAGGTCATTTCTTTTGTTGGGGGGAGAGGTCTCCTCTGGCTCCCAGAGGGAGATGGGGTAGAGGTGTCAGCCGGGTACCTGGGCAGGGCAACAGAGAAGCTGAGTTCTGGGTCTGGGGCAGCTGCCATTGGGGAAGTCCTGGGCTGAGCGAGGGCTAGGCAAGGACCCAGGCAAGGGACCCCTGGATTTTGTGCCCCAACGGACCATTCCCAGAAGCTCAGCTCACGCCGGGGTGGGGCTGGGGAGGAGGCCCAGCCACCGGGTGGGTGCGGGTAGCAAGGGGAGTCAGTCTGTGATTGTCCAGTGGCCCCTGCCTGCTCTGGCTGCCCTGTCCTGCCCCCACCGGGCATGAGTCAGACCGAAAGCAGAAGCTGCCAGACGTTGCGCAGGGTGAAGTGAGGCAGAACCAGCAGTGCTATTTTGGAAACCGGTTAATTCCCCCTTCTGTCCCCCAGCGCTCATCACTCAGGGCTCCCCCCACCTCCTTGTCGCCAGCTCTTTGCCTTCCTCGAGGGGACTGTTGGGGCGAGACTTGATGTCCCCTGGCCCATATGTCGGGGGCTGGGTGTGTTGCTTAAAGCTCCTCTGCTTGCTGGACCCCTCCTCCCTGGCCAAGATGTGCTGGCTTCTCTGGAACCGGCCTTCTGGGGTGTTGGGAGGGCAGGGTGCCCCCTCCTGGTGGGAACTAGCAGACCGGGTGAAGGATGGTCGGTGGCTTTTAGCACTGCCCCTCCTCCGCTGCTCTCAGGCCAGCTGTCAGCCGCCTCTTCCAGGGCTGTGAGCTGACAAGGGCTTCAGGTGGGAGCCTCTCCCGGCAGTGACTCTTACAGGTTTGGGAGGGATTTCCAGACCCGGAGGGGAGGTATTTTGGGGCCAAGGGCCTTTCCAGAACCCGTGACATCACGCACCCTGCAGCAGCCCCCACTGACCCCCTAGTCAATGGTTCTTTCTTGGGCATCTAGGCCTGCTTGAGGCCCCACATTTTAGGATTTCTTTGGAGCCCGTGTGAGCCTGGGGGCCCCTGGCCGTCCAGCCCGCGGAGGTGACAGAGGTCAGTGGGTGTGTGTTTCTGAGCTGAAGATGAGGGTGTATAGATGAGAGTGTTACCCACCCGTGGGCCGGGGGGATGGGGGTCCCTGCCACTCCTGAAGCTGTGTGGTCAGGGAGAGGGTGTGCTTTGCTCTTGCTCGTGTGATTGTGTGCGTGGGAGATGGGTGCGGTCTCCATCCGCAGTGTGTTGCCGCCCCCGGGGTGGGGGGGCCCTGAGGTCAGCGCTCCACCCGGCTATTTACCCCCCGGCAACCTGGGGTGGTGGGTTTCATGCACTGGGGCGGGGGACTGTCAGCAGGCACGTTGCAGGTGACCAATTAGAATGTGGGTCCCTCTTCAGCTCAGGTGAGCAGGACTTGGGTTTCTTGTCGCTCAGCTGGGTTTGGGGCTTAGGCGGGGTGGGGAGGGGCAGAGCAGTGTTGGGGGAAGAGTGGTCTCCCAGGCCCGCTGCAGGGCCCCAGAGTCTCCCACGCCTCACGCACGGCGTGCAGGCACAGCCTGTCCTCGAGGTTGTCTGCTCTCTGCTGGAGCTGTTCTCTGGGCAGCTGAGTCCTGGGGTGGTGTGTGTGTGTGTAGGAGATGCTGTGAGCGTGTGTGAGTAGGTGTGTCTCACACGGCCTGTCTGGTTGCTTTCCCACTGGGAACCATATCAGCTTCCAGTCAGTTCCTGCAGACTGTTTCCCCTCCTGCCCGAGCCAGAGCCCCAGCACCGAGTAAGCCCGAGTCCAGAGATGGCCTGGAGCCCTGCATTCCCGCCTCCACCTTGGCTCCTAGGCCTGCCTGAGAGTTTGGGTTGTTTGCTCAGGTTCACTGTGCTGCTCAGAAGGCCTGTGCCTGTCCCTTAAAGGCTCTCTCTCCACCTCCCGGCTCTCCCCTCCCACCTGTCACACTTGGAGCCAGCCAGTGATCAAGCCTCCAGGAAGCAGCAAGTAAAGTGACTTTAACGTGCCCACAGATGTCCTAGGAGTCCATGTGAAAGTGCAGATTCTGACTCAGTAGGTCTCGGCTGGGGCCTGAGCATCTGCATTTCTAACCAGCTCTTGGGGCTGTGATGCCTGTGGATCTTGCTTTGAGTGGTGAAGCCTTAACTGGCCCTCTTCCATCCAAACTCCATCCAGATGGACTCTGCTCATGCGGCCAGGGAACTAACCCTCAGGGGCCACCCCCTAGGTGCACTCCGGCTCCTTTGATCCCCTCACCTATTCTGAAGGAGGTGGCATTACTGCCATCCTGTTTTACAGATGGGGAAACTGAGGCTCTGAGAGGTTGAGTACCTGTCCCAGGTCACACAGCTGGAAAGTGGCAAAACCAGACTTGAACTCTGGTCTGTCAGGTCCAGAGCATATGAGCATTCCAGTAAACCCAGCCATCTTCCGGGGAGCGGACTCAGAAGGCTGAGATGCAGCCAGGGGGGCTGGGTGAGGGGTGGGACCGCAGCTGCAAGGAACATCCAGCCCCACCTGCCTAGCCCAGGGCCCCTCCGCTGATGGGCTCACGACTCCCTACCTGCCTCCTCAGGCCCTTTCTGGACTGACTCCCCGCCTGGGCACCCGGCCTGCTGCCGTGCCCCTGTGCACTCACCTGTGTCTGCGGAGGTTGGGTGTGCGGACCAGGCCCCCCAGCCCCACTGCCTACCAGCGTGCAACCTTGGGCAAGTGGTCAGCCTCTCTGCCTCAGTTGTCCCCCTGTGAAGTGGGGGATATATTACTACTTCCCCAGTAGCATGTGCCTGGAGGATTACATCAGTAACATGTATCAACTCAGAGCCGTGCCTGGTGCATAGGAATCGCTCAGTGCCAGTAGTAACAAGCGCCTGCTGGTTTGTTCCCGGAGACCATAGGCCACCTTCTGCAAATGTAACGCGGTTGTCAGGGCTCATAGGTGTTTTTCTTCCTTCTTTTTCCCCTGCAGTCTTCCAAAGCCTTCTTTTATTAGGCAAAGCCTGGATACTTCAGTTTTAAAGAGGTTGTTTTTGAAGTCCTCAGAGGCAGATTAAATTCTTAAAAAGGAAGCCAAGCAGTAGGAGTTCATTGCAGTGGACAAGCAGAGATTGGAGAGGCCTTCGCAGCAGGGAGGAAGCAGAGGAAGCCCCCAAGGGAGGGGGTTAGGAGCCAGGCGCCCGGCCTGGGGCAGGGAGACCTGGGTTTGGAGCTCAGGTTTGGGAGCCAGAAGCCTCTTCGTGTGCCGGCTGCCCGCTCCTCGCTGTCCCTGGGCTGCATCCTCCTCTTCTGAGGAGAGATGGACGATGGAAGACTGGGTCTCCAATGCTGCCACAGCTCTGGAGAGGGAGCTCCTGAGAGTTGGAAAGCAGCGCCTGGCTCTCCCTCTCACAGGCCTGTAGGCTGGCTCCCCGGGCACCCGGCCCCAGACCCATCCATGCTGCCCGAACCCTGCACCTTCCTGGACAGAGCAGGAAGGGGGCCACCACGGCCCTTCCAGCCTCCTCACGTGATCAACCAGGGGTCCAACTGGGAGAGGGGACAGGACGTGTCTGAGGTCACGCAACTGGGTCGTGATATAGCCAAACGCGGTTTTTTGATCCCACTCTGCCCTTTCGGAACAGACTCATTCCAGAGGGTCCAAACTCCCGGGCCCCAAATCCATGATGGCACACAGTGACCAATCAGGCGGAGCCTTGAGACGCATCTTCCCTGGTGGGGGTATCGGTGACCTTATGGGCTGACCTAGCATCCACCGAAACTTAGCTGAGCTTCCCTCAGCAGGGGGATGGGATCAGGTGGGCTGGGGTGGGCGGGGGAGGTCACATGGGGCTTGAAGCCCTTGGAGACCCGTCTGGAAATCCTCCCCTTGCTCTTCAAGCCCCTTTCCTGTCTGGGGTGCCATCTGTGGGCTGTACTCCCCGCCCTGCCCCTCCCTCTGCATGTACAGCTCTGCTGCCGTCCAGTGCCAGATCTCTGGTCCATGTAATCGCATTTCTGTCCAGCCAGTTTGATATAATTTCCCCCCGAGGCCCTCGTGTGGCCACGTTACCGCCTCAGTGAGATCCAGATATATGGTCTCCTGAGCCCTGGGCATGGATTGTCTTGGCTGTTCGGCAAGAAGAGAGCCTGCAGGTGGGCGGGGCCTGGCCTGTGTCCTGGGGCATCCAGGAGGGCTGAGGGGTGTGCAGGCCTCTCTGGGACCCTCTGGAGGGTTCACTGAGGGCAATGTGGGGTGAGGGGGTGAGGCAGGGCTGGGAGTTTACGGGAACAATAATCCATCTATCTACAGGGATCTTCCCTGTGGTCCCCTGGTTACCTCATGGGACTGGAGCTGGTGGTGGTCGCACACCTGAGGGAGACCTGGGCTGGCCAGGAACACTTCACCATGCTCTTGCAGTGTGGCCTTGCACAGGGCCCTTAACCTTTCTGAGTCTTGGTTTTCTCATCTGCAGAGGTTCTGTTTGTCCCATGAAGTGTTTGTGGGGGACTGGTGAGATCTGATACAGGTCACGTGCTGAGTGCAGCGCCTGGTCCATCGTGGGGACTTGGAGCGTCTGCTGAATGAGTGAACAGGTGGTAATTGAGCATGTGATGGGTGGTTGGATGAGCAGCCTCCCCGGGCCCTGAGCCTTGTTCTGGGAAGTCTGCCGGCTAGGATCGGGTGGAGGTTCTAAAGAAGAAAGCTGATTTCTCTGGGAGCTTCCTTGTAGCTGGGGAGACTGGAGGTGATTAGGAAACAACTGGAGAACAAAGTAGTGTGGCCACAGGCAGGCTGTTCAAGGGGATGGGGTGTCCAGGATTGGGGGTGCAGGGGAGAAGGGGAAGAAGGGGGTTTCAGCCCCCTTGCCCTACTCTAACCCAGGAGACAGGTGGCTGCCCACTGAGCGGCAGGGTGAGGGATTCTGCAACGTGTGTATCTGTGTGTGAGAGACAGAAACAGACAGACAGCAGAGGGTCTGCATGTGTGGCTGGACTGAGTCTATGCGTATCCCAGGGTGGACATCTCCCAGGACCTTTCTGGTTTCTCCCTCCGTGCTTCCCTCAGCCACATGTCCCCCTGGCCCCCCATCCTTCAAAGCCCAGTGGCAGTCCTCCTGGGATAGGCCTCATGCCAGGGTCCAGCTGATCCCTATGGGACAAGACAGGCACCTCTCTGGTCTGGGATTGCCTTTGAAGCTACCCCCCTTGCCGCACAATTGCCTTGCCTTGCCCCAGGCCAGCCAGGAGGTGCCAGCTCCCACCCTTTCCTGTGGGATGTGAGCTGGGTCCTCAGGCTGATGGGCCTGAGCTCTGGGCCCTGGAGGCCACTCAGCAGGCCGGGAGCTCCTGTGGCTGCCCTTCATCTCCCCTCTCCTTCCTCTCCCTCCTCCCCACCTCCTGCCTGTGTTCAGGCTTGTCTAAAACAAGCCCCTGCCTGTACTCCCCCCACCCCAGGGCCTTCAGCAGCACCCTGTGGTGCACACTTACCGGGGCAAGTGTGAATTCCAGTTGCTTTTTTTCAATGTTGGAAGCATCCGGAGAGCCCACTGTTGCCTTTCATGACCCCTAAGGAACCACGGATCAGCTAAGATAATAAGGACCCACATGACTAAGTGTCTCCAGCGCTGAGCCCTGGGCTAAGGGTTCTCTTTAGAACTTAGAGAGGTGGGTTTCACTGTTCCCCACCTGCCTCTCCCATAGCACTGCAGTGAATTATGTATAATATACAAGTTTTAGAAAAGAAAATCTTTTAAAACACAGGGATTTTCGAGAGGAAACAAAGAGGGTGCCTGGTATTGGGAAAAGCTGGCCAAGGCCTTTCTGCTTCTGGCCAGTCTGTAAGGAGAGACAGAAGCTGGTGATCACTAGGCAGTGCTGTCCCCCCACCTGGGGCCTTGTTATGGGGTGTGTGTGCGTGTGTGTGTGTGTCAATGGATGGGGGAATGGATGGGACCCTTTTCTCAAAAGAAATTTAAGAATAGAAAGAGGAGACTCACCCAGGGATGCCCCCGGTGGGCATGGATGAAACGAGAGTAACCAGTGACCGAATGGTATCACCCTTCTGCCCATGATTTCACCCTTGCAGAGGGGAAATCACCCAGCATCCAACTTAGATCACAGCAGCTCTCTGGGAGAGGTTCCCCACTGGTAAGTCCCACTTGAGTGTTGGAAAGGCTGAGGCTAGGCTCAGACACTGAGTCAGGCCCAAGTCTGGGATTCATCCCCAAGCATTCTGATGCCAAGTTCCCATAGCATCTTGTGGGAAGGCGTGCTGGCTCCTGGGGATCTTATGACACCTCCCTACCCTTAGCTCTCTTCGGGTTTGGCCCAACTGATGCCCGCCAGGCCCTGCAGGGACCCGTGACTGCCTTGGTAATTTGGAACGGCCCTGTCCTAAGGCGAGGGGGTTGCGTGGACATTCTTGTTCCGTTTCCTAGTTCATCAGGCCTTCCTTTGCCACATCCTCGGCCAGAGGGGGCTCAGAGCAGATAAAACAAACCCCAGACCTGGAATCTTCCTCTCTCTTCCCTTCCCAAGGCCGAAAGGTTACCCAGGAGGTCTCGGGGTCCTTCGCCCTGCTTCCGGGAGCCTCGGCACCTGTTCAGGAGGCCTTCCTTTAGTGGTTGGTTTGATTTCCCCTCGGCCACGACTGGGCAGCTCCCACACAACTGGTAGTTTGTAACAGACTGGGTCAGAAGAAAACTTCTTCCTACCACAGAGGTGCAGAATGTGATAAACGGCTTAACCAAGCATCCTGGCCTCTGAGCTTCCACACTTTGTTGTTTCAGCCGCCAGACATATGTTTTTTTCTGGGAATACAGGAAATTATCTCTGCCCTTTGAGGGAGGACAGAATTTTTTCTGCTTGTGTTTGGGGATTCCAGACCATTCCCTCATCCTGGGCACCCTCTGGCCCCCTGAGCTAGAATGAAAGAGATCAGCTGCTGAAACACTTTGATTGGTGGGGGGCAGGGGGAGAGGCGCATCTTCAGTGGAAATCCCTAAAATAAAATGTGGCTACCTTGTCCCAAGTGCAGGACCAAGGCCAAACTCTTAAGTCCCAGGACTAGGTTGGTGGAGCCAGACTGCCAGCGTCCAGCCTCGCCACTTATTAGCTCTGTGACCTTTGGCAAGTGACAACCTCTTTGTGCCTGTTTCCTCATCTGTGTGTGTGAGGGGGACAGTACTGGTATTCATGTCATGAAGTGATTGTGATAATTAAATAAGGTGCTTTGAACCATACCTGGTGCATAGTAAGTACTCCATAAGCATTAGTATAAAATATTTTCCCTCATTAGAAAGATATACAGGGACTTCCCTGGTGGTCCAGTGGTCAAGAATCTGCCTTCCAATGCAGGGGACGTGGGTTTGATCCCTGGTTGGGGAACTAAGATCCCACATGCCTCGGGGAAACTAAGCCTGCGTGCTCTACAGCCCGCACGCCACAGCTGGAGAGAAGCCCACACGCCGCAACTAAGACCGGACACAGCCAAACAAATAATTAATTAAAAAAAAGAAAGATATACATTTTCATTAGAGAAAAAGAAGAATATTCCACAGGTAAAAAGAAAAAAAATCGGGCTTCCCTGGTGGCGCAGTGGTTGAGAGTCCACCTGCCGATGCAGGAGACACGGATTCGTGCCCCGGTCCGGGAAGATCCCACATGCCACGGAGCGGCTGGGCCCATCAGCCATAGCCGCTGAGCCTGCGCGTACGGAGCCTGTACTCCGCGACGGGAGAGGCCACAGCAGTGAGAGGCCTGCGTACTGCAAAAACAAAAAAAAAAAACAAAAAAGAAAAAAAATCACTCACGATTACATCATCCAAAGAAGTCAGCAATATTTTAGTATATTTCCTCTCAAGAGGTTTTTCTACACATATTTGTGCATGATGATCAGATTTTATATACAATTTTGCATCCTACTTTTTGTCACTTGCCATATCCCTGTGTTACTTGTTGTAAATACAACATTTGATGAGGAGGAACACGACATAATTTTTTTTTTTTTTTTGGACTGCGTGGCTTGCAGGATCTTAGTTCCCCAACCAGGAATTGAACCTGGGCCCTCAGCAGTGGGAGCGCAGAGTCCTAACCACCGAATGGTCAGGGAATTCCTGAACACAGCATAATTTAACCGTCCTATTGCTGGACATTGAGATTATTTTTTATTTTTCGCTATATAGTGTGATGGGCATCTTTATGCATAAAAGCCTTTTCTGCATTTGAGATTTCTTCCTCAGGCTAGTGGATATTTTTTCAGGCTTTGATACATATTGCCAAACTGCTCTTCCAAAGAGGATGTACCAAGCTACATTCCAGTAGTTGCATTGAAGCTGCCTGGTACCAAAGGCATTTTAAAGTTGTAGCCACACTTGGGTGGGGGAGGGTAGAGGGTAATTCATTCAACTTTTCTTTTACATTCTTTAAGGTCTGCCCTCATTCTTACGTACAATTTTAGTGAAAGTAGGACACACCTACAGGAAAGTGTACAGACTATTGAGTGAGCATCTGGATGTATTTTCATAAACTGGACACTCCCGTGTCGCCAACCCCGGCATCAAATTACAGAACATTCCTAGTCCCCACACCCACCCCAGGCTGTCCTGTGCCACCTCCCTGTCACTCCCCCTGCAAGAGTAACCAGGATCCTAACTTCTAACACGCAAGATTCATTTCCCCCGTCTGTACATCGATCGTGCTGTGTGCGTGTTTGCCTTCTTTTGTTTGCTATTATGTCTGCAGGAGTCATCTGAGTTGTGTGTAGCAGTAGTTGGTTCACTTCCATCACTGAGCAGCGTTCCAGGGCATGGAGGTACCACAACTTCTTTATCCATCTTCCTGCTGATGGACGTTTGGGTGGTGTCCAGTTTTGGCCACTACGTATAGCGCTGCTGTGGACTGTCCGGTCCGTGTCCTCTGGTGCCCACATGGATGCTTTTCTGCTGGGCAGATACTTAGGAAGGGAGTTGCTGGCTCATGGCGGCGACTATGTATTTTCTGCTTCCTGCTCGTTTTTTTTTTTTTTTTTTTTTTT
>NW_020175393.1:8476147-8489470 GCF_003031525.2 Neophocaena asiaeorientalis asiaeorientalis | reverse complement strand
CGGAGCACAGGCTCCAGACGCGCAGGCTCAGCGGCCATGGCTCACGGGCCCAGCCGCTCCGCGGCATGTGGGATCTTCCCGGACCGGGGCACGAACCACTGCGCCACCAGGGAAGCCCTCTGCTCGTATTTTTAAAGGATCATCTGGAAGGCAGAAAAATCCCCAGGGCAGTTCAGGCCCCACAATTAATTGAAGGGAGGTGCCTCGGCTCAGGGCTTTTTGGGGGGCCCTCCATGAAAATCATGTCCCCTCCGAAGGCTTGTGTCAGGGCTCTAGTGGAAATTGAGTTAGGCCCTGGGTCCTGGCCCTCCAGCTCCAGCTGGCATGTGGCTTCTGACCCTGGCCTCTGCCTCCAGAGGCCACTCGGTATCCTCACCGGGGGTCCTCAGCTGACCTCACAACCATCACGCTGAGCAGGGCAGGGCTCGGGCCAGACTCCAGGTGGAGCTGGGGGGACCCAACTTCGGACATGATTGGAAGCAGGTTGGGCCCCTCACAAACCCCTAGAAGCTGCCCTACTTCCTTTTCCCTTGTTTTAAAAGAATCACACAAGTAACGCATCTTCACATCCTAGGAGTTAAGTCTTCGAAAGTGGAATGAGAAACTATAAAAACCCCTCTTTTCGCCTCCCCACTCTACTGCCTCTCCCCAGAGGTAACACAGTGAACAGTTTGGGTGTTGGGGGTGGTGCCCGGATGAGTGGATAAAACGTGGGGGCTGTGAACCAGGCTGCCTGGTTCAAATTGCCCTTCTGCTACTTATCAGCTGTGTAACTTAGGGCCAGTGACTTCACCTCTCCGTGCCTCAGTTTCTCCCTGAAAATTGAAGGCAATAATAGTCGTCACCGCTTGGGGTTGTTGTGAGGAACAGATGAGTTAATAGTTGAAAAGCACCCAGCCCAGCCCTGACCCATGGCAAGGATTCAAAGAGCATCTTGATTCTTCTAGTCTTTTCTACACATTTACTCATTTCCTGCCTAAGTGGGCTCCGGCTGTACATTTTATTCTGCAGTTTGATTTGTCCACTCAGTGCTGTATCTCTGAGATCTTCTTTCCTATATCTGAGACCTTTCTGTCCTGGGACCCTCTTTCTCCTTGCGTCTCCTCATGGAGTCCACTGATTTCTCCCCATCGTTCCCCTCCCTCTGTCCACATCTTCCCTTGGAAAAGGTTCTGACCAGCCTGTTCATACTAAGGCGTAAATGACTGACGAGGGAGGCTGGTGTGAAACCACCTCAGGCCCCTGACCAGAGGAGGGCACAGCTTCGGAGGGGAGCCAGGAGCCACCCGTTATCAACACCTAAGGGCTGTTCTGTTAGGTGCGTTCTGCACACTCACTGTGTCTCCTTGAATCCTCACAACGACCCCAAGAGGCAGGTGCCATTATTGGCTCCATTTTACTGGGGAGGAAACCAAGGCACAGAGAGGTTAAGTGGCTTTCCCAAAGTCACCCAGCCAATATGGGCAGAGCAGGCACTTCGGCCACCTCTGTTGACTGTGAAGTCCATTTTGGTCACAACTAAACTAGATCCCCGACACAGCTTAGGGAAGGTAGAGGCAGGTGGGAGGCTCTGGGGGAACCTCAGCAGAGGCGACCTGTGGACTCTGAGGGTACAGATGGGGGCAGCTCTCATTGCCTCGGCTACAACTTAAGCCCCTGCTATGTTTTCCATGCTACTGGGCAGGGGCAGGAATTCTCTGGAGCATCAGACCCCCTGGTCCCCTCAGGAGGAGGGGACAGGGGCGAAGGTTCTTCAGGGAAACACCCTAGCCCCAGGGTCTGCATCGTAGTGGGCACTCGAGTTCCCGGTGTTACCGAGTACATGCACGGTGGACCTTTTCCAGGCCTGGTGGGTCTGACGTCAGACAGTGGGGAGGGTCTGGGGCATTTTAGATCTCCCGTGTTCCTCCTCTCAGCCCTTCCTGACCAGACTGGGCACTGGGGGAGGCTGCGAGTGGCCCTTAGGCTTTGAGTGAGCAGGAGTGCTTGGGGGTTGGGGGGGTGTTAGCACCCCCAGGGTCTCTCTTGGACCACCCCATCCGCCCTTGGATCCCCTCACCCCTCAACTCCCGCCCTTAACCCCACACCCATCCCACCTGGCCACGCTTAGAGCAACCCAGGCTGGGAGCCAGGGCAAGGGGCTGGGACTCTGCAGGTAGCAGCAGCTCTGCGAGGGGGGTGAAAACTTTGACAACAGGATTGGGGGTGGGAGAGTCACCTTCTGACAGAGGACCGGGGACAGGCTAAGGCTTGTGACACTCTTTGATACACAGACAGCTGAGGTTCATAATTCAATATCCTCCCCCAGGAGGCTCTCACAGACCCCGGCTGGGTGGTGGGGCAGGGATTCCTGCGTCCATTTTACAAATGAGCAAACTGAGGCTGGCGCAGGCAGTGAGAGGCTGAGCAGGCTTGAGCCCATGTTCTCGCCCCGCCCAGGATGGGCGCCCAGCCCTTTGTGAGAGAAACAAGGGGCTCGTTCTCCCTCAGTCCTCCCCGTGCCGGCTGGCACTGCCAGGCTCGGTGTCTGCACCCTCACCCCACCCCTGCCCCCATGGGCCAACTGAAGTTAGATTGTTCCTGAGGGGGAGGGGCTCGCTGCATTTGTGAGCGGGCAGGGGGTGCAGCTGCGAGGGGAGTGAGCTGGGCTGGGGTCAGAGCCTGTGAGGTCTGCAGGGCTGCAGTGCAGGCAAAGACTGGCTACCCCTCTGTAGGAGCCCAGGACAGAGATGGAGGCTGCAGATGTGGCCCTGCTACAGGACAGAGGAGGGGGGGAAAGGGTGTGTCTGCTCCTTTCTCCTTGGGAACTGTCCTTAGGGAGCTGGGCAGAGAGACCCCTGGGGCTGAGGCAGCCTCGTCACAAATTCCTGGCCTACGGGGACAGAGAAGGGAGGAAGGGAGGTAAGGTTAGGGCCGCTGAGTACTCAGCCCTCCAGCTGGGTAGCGCTGCTCCACTTTGTAGGGCAGGATGCAGGGTGATTAGAGCAGCCCTGGCTCGGGGGTCAGGTGGCTTGGGCGGCCCTGGGTCAACCAGATGTCCAACCTGGGACAAATGCCTTCCCAGCTCTAAATGGAGACATGATGGTCTGAAGACCCTTCACCCTCACCCATCATGAGCTGGGGAGCCAGAATGTGGGATTGGGTCCCAGCACTGTCCCCGCTGCCCGAGACCTAACCTCCCTGTGCTTCTGTTTCTCCTTTTCTGTAGAAGGAGAATAATAGCCAAAGCTACCAGATGGGGCTGTTTGAGGTTAAAGTGCTTGGAACAGTGCCCAGCACACAGTAAATGCTCAGATAGATGCAAATTATTATTATTTCCATGATCCGGTGATTTTCACTGAATATATGCCAGTACCTTCCGCTAATGCTGACTTAGTCTGATGTCTGGCATTAGGCAGAACATGTCAGCCTGTGCTGCTTTCCTTTGCCACCCCCAGAGGTCTGGTCTCATTCTTAGGACCTTGGGCACAGCTCTGGCGTCTGGTCTACGCTGTGGCTGACCCTCCAATCTTGTGCTGATCCATCACTCACCCGCTCAGCCTACCAAGTGCTGTACACTGTTGAAGACACATTATTTTCATTTAACGCTCTCACCAATCTTCTGAAACTCTTTACAGGTCAGGTAACTGAGGCTCAGAGAAGTTAAGTGACTTGCCCAAGGTCACACAGCAAAGAAGTGGCAGAACTGAGATTCAAGCCCTGTTTGTAGCACTTGCTCAACTACAAAGTTGTACCGCCTCTTGCAATATCGCTGAGAGGGGACCCTGCAGCCCCTGTCAGGACCTTATGGCATCTGGTCACCCCCAGGGCCCCTGCACCTCTCAGAGAGTCTCAGCCCATCCCAGCTGGGAAGGACCTTAGAAATCACCCAGTCCAACGTTTTCATCTTGTGGATGGGGAGATGGAGGCTCAGAGAGGGGGAGGGATGTGCCCAGGGTCACTCAGTGGGCTAGGGACAGAGTGCGACCAGCTGCAAGACTCATTCTGTCCTGTCCTGCCCCCTTCCCAAATAGGCCTTAGTCCCCTGTCCTCCTGAGACCCTTCAAAGATCAGGGCTGATGTGCTGGGTGGTGGAAAGCTCTCCCTAGGCCCTGGGAGGACCAGGTGCCCTGCAGTGGCCCTCCCTGTGCAGGGTTACAGTGGCCTGAGGACTTGCCTTTCTCATTTACTGGCCTGTAGATGCCAGGAGCTCAGGGACTGCAGCTGGCTCGCTGCTGTATGGCCAATGCTGCTTCATAAATAGTAACCATTCCCTGCACATGTTCATAGAAGCCTGAGGCACAGCAGTGAGCAAGACAGACAAAATGCCTGCCCTCAGGGGAGTTTGCATTCCTATTGACAAAGAGATAGAGAATGAATTGAAATAACTAAGCAAAAATGTGTAATATTTAAGATGGTGGTAAGTGACATGGAGAAACAAAACAGGGAAGGAGCATAAAGTGGGGGGCGGGCTGGTGGGGGGTTTGCAGTTTTAAATAGGGTAGTCATGGAAGGTCTCTGTAAGGAGGTGACCCACTTGAGTAGTGGAGGTGAAGGAATGAGCCATGGTGGTGTCTGGGGGATGGGCACCTCAGGCGGAGGGAAGCGCAGGTGCAAAGGCCCTGAGGTAGGAAACGTGCCTGGTATGTCTGAGGGATTGGGTGTGGCTGGAGCAGATGGAACAAGGAGGAGAGTAAGAGATAATGGGGTCACAGGGATCATGAGGTGGAGACAGATCATAGAGGGCTTTTATGGTGAGGACTTTGGTTTTTACACTGAGTGAAACAGGAGCCATGGAGAGTTCTGAGCCGAAGGAGGGAGAGGATCTAACTTTGGTTTTAACAGCACCCCTCTAATTACTGAGTTGCAAGTAGAATGTCATGGGGCAAGCAGGAGGGAGTCTGGCGCTAGGAGGCGCCTTCAGGAAGCCAGGTGAGGCATAGCAGAGGCTGGGCTCACACTGGGGCAGCGAGGCAGCGGCAGAGGAGGGTGTATTTGAGGCCCGATCTGGAGGCTCACCAGGTGGCATGAGACAGAGAAAGGAGTCAAGGTGGACTTCAAGTCTGGGAGGCTGACCTGGAGGGAGTCTCCATCTCTGGCCCAAGAACCAGCAGACTTGGGTTTAAGTCTCTGTCATCCACTTGCTTGGTGACCTTGGGCAAACCCCTTCCCCTCTCCTGTAAAATGCAGTTGCCCTTGTCCTGGCCTCTTCCCCAAGACCCCGTGCGCTTTGTTACGTTTTTTGTTTGTTTGGGGCTGCACGGCGTGGCTTGGGGGATCTTAATTCCCTGACCAGGGATGGAACCCGGGCCCCCTGCAGTGGAAGCACAGAGTCCTAGCCACCGGACCACCAGGGAAGTCCCAAGACCCCACGCACGTTGAAGGGGACCGTCCCTCACAGCACTGCCCCCTCCCGTCCGCAGGGAGCCAGCGGCCACCATGGCGTCGCGCATCGGGCTCCGCATGCAGCTCATGCGGGAGCAGGCGCAGCAGGAGGAGCAGCGGGAGCGCATGCAGCAGCAGGCTGTCGTGCATTACATGCAGCAGCAGCAGCAGCTGGGGGCGCCGCCCACCCCCGCCATCAACACCCCCGTCCACTTCCAGTCTCCGCCACCCGTGCCCGGGGAGGTGCTGAAGGTAAGGCCTGCTCCACCCTGTCCCTTCGCCCCGGTCCTTGGAGCCCCCGCCCTGAGCCCTTTACCTCCTCCCGGCTCCAGGTGCAGTCCTACCTGGAGAACCCCACCTCCTACCACCTGCAGCAGTCCCGGGACCAGAAGGTGCGGGAGTACCTGTCTGAGACCTACGGGAACAAGTTTGCTGCCCACATCAGCCCTGCTCAGGGCTCCCCAAAGCCCCTGCCAGCCGCCTCCCCGGGCGTGCGGGCCGGACACGTGCTGTCGTCCTCAGCCGGCAACAGTGCTCCCAACAGCCCCATGGCCATGCTGCACATCGGCTCCAACCCTGAGCGGGAGGTGAGTGAGGAGCTGGCCGGTGCCTGCCACCAGCAGAGCTGGGGCCACGTGCTGTGCTCCTGGGACTCCTAGTCTAATGGCAGAGGCAAGATACTGCCCTCAGGGAGCCCAGGTCTGGGGGGAGACACGGCCCCGCCCTCAGGGAGACCCAGTCTCCCAGGAGAAACACCCCTACTTTGGAAACCTCTGCTAGGGAGAAACAAGAGACTCATACAGGAATGCCCAGCACACTTGCAAAGCCATGTCCTGACAGAAGGTATATAAAGCCATCTGCCTGGCCAACTTGGCTCCTTGGGAAGAGCCCTGGCCTGGGCCTTGGGGCCTGGGGGACCTGGACAGCTCATCGTCTCTCTGGGTCTGTTTCCTTCCCCCCCAGGTGAGCAGATGGGGTGAGGTGGGCACCAAGGTCCCTTCAGGTCAGTGGCTGTCCCAGTGCCCCCTTTCCCCTGCCTTTCTCTGAGTAGGCACCCCACAATATGGACTATTTTTTCCCTTTCAGTTTGATGTCATCGACAACATTATGTGTCTGGACGACGTCCTGGGCTTCATCAATCCCGAAACTCAGATTCCCAATACGGTATTGCTGGCCAGGGCGGGGTGGGTGTGTCAGAGGGAGGGGCAGTGGCCCTACAGCGGCTGTGAGCCTGGAGAGAACTAGAATATCTCCTACAGAGATGAGAGTCACCTCCATCAAATCATGTGACGAGGGCCCAGGGTCCCGCAGAGCTGTGAATCCAGAGAGTGCACCTTAGCCTGCGTGTGTGGTGGGGCTTGGGGGGAGAGGTGGCTGGGGAAGGCTTCCTGGGTCGGAGGTGGGGCGGGAGGCACTGGTACTGAGGGGAGCAGTGTGGCCCCAGGAAGGCCTGGAGCTGATGAGTTTCTCTGAGATATGGGGCCCCCTCTTCTACCAAGCCCAGGACCCAGAAAGCACAGGCCCGTGTCCCTCACTCCGAGGGGCGAGTGGTTTCAGGCTGGTTCCGTTCCCTCCCTCTGGCAGCCTCCTGGCAGCGTTAATGCTCTCTGGGCTTCCTGGGCAGAGGTGACAGGGCAGGTGGGAAGGGGTCAGGCTTGGAATCAAGCGGCCTCGATTCTGGCTTTGGCTGTGACTCTGGGAAGTCCCTTAAGTGTTCTGAGCCCCTGGGATGATGCCTTCTACCCACGGGCTGGTGGGAAAATTAGATAAGGCAAGAAATCGGGGGCTAGCTCTGCACAAGGGGGACAGGTACTTACACTGAGCAGGTGGAATTGCAGGCGTCCCCTTCCCTTTTTTTTGGAGATCCCTGAACCTTAGCTGCCCACTCCTGCCTCTTGGGCCCCAGCCCATGCTGCTGGGGGAAGTCAAGGAGTCAGTCCTCAATCCCCACTGCCTGGTGACAGTGCCCAGGGGCTCATCAGGAGTTGGCAGGGGCCAGTGGGTCGGAAGCCTGCTGCCAGCAGGGGCATCGGGGGCTGGGAGGCCAGGGAGGAGGGCACAGCGTCTGGCCCCTTTAGTGGGGGCCAGGGTACCCTGCAGGGTTCTGGGCCTGTGATTTGCTCTGTGTGAATGTGTGGCAGGAACTGGGAAGATCTTTCCAGAGCTCAAACCTGTCCCTGTGGGGCCCGTGTAAACCCCCAATGGCTGCTCATCACCAAGTCCCAGGGCCTCTGCAAGTGGAACCTGCCCTCCGGCGTCCGGCAGGATCTCCCCCCACTCCCCCGCCACCACTGCGCTCCTTCGGCTTGAGGTGCTTTTGACCTCATGCTGTGTCCAGGCTGCTTCCCAGCTCAGCCATCCCCCAGCCTATAGTGCCCTTCCTCACCACGCCCTCTGGAAACCTTCCAGATACTCCAGAATAGATTAGGTGCCCCTCCCCTTGACTTCCAAAGGCCCTGGGGGAAATCCTCTCACCCACTATCTCCTCTCTCTCCAGCTGCTTCCCAGCGCTGGCTGGTTGCTCCTTGAGGGCAGGGGCTGCCTCTTATTCAGCTCTGGACTCTGCCCTGGGTGACCCCAGCACAGCCTCCCCCAGTGTCCCGGGGAATCCTGGGACGATGGGCCCTGGGGAGAGCCCCCCGAAGACAGGGGGCTGCTCATCGGGTACCCTTCCCCACCTCACCCTGCAGCTGCCCCTGTCCAGCAGTCACCTAAATGTGTACAGTGGAGACCCCCAGGTCACCACCTCCCTGGTGGGCGTCACCAGCAGCTCCTGCCCAGCCGACCTGACCCAGAAGCGAGAGCTTACAGGTACCAGCCCGCTGCTTCCCTGCGCCCCAGCTCCCGAGTCCTGCCGCTTCCCTTCCCCTCCCAGCTCCTCTCTCCTCTCCTGTTCTCCAGATGCTGAGAGCCGGGCCCTGGCCAAGGAGCGACAGAAGAAAGACAATCACAACCTCAGTGAGTCTCCCCAGCCCCTCTTCCTCCCCTCACCTGGGCTGGCTCAAAAGCCACTCTCTGACCTGCACAGCTTCTAGGAAGGATTCCCTACCCAAGGCTTTAAAATCCTGGCCCTGGTGTGACTGGGTTCAGCACAGCCCTCTTCCCGTCAGCCCTTTCTAGGAAGGGGTGGGAGAGGCGCTCCAGGGAAGAGATATTCATGAAATTCCCAGCACTTCAGAGGGAATGAGTTTATCAGATTGTTTTCTTTAGGACGTGGAGTCTGGGAAGGAGTTCTGGGCAGTGGAGAGAGAGAGTCTTCCCCCGGCAGCTTCGCCTGCTACAGCCTGACCCCCTTAGCTGTGTCCGACCTGCCCCCGACCCCCTCACCCCCATAGAAATCCCATTTGGTTGGTCACCCATTCCTTCCCAGAAGGACTAAGGCATCCCTGCTTGGGGTGGACCCTTCGTCCCAGGTGGGGTCCTCATCCCCCTAATGGCCCCTCCTGGAATTTGTTACTTTTAGTTGAAAGGAGACGGAGGTTCAACATCAATGACCGCATCAAGGAGCTGGGAATGCTGATCCCCAAGGCCAACGACTTGTGAGTGGGTTTCCTGGAGGAAGGGAAGGGAGGGCAGCAGCTCACAGGTATTACCTGCTGGTCGCCAGGGGGAAGGGCTGGGAAGAGAATCCCTTGGTTGCTGCCTCAAAGAGCTTATCATCTATTTGGGAAAGAAGATTCCTCCCTCCCCCAAATAAGGAAGGCTCAAGACAGAGGAGCAGACGTCCCAGAAGTGAGGGTGGGGTCAGGGGTACTTCCTGAAGGAGGAGTCATGCTGGAGTCATGCTGGGAAAGTTTGGCAAGGCCACAGGACTGGTGCAGAGGTGGTCCAGGGACGGGAGTAGTGAGAGTCAAGGATGACTGTGGGTGTGGGTTTTGGTGGCAGGAATGGGAGGCCTGGGGAAGGAGGCTGCTTCAAATTGCTTGGTTCCTGGGATTAGTGACGTGGGTGGTAGCCCCACAGTTACCTGGGAAGGCCCGTTCTGTGCAGATGGAGATCAGCCTCCTTCATAAGTAGGGGTTGGCTGGATCTGGGGTTTGGGGCAAAGTTGGGAGAGGCGACATAAGCTCCGAACAGGGTTTTACTTCCACCCACTAAGCTCCTGGCAAATACTTGCCCCCTCCCCTGAGCATGCACCTCTGATTCTGCCTGGCCTACAGGGATGTGCGCTGGAACAAGGGCACCATCCTCAAGGCCTCTGTTGATTACATCCGGAGGATGCAGAAGGACCTGCAGAAGTCCCGGGAGCTGGAGAACCACTCTCGGCGCCTGGAGATGACCAACAAGCAGCTCTGGCTCCGCATCCAGGTCTGGCCCCTGAACTTGGACTTCTTGGGTAGCTCTGACTCCTGACCCCTGGCCTGAGTCCTGACCCCAGGGGCAGTGCTTATACTTCTGAAGTTGGAGACATGGGGATGATGCCCATAAGGAGGGAGGACGTATCAGTCAGGATGTTATAGCTTGGTAACAAACAATCCCCAGCAGCTTTAAGCAGCAGATGTCAGTTGGAGGGCCTGTTCCGTGAGACCCTCATTCTGGGACCCAAGCTGACGGACAGGCACATCTAGAGCTGGCTCTTAAAGCCATGTGTCACCCTTAGGGTGACACTTGTCCCTTCTGCTCACATTTCCTCCATCAGTGCAAGCACATGCCTATACCTAACGTCAAGGGGGCAGGAAAGGGCAAACCTACCCCTGTGGGAGGCAGAGAGCTGGGACTTTATGGTGGGTAATGCTAAGAATCACCACAGGGGACAAGAGAAAGAACAAAGGCTTGGGAGAGTCCATCCTACCACCTAGAGCTGCCTAGTCCTGGCTCTGTGTTGAAGGCCTCTTGTCCTCTTTGGACCTGAGGCTGGTCACCTATATACAAAGGGCAGCTGGACTACAGCTTAAAATCCTTCTATTTCTTATGGTAGATAATACAATTCACATTACAGTCCGGCACACATAGCCATACTCAAAGTGAAAAATCAAAGTTTCATGAAAGAACCCTCATCCTTAATAGATGAAGTGCATTCTGATAGTTTCTCGTCTAGTCTAACCTAGGCAAGTCTATTTCAATTAAAAAAATAGAGAGCTGGTCTAAGGCTCACTGTAGTGGTTTCCCAACCCACTCACGAGTTGCGACTTGTAGTTTGAAAAAAACACTGGTCTAGACTCTAGAGCTACCCTGTGCTTCCTCCCAGCTGAGAGAGTTTGTGGTCTTGGGTGCCACAAAGGGAGGGGCAAGGGCTGCAGCGGAGGTGGGGGGCGGGCAACGGGTGCCCACGGGTGTGCGCCTCCAGCCTCTGTCTGCCGCACCTGCAGGAGCTGGAGATGCAGGCTCGAGTGCACGGCCTCCCCACCACCTCACCCTCGGGCATGAACATGGCTGAGCTGGCCCAGCAGGTGGTGAAGCAGGAGCTACCCAGCGAGGAGGGTCCGGGGGAGGCCCTGCTGCTGGGGGCCGAGGTCCCCGACCCTGAGCCACTGCCGGCTCTGCCCCCCCAGGCCCAGCTGCCCCCGCCAGCCCAGCCAGCCCAGCCACCGTCCCCATTCCACCACCTGGACTTCAGCCACAGCCTGAGCTTTGGGGGCGGGGGCAACGAAGGGCCCCCGGGCTACCCCGAACCTCTGGGGCCAGAGCATGGCTCCCCGTTCCCCAACCTGTCCAAGAAGGATCTGGACCTCATGCTCCTGGACGACTCACTGCTACCACTGGCCTCCGACCCCCTCTTCTCCACCATGTCCCCCGAGGCCTCCAAAGCCAGCAGCCGTAGGAGCAGCTTCAGCATGGAGGAGGGCGACGTGCTGTGACCTGGGCCACGGGGGTGGGCCTGGGGGGTGGGAGAGCCAGGGCCACCTCCCTCCCACCCTCCAGCCTGTACTTGTGTGTGAAGTAGCCCCTGCCCTGCCTCACTCCGCCCTGTCGGCCCCCTGTTTGGGCTTAGTGCCCTTGGCAGTCCGTGGGGTCGGAAGCCCCCCACCCAGGGGCAGCCCTCTTGATGGGGCTGGGCAGAAATAGGCCTTCAGCCCGGCTCCCGGAGGTGAAATCATGAGGGTGAGGGAGGATACAGGGTGTGCTGGAGGTAAGACGAGGTCTTACCTTCTGAGCCTGGTCCCCCCACCAATGAAGGAGGACTCGTTGGAACCAGGGGTCCAGAGGTTCCTTCTTGGAGGCAGTGACTGGTCCAGGGGGTGCCCAGGCCTGCCTTTCTGGACTCTGATGGCAACAAGCCCGTCCTCCAGCCTGGCACTCCCCGCACCCCCCTTTGGTGCTAACAGCTCTCCCCACCAAGTGGTGTGAGGGCGGGGGTGGCCAGAAGAGGAGGCGCTGGGTTCAAGTTAGAGTGGGGTCACTGCTGGAAGAGCAGCTCCCCTCCAGTCTCCCCACTTTGTGCCTTTAGTAAACACTGTGCTTTGTACCTGTTTGTCCTGTCTCTTTGGAGGGGGGTCTGGGGACAACAGAGATGGGAGGATTCGACCCAGGGGGCTCCTTTCTGGATTCAGAGTTCAAATGCCCCCATGGGGATCAGGGAAGGGGGCTGCAGGCAGGAGGGACTGAGTCCATCACCTAGTTTTCCCCAGCTCCCCAGCCCTGCCCCATGGGAAGCTGGAGATCTAGCCTTACTTAGGTGGCTCGGGAGTTGCCGGGGGGCCTTGTCCCTCATCGCGGCCACAAGGTGGCGCCACAGCCCTGCTGGTCTCACACCTCCAGCTGTGGCCTGAGACCGCTGACCCGGGTGATGTGGGAGACCCCGTTGCTTGTAAACCAAGTCTACTGCTCCTAACTGCTGCTCTTGGGCACTGTGGGTCCAGGCTACTCCTGGACGGGGATGGGGGGCATGTTTCTCCTGTTCCCACCCCCAGTTCTTTCCCCTCCATAGGTGGGCTGCCTGATCTGTGCGGACAAGGCCCTCTGCCCTCTGACTTAGTGTCTCTAGCAGGACAGGCTCCCTAGGAAGTGAGGGGCTACATCCTTCTATGGGTTTGAGGAAAGAGGGACCATGTAAACCAGTTTGGGAGGAGGTGGGAGCACAGGACGCTGGGTGGTGCCCAGGGTGTGGGTTCTGCTCCGGCACCATCAGGCAGTCAGGTCCCCACTAACCCTTTTCTCTCTCTGGGCTAAAGCTCCCTCACTGCACAATAGTTCCTGGGGCCTCTGCTCCAAGATCCTGGGACCTTATGACCTCACCCAGGAAGGGGAAATGGGCTTGGGGCAGAGAGGGGTGAAGGGGGAGCTTTTTGAGCCCTGGGTTTCTGGGAGGGAGGGAGGACAGGGCCTCTGGGGGCCTTCCCTGGTTCTCCCTCGACTTCCCACAGTCTCTTCAGGCAAAGGCCAAAGTGGCTTCCCCCTCATGGGGCCCTATGAGGCCAAAGGGGCCTAATTTAAAAAAAAGAAAAAGAAAAATCCCAGGATGAAAATGGCTAAGTGGGCAATTTCCTCCTTGCAGAATGGGAGATTGAATCAACGATGGAACAATTAACGTGTGCGGGAGAGAAGGAAAGGGGGCCGGGTGTGTGGGTGCTGATGGCGGCTGGGCTGGGGATTAATCTCAAGGTCAGATGGAGCCGTGGATGACCTTGTGAGTTGGAGCCAGCCCAGGTGCTGGCACCTCCTTCCAGTTCCAGGCGCCACCCTACTGCCCGGGACCTGCCCACAGCCTGGGAACCTCCATTTCAGCCCCTCCTGGGGCAGGTCCTGGACTCTGGCTGGGAGATACCTGATGGGGGAGGCATGGCGGTGTGGAAATCCCAAGGCCATCCTTCAGGCCATTGAGGACTCTCTCCTACCCCCATCTGTTCTCCCCCATCACCCTGGGGACTGACTCAGTGGAGTGGAGAGCTGCCCTCCTGCTTCCTCAAGCAGCCCCTCAAGACCATAGTATGCCCCCTGCACCTTCCTGCAGGCTCCTGCCCCGAGGTTCCTTCAGCCTGGCCACCACCTGCAGCTTGGGAGGAAGGGTCTGGAAGGCCA
>NW_020175393.1:8463537-8476043 GCF_003031525.2 Neophocaena asiaeorientalis asiaeorientalis | reverse complement strand
GGGGCTGGGGGCGGGGGGGGGAGGGTTCTGCCCACAGGAGGGTGCCACAGAGCCAGGAGCGGGCAGCTGCCGGCTCCCCTGGCAGGGGTGGGTGGGGCCGATGTCTCAGCTTAATTGTGATTTTCAAGCTGTGTGCCTGCAGGCCCTGCAGGTTTGATTCAAGCAGGCCCAGAGGCTACCTCCAGAATTTCAGCAAACCACCAGAAAGTGTTCGTGCATCTGAGACTGGTCTGCATGACCCTCAGCCTGTGGCTGGAATGGCGTCGGCCACCAGCTTCTGACCGGTGGTTATGAACATCTCTGATTAATTAAGAAGAGGATGCAGTCTTCATCCACACCCTTTACTTGGTAGACAACATCTTTCCAGACGTCGGGTCCACGACGGGGAAACTGTAAAAAGGTGGAGTGGGTGAGGGACTGGTGTGAAGGCAGAGACGCACCTGTGAAACCCCCTCGTTTCACTGAGGAAAACCCCACGGCCTTGAGAACAAGCCAAAGTGTGAAAAGGTCATGGGGTCTGGGAAGGGGTCCAAGCCAGGTTAGGGGGAGGACAAGCAGCTGCAGCTCCTTTGGGTTGTGGAGCCCCAAAGCCAAGCAGGTATACTGGGTGTGAGGGTCCTGCCATCCCCAGCTCAACCCCCTGTATCCGCCTGTCCTTCCCGCACCAGCTGCTGGCTTCTCACCTCTTGTACTGGGAGGAAGTTGGGATCCGAGGCCCATGAAGGAAAATAGACACACTCACCGGGGTGTACACACAGGAAGGCAGCCTTCTACCCCTGACGTCTGTGGAGCGTTTCCCTGCCTGTTCAGATAGAAGGCCAAGAGTGGACTCCGGGCCCTGCTGAGGACAGGCCGGGGGTGGCGCTGGCTCTCGACTCCTTATACCCACCTCCTCAGCACGGGGAAGTCTTGGACGTCCAACAGCATCTCCTCCAAGGCCTGCTCCACCATCTGTAGGACAGGGCTGTCTGGGAAGCCAGAAGTGGAGTGAAGCCTGGGGTGGGGATGGAGGGGGGAGAAGCAGGACCTCAGTATGTCCTTCTTGGAATTTCTCAAGTTTCCATCACCCACCGTTCCTTTTTTTTTTCCCCCAACATCTTTATTGGTGTATAATTGCCTTACAATGGTGTGTTTGTTTCTGCTGTATAACAAAGTGAATCAGCCATACATATACATATATCCCCGTATCTCCTCTCTCTTGCGTCTCCCTGCCACTCTCCCTATCCCACCCCTCTAGGTGGTCACAAAGCACCGAGCTGATCTCCCTGTGCTATGCGGCTGCTTCCCACTAGCTATCTATTTTACATTTGGTACTGTATATATGTCCATGCCACTCTCTCACTTCATCCCAGCTTACCCTTCCCCCTCCCCGTATCCTCAAGTCCATTCTCTATGTCTGCATCTTTATTCCTGTCCTGCCCCTAGGTTCTTCATAACCTTTTTTTTTTCTTTAGATTCCATATATATGTGTTAGCATATGATATTTGTTTTTCTCTTTCTGACTTACTTCACTCTGTGTGATAGACTCTAGGTCCATCCACCTCACTACGAATAACTCAATTTCGTTTCTTTTTATGGCTGATTAATATTCCATTGTACATATGTGCCACATCTTCTTTATCCATTCATCTGTCGATGGACACTTAGGTTGCGTCCATGTCCTGGCTATTGTAAATAGAGCTGCAATGAACACTGTGGTACATGACTCTTTTTGAATTATGGTTTCTCAGGGTATATGCCCAGTAGTGGGATTGCTGTTTCGTATGGTAATTCTATTTTTAGTTTTTTAAGGAAACTCCATACTATTCTTCATAGCGGCTGTATCAATTTACATTCCCACCAACAGTGCAAGAGGGTTGCCTTTTCTCCACACCCTCTCCAGCATTTATTGTTTGTAGATTTTTCACCCACCATTCCTTTAAATCAGAAATTCTTCACTGTTTGGAGATACTGGCTTGGATGAGCGATACACTATGGATATCACCCCCCACATAGCCTCCTAACAACGAACCGTAAGTTTACCCCTCCTGCTCCCAACCCATGCCTCCCTCCCCATCTCAGAGCCCAGGCCCCTCCACGCCACCTGGCATGTCAGCTGGAGCAGCTAGAAAGAGCTCCTTCAATTCACCTCCTGTCCCTCACCTCCTGAGACCTTCACCTCCCAGGGTCCAGCCCCCATCCCCCTCTTGGGCTCCTCCAGCCTCATCTTTTTTCTTTGCTCTCTCTTTTCTGAGGGGGGCAGTGAAATTTATACAATATTTAAACCGCCAGAGCCGAGTCCAGGAAGATATTATTAATGTAAAAGGGATGGGCTGCAAATGCTTTTGGACCTGGTTACAATTAGAGGGTGATTTTTCTAAAGGTCAATGAATTCAGATAATATTCAGGGGGGAGAGAAATTTAATACCTTTTTAGTGAATTAATTAATTATAATATTATATCGGCTTGGGGTTCTTTTCTAGAGTGATTAAGGGAGCGATCTGTCTTCTGTGAGGCCGGGGAGTGGTGCCTGCCGCAAGCAAGGACCCTGTCTCAGGGCTCAGGAAGGGGGTCCTTCCCCCTCCTCTCCCTCTGGAGGTGGCCAGGGAGCTGGAGGGGCTGTGGGTAGCAGGGGAGGCAGGCGGGACCCGGTTTGGGCCGGGGCAGGTGCAGTGATTGGCAGTGCCCTTTGCCCTCAGCCTGGCCCTCCTCCTACTGCCTGGTCGCTGAGCCACACGCCATAGCTTGAGAAGCTGCGGTGTGGGTTATGGCCTCCTCCTTTACACTTGGAGAAACCGAGGCCCACTGGGTTCAGGGCCTTGACCTGAACCCCATTATGAGTTAAGACAGACTGGGGTGGTGGAGCTGGCTGGAATAATGAGAAGGCTCCCCCTGCCTCCTGGAAAATCTCCATTGGCCTGTATAGTTCCCCTTTCAGAAGAAAGAGGCTCTTTAAGGGCATAGCACGTGCCCAGGCTCTGCTTGTAAAGTGAAAATGTCCCAGGAGAGCTGATAAGTCAAGTTGCTGCGAGGCCTGGAGAGGAAATAGCTAAGACTTCTGACACTGGAGAGCCCTGAAAGCACCCTGGGGAGCACGCCTCTCACCCACTTGTGCATTCATTCATGTGTTCAATCATTCAATCACTCAAACATTTGTGGCATGCCCACTCTTGTGCCATCTCGGACAGACTGAAATAGCCCTTCTGGAGGGCCCACCGACCACATCTTGAGCCCCAGGTGCTCATCTGAGCGATGGAGGGTGGGCTGGGGAGACGTCTGTGGTCCCTTTCCACCCAGACAGCAGCCCGCCTCCACCTGAGGGCTGCGAGATAGTGGTTATTCATTCCCTCAGCAAACCTTGAGCACTCCTTAGAGCCCGCTCTGTGCTGGGTGCTGGGGATGTCCTGGTGGATACGGGACAGTCCCTACTCTCTAGGAACCAGTCCCCAGGCAGGTGGGGGCGAGGAGACAGGCACATGAACAGCCATGCTGATTCAGCAAGGGGGTTATGGGAAGGCAGAGGCAGTATTCAACTGAATCATGAGGGACCAGGCTGGCAAGGAGATGGAGGGGGCATTCCAGGCACAGTGTGCGAAGGCTGCCGGTGGACCAGAGGGCTGGGGAGACTGGCAGCAGATGAAGCTGGGGGGCCCAGACACTGACCAGAAGACTGTTCCACGAGGCACAGGTTTTGGGTCCAGGAAGGCAGGGAGCAGCAGGACTAAACGGGCCTGTGTTGAAATGTGGGCTGTGCCGCGGCTTGCCGTGTTAAGAGGAGTGGGGGAGACTTTCTCTGCCTCGGTTTCCCTTCTGTAACTGGGGACTGCCATGTCTACCTCCCAAGGCTGTTGTGGGAATTAAAGGAATAACTGAAGGGAAATGCCAGGCACAGCATCTTGCTCAAGGTGTGGCTCCAGACTTACTTCCAGTTGGCCCTCGAGGGGCGGGTGGGTCAGGGCCCTGTCCCTGGTTGTCCCTGCACTTCCGGTTTCCTCCCCAGGGGGCGCCAGCGGAGGCCATAGCCTGGGGACCTCTCTGGGGGCAGGGGGAGACCAGCGCTTTCCTCCCCTCCCCGCTGGGCCTCTGCTACCCGCCCCACCGTGAGGGCTTCCCTTTGTACTATCTTTGGGGCCCTAAATTAAAATTGATGACATCTTGAAATGAGCAGTGAGGGTAATTTTGCTTCTGAGCCGGGATGCTAATGAGGCCCCTTAATGGTGCGAACGCCGAGCTGACGGGTCGTGTGTCACGCGCGGCGGCGAGGGGGGTAATGGTCGCGGTAAGTGCTGGTAATTACACCCTGTCTCGCTGTATTTTGGCAGCCCTGGCGGGAGAGCGGGGCGCTCCATCACCGCCGCCGGGGGCGCCCCCACCCACCGCGGGCCTGACAGCCAGAGATACCCCCCTACGCCCCGCCAGACCCCCCAACTCCAGCCTCTCCCAAAAGCAGGGGCCTGGGGCCCGGCCCCCCATGCACACACCCGTCGTGTGCCCAGCACACCGTGCTCACCCATTATGCTCCCCACCCCCCCGATACTCCGTACCCTGGGAACACACAAAGATCCACGTACACACCTTCGTGGCACACACGTACGTGTGCATACAAACACGTCCTTAAATAGCGCACGTATGTTCAGTGCCTACTGTGCTTCAGGTCTGTTCTCTCTCATCCTCCCGACTCTCCTGAGCTGGGAGGTTGAGTCCCACTTTATGAGGCAGACACTGAGCTTCGGGAGATGAGCAACTTGTCCAAGATCACACAGCTGGACAGCGGCAGAGGCGGGAGCGGAGATCAGGTCCGTCTCACTCTGCAGTCTCGGCACCCACCACGCTTCCTCTCACGCGTGCCTGCTTATACACCTCTCCGAGTACAGACACATGCACGCCTGCATATGCACGTATATTTATCACACCCAGGTCACATACAACCTCTGTGCACCCAAATACAGCTACCAATGTACTGTGTGGACATTCACCCAGGCACTGTCGACACACAGATGCGTGGGTGTACTTAGCACACACACGGTTACACACACGTGCGTACGTGCTTGGATCACATGCTGTTCATACTCCACGTGCACACAGGGTGCTAGTCATGCAGCTGCTCCAGGCTCTGGCATCTCAATTTCTAAAGAAAGGGAAGTAAGTCCTGGTCCACTTCCCTCCCAAGTAGTTAACTATTGTTAAGGAAGAATGACAGCTACACAAAGGCGTGTGACGTGCCCTCTTACAACACCCCACCCCCGCCCCCATGCAGAAATACACACTGGGTGCACACACAGACATTGTACAGATGTGCACGCACTCTGAAAGTGGTGTATAAGCTCTCTGTGCATACAACATGCAGCCTTTAGACACATTTCTGCACAGACATGATCCACGTGCAATGACCACACATGCACAGCCCTGGTATAGAGCCCCAAGTGTGCATAGCAGTGAAACTGGAAACTCCACAAAGCCCATGGTACTTGTCATGTGTATATCCTACCACCCCCCACCCCCACCCCCTGCCCTGGGCAAATGTTCATCAGCCTGATTATAGTAGAGGGTAAAAGCATGGACTTTGGAGTTTGACTGCCTGGGTTCTTGGCCTGGGTCCATCACTTTACTTGCTGTGTGACCTTAGGCAAGTTACTTAACCTCTCTGTGTCTTGTTTTCCTCCTCTGTAAAACGGGATAGGGATGTTGTGAGTGTTAAATGAGTTAACAGATGTAAAGCACTTGTGCCTGGCACATGGTAAGCTCCCAATAGATGTCGGGGCAAGGTGTGTATCGGCCACAAAGGGTGCACATCAGAATGTGACAAGCAGTGAAGGATGGGCAGTGGAAAGCAGAAGACAGAGTGCCCACTTAAGCCTGGGGTGGTCAGGGAGGGCTTCCTGGAGGAAGAGGGCTTTGGGCTGGGCCTTGAGAAGAACTGTAGCCACCATTAATTGAGCAACCTAATTGTGGTCATTGCACGTGGATCATGTCCGTGCAGAAATGTGTCTAAAGGCTGCATGTTGGGCCCTGCACTAAACACTTGGTATGAATTAATCCCTTGAATCTTCTGTGGCTCACAGGAGGTGGGTACTGTCATGTCCACATTACAGATGAGGAGAAAAAGACCCAGAGAGACTAGTTAACTTGTCCAAAGACAGGAAGGGCTGAGATGAGAGGAGAGGAGGGCCCGGGAATTCCAGGTGGGCGAGCAGCATGTGTCAGAAATAGAGCAACATGGGCTTCCCCGGTGGCGCAGTGGTTGGGAGTCCACCTGCCGATGCAGGGGACGCGGGTTCGTGCCCCGGTCCGGGAGGATCCCACGTGCCGCGGAGCGGCTGGGCCCGTGAGCCATGGCCGCTGAGCCTGCGCGTCCGGAGCCTGTGCTCTGCAACGGGAGAGGCCACAGCAGTGAGAGGCCTGCGTACAGATGGGAAAACGCGCCCAGAGGGCTTTCCTTGATACACCGTAACAGCACCTGGAGGGGTTTCTCACCTAACTGCTGTGTCTCTTGCAGCTACACACTGGTGGGAGTGGGTGTGGGGTGGCCGGCACTTCCCTAAGATGCTGGGGCATCTTCACCTCTTCCTCCCGCAACCAAGGACCAGTTAGGGAAGGGGTGAGTCGTCCTGAGCATCCTGGCCCTGGAGACCAGGCCTGGCCCTCTGGAAAGAGACCAGAAGAGGACTCAGGAGGGCAAGAAGGCCTGGGAGGAGGTGTTGAGGGGCCGTGAGCAAATCTCTGCCCACAACCCTGAAGCCAGCATGGCCGCACCCAAGGGGCTGGTTCCCTTGGATTCCTCCATAAGGAATAAATGCTCACCAGGGCACCCAAATCTTTCCCCAACAGGCCACAATATCCCCTTTGGCTTCACGTCCATTAAAGTGTCCCAGGCCTGCCAAGCTGGTGCACTCATCATCCTCGAAGAGATCAGAGATGTATTTTTCAGTTTTTGCACAAGCTCTTCCCACTTGCGGTGGCTTTTTCGATACCCAGCCCACATCAGTGCCCCATCCTCCCTGAAGCTCTCGGTTCAGGCATTTTGCCCCCACCCCCCACCCCCGTATCTCAAGTCCTTAGGCCAGTGGCAGAACACAAGTAAGGGAATACGCTTCATCTGGTCGGGTGGTTCTTCGGATAGTTGGCCTAAGCCCCTGTCCCCAGGTTCCTCTCTCTCACCTGCTCCCAATCCACTCAGTTACCTGTCGCCCCCAGAACTGCCCGCCCCCAGCAGCCTTTCCTCCAGACACCGAGTTGCTTTAACTCCTTTTCATAAATCCCAGTGTGCGCCAGCCACTCTCCCCACGTGTACCCCTAGACCTTCTCATCCCACACGACCCTTCTTTCGTAGTGCCCTCTTGCCAAGTCAGAGAGGGAGCGTGGCAGGGCAGGAGGAGAAGGGGAGTGGGCTTCCGAGGCCCCCCCAGTCGTGGGTTAGCACCTCAACTCCTCTCCTTTCTGGTGGTAGGAATTTGGGGAAGCCCTCCACCCATATCTTCACACTTCTGTTTTTGCCTCTTCTGTCAGGGGAGGGGGTCCCGACAACCCTACCCCTCAGGTTGAGGAGTCCCTGGGATGGGTGAGCACTGCCTCCGGCCCATTGGTGTGGACAGCACCTGGCCAATGGCGGGCGGGGGGGTGGTGTGTACACTGTGGGATTGTAACCGAAAGTGGGGTCCGGCTGCTCGTTGCTCCAAAGGCAATAAAGAGGCAAGGTTGGTGGAAAGGAAAGTTTGCTTTACTTTGGACGCCGGCAACCAGGGTGGGGGAGGGCAGATGCCTGTCCAAAGGCCGACTCCACCTCCCGTACAACCAGTGGGCAAGAGCTTTTATAGGCTGAGGGAGGGGGTTACATGCCGAAACCGCACAGTCAGCTCTGACGGTCATCTTGAAGCTGGTCATCGGTGGTCTGACCAGCATCATCTTGGTTGTTTTAGGTATAGTTAATCTTCAGTTCCAGGGTCGGTTTGTTCCCCTTTCCTTGAGGCCAGTTCTCAGAATTGTGGCAGCTTATATCATGGCTACCGTCTGGTCATCATGTAGTTAACTTCTTCCACCTGCTGGGGGTTTCAGTATCCATAAGAGCTCGCTCACAGGGCATGGCTCAGAATATTATCTACAGCCCTTGAGGAGGAACTAAAGGTCCTTGACTCTGCATAATGACTACACTATTATTATTTAGTCTTGCTGGACTGTTTTCCTTTGTTTTTGCATTTGCTCGCTTCTCTGATTAAACTTATTCTTTGGCTAAAGTTTTTCCACAGACAAAAGGCAGGTGGAGGGCATGAGGGGAGGAAGGACCATAGGGTCCTGCTCCATTTCAGGATATCATTTTTTAAAAATTATTTATTTTTGGCCACATTGGGTCTTTGTTGCTGCATGTGGGCTTTCTCTAGTTGCTGCGAGCGGGGACTACTGTTCGTTGCAGTGCGCAGGCTTCTCATTGCGGTGGCTTCTCTTGTTGCGGAGCATGGGCTCTAGGTGCGTGGGCTTCAGTAGTTGTGGCATGAGGGCTCAGTAGTTGTGGCACAAGGGCTTAGTTGCTCCGCGGCATGTAGGATCTTCCCGGACCAGGGATCAAACCCATGTCTCCTACACTGGCAGGCAGATTCTTAACCACTGCGCCACCAGGGAAGTCCCGGGATCATATCATTTATTGTCCAAATCTGGGCCCTTTAAAAGTGGAAGGAGGCCCTATGAATAATTACATCAGGGCAATAGGCAAAAAGTAGGCCTGTCCTGGGAGAAGCAAGATGTGTGGTCACTAGATCTATATGCGATGTTGCTCCCTTTCCTGCCCACACCTCTGGTAGGATGCGCTGGGGCATCTGTGTGCCCCCATTGGCCAGTAGGCTTGGCCACCTTGGGGCCCTCAGGAGCTAGCATAACCTGGACCCGGGGAAGCATATAGAGAGGGTCACAGCTGGGGGCAGAATCTCAGGAAGTGGAGGTGACATCCTAGCTATTGGGAGTGGCTTCCGAGGCTAGACAGTGGAGAGGAAAATCTGAGAGGTGGGAAGGAGGGGTGGGGGACCCCAAATCCCAAGGTGCTCTCCTGGAGGTACCAACAACCTCCATTACAGAAAATAGTGACCACCACCCTTATAAAGCACTGGCTTTGCAAGGCAGACACTCTTCTGGGCGCTTTTCATGCATTCACTCACCTGACCCTCACAGCAAGCCTTGGGGGTGGGAGTGGTACTATTATTAACCCCATTTTAGAAAAGAGAAAGCTAAGGCACAGAGAGCTGGAGGGTAACACACCCAATGCCCCACAACTTAGAAAGATCTGGGATCTGAACCCTGGCGGCCCGTCCCTGCTCTCTGAGGCCCTGCTCCTGGCTTATAGGGAAGTTAAACTGTGTCGACGGACGCACATGTTCCCAGTTCTGCACGTCGTGAGATCTGGGAAATTCTGCAGGAAGCAGCAAGACTAGTAGAAAGTAGCTCAGCTCTGGAGTCAGACCCATGTTTGACTCTGGCTCCATCGCTTACTAGCTGTGTGAACCCCCCGGGTACACTTCTCACTCTCATGGAGTCTCGGTCTCCCCGTCTGGAAAATACTGTTCTGTTGGGTGTCAGAGGCTCCAGACACTAAGCTGTGGGAGGTGATTGACTGGCCCAAGGTGGGTATTTCATGCACACTGGTCCCTGTCCTGCTCTCCAAGCTGGGCCTGCCCTGGGCTCCCCTCACCCCAAGGAGGCCAAAACTCGGGGCTCCAGAGTCCACAGTTCCATCCTGATTCGGGGCCAGGGGCTTGAAGGAGGAAGGCTACAGGCTCCTGAATCTGAGATGCTCAAAATGGTAGAAGTGTTTCATCACAGAAGGGCACCTGACTTCAGGCCAGGGCAGCGTGAGCTCGTCTAGCTGCCCCCCTCTACCATCAGGATGGGCCCAGAGGCTGGGCTGGGCTCCGGGGGCACCGCCTACCACGGGCCCCTCAGGTGCCTTAGTTGGTAGGGTCTAGAAAAGGGAAGGGGGAGAGGGGAGGCTGCTTCCTAATGAACAATTAGTGTCTGCTGAGTGGCTAATCATGTGGTTCCATGTAATTAAGAAGCTAATTAGTGCTGTGTCAATTAAGGTTTAATTAGTGTCTTCTTCAGAGAAGCCTGAAAGACCCTCATGCTGGAAGCTTCTGGAATGGCAGGTGGGGGTGGTGGGGTGGGGAGGTGGATTCTAGGAGAGTCATCAGGCATTGCAGGGGAGCCCCTCTTCCTCCTGTTGTGTCCCCTGCAGTTCTGGGATCCGTGATTTATTGACCCCTGGCTCCACCCCCACTGACTCTGGTCATGGAGGTTTGGCGACCTCACGAGGCTCTCCCCCATCGCCAGGGTTTGCTCACCCCAGTGAGTGATGAGGCCCCTGCACAGCTCCTATGACAGGGGGCCCTTAAGGCATTGCACCCCATTCTCTACACCTGCTAAAGCCGGTAACTTCAGCTGCTCTCCTCTGAGGAAGGTGAGGAAACAGGGACACAGAGAGGTTAAGTAACTTGCTCAAGGTCACACAGCCAATTAAGTGGCAGATCTGGGATTCAACTCCAAGACTGTTGGGTTCTTTCTTCTTGCTTTTCTCTCTTCTGCCCCTACCTGAGCACCCCACCTTGCTCTGTTTCTCAGCCAGGACCTGACCTGGTGGCTGGGTGCAGAGCCACCGTGCAGTAGAGCATGGCAGCTGGGCCCCAACTGCTTGGCTGTCCACAGGGAGGGACTTGGGATAACAGTCATCTTTGGAGCATCACACTCAGCGTGTTCTTCTCTCACCCTCAGCTCCCAGCCAGCTGTTTTCCCTGAGGCTCTCCCGTCCCCTGCTACCTCGTCCCTCTGTCTTCCAGAGGGGCGCCATCTCCTAATGCAGGAGGCTTCATTTTCTGTTGGGGTCCAGGGCTGACCACGGCTTCGAGCAGAAACCACTTTCCTCACAGTACACAGTAGCCCCCTGCGCTGTTTAACAATTTGATCAGCTTTATTGAGGTACAATTTACAAACCATAAAGTTCATTCATTTTAAATGTACAATGCAGTGGCTTTTAGTGCATTTGGAGTTATCTGATCATTGCCATAATCTAATTTTAGAACATTTTCATCACCCCCAAAACTGAACCCTATACCCATTAGTGGTCACCCTCTAATCCACCCTCCACCCCCAACCCCAGCCCTAGGGAACCATTAATCTGCTTTCTGTCTCTACAGATACGCCAGCTCTGGACATTTCATATAAATGGGACCAAATAAGATGGGGTCTTCTGTGACTGGCTTCTTTTATTTAGCATAATGTTTTCCCCTCTCTTGTTAATACTATTTTAAATAATACTGTGATAGGGCTTCCCTGGTGGCGCAGTGGTTGAGAGTCCGCCTGCCGATGCAGGGGACACGGGTTCGTGCCCCGTGTCTGGGAAGATCCCACATGCCGCGGAGCGGCTGGGCCCCTGAGCCATGGCCGCTGAGCCTGCGCATCCGGAGCCTGTGCTCCACAATGGGAGAGGCCACAGCAGTGAGAGGTCCGCGTACCACAAAAAAAAAAAAAAAAGAAATACTGTGATAGACATCATGGAACTCAAGATCTTCACGTACATGTTGAATAATTTCTTCAGAGTAAATTCCTAAAAGGGAAATTGCTCGGACAGAAGCTGAAGCTTTTTGTTTAACTGACTCCCCACTCCCTCCTGCCTTCACTGTCTGATCAGCGTTGTTGGGGGCATCCCTGCCCCGTGACAGGTGACAGCCGCCTTCCTCTAGTTCCTGTGCTATCCCCCCTGCCCCCACCTCAGGCCTCCGTTCTCTGCCGCTCATCTTTCTCCTTTTGCTTCCATCGTGAGCATCGACTCTGGATTCAGCTTCCAGGAGTGTCTTTGCCGGATGGCTTCCCAAGGCTTATGGGAGGCAGCCCACACTCCTTGGTGGTCTTTGAAGGTTTATCACAAGCCCAGCCTCCTTCCTCCCTCGTCCCTCCCTCCACCCTCCCTCCACCCTTCCTTCCTGCCTGCCTGCCTGCCGGCCTTCCTTCATGGCTTCCTGCCTTCCTTCCCTCTTGCAAACTTCCACTAATTCAGCCAGACCAAGTTCCTCTTGTGTGTGCTGCTTCTGTTGGCATTTCCTCTGAACTCTAAATCCCCAAACCAAACACTAGCTGCTCCGTGAAGCTTTCCCTGAGCCTTCAACCCAGAAGTGACGTCTCCAACTTCACAGCAACACAGAACGCAGGAGGCTGGCTGAAGTCACACACCTCCTGCCAGGCTTCCTCCTCGGGATGTGGGCAGGATGGCATTTCTGGGCTATGGCAGAGCAGCTGAGGTCAGGCGATCAGCCCCCTCCCCTGTGCTTGGATGGAGGCTATCACTCTGGGACCCGGAGTCGTCCTTTCAACAATCTTTTCTAAGCTTTCCCTGGAAGCCAGGCCCTGGGCTAGATCCGGAGATGGGAAGAGAATTAAGACGAACCCATGCCCGCAGGGAGCCGGTAGTTTAGTGGGAGAAGAGACAAGCCCTTCGAAAACAAGGTGGTGAGGGCATGGGGCTCCTGGGAACACAGGACAGGCCCCTGGGACTG
>NW_020175393.1:8393746-8463479 GCF_003031525.2 Neophocaena asiaeorientalis asiaeorientalis | reverse complement strand
CCCCGGTCTCGAGAGTAGCAGGAAGGCCCAGTGGGGGAGGGGAAGCAGAGACATTTGGCTTGAGGGGGGAGGAAATGAAACAGAACAGAGATAATTGTTCCCATTTGACAACTTTCTCTAATTAGGGACCAGTTCTGGTAGATTCTCTAATTTGCTAGGTAATTACTGGCCAGTAATTCTACCAGGATGAAATCTGGGGAAGGAATATGTAATCAGAACATTTTGGTTTTCTCTGTCCTGGGGGCTTTGCCCAGAAAACAAGCTAGATGATCTGAGCTCTCTCTCCTGCCTCTAACCCCGCATCCCTCGATGTCACCCGGAGGCCTGGTCCTCATGCCTCCCACTGGTCTGTGTCCCCGTCCTGCTGCCTGAGCTCCAGGAGCTGGCAATCCAGTTGGAAACCATCAGGCAACACCACAGGGCTGTGGGGGTCATCTGTATTTTTGCCTTTGTAGCATCCAACCAGGTTCTGGTGACATAGAATTACTGTATGTCAGGGACTAGGAAGGGGCCACCTTTGAGATTTGAATTGCCTTTGGCAACTTCGTTGAAAAGAAATTGGTCGTATATGCATGTGTCTATTTCTGGACTTTCTATTCTATTCCATTGATTCATTTGTCCTTCTGTCAGTTCCATCAATTTGTCCTGATTCCTGTAGATTTATAAATCTGAGAGTGTAAGTTCTCCAAACTGCTTTTCCTTTTAAAAGTTGTTTTGGCTATTCTATGTCATTTGTCTCTTTATATGAATTTTAGAACCAACTTGTCAATATCCATGTAAAAGCCTGCTGGAATTTTGACTGGGATTGCATTGAATCTACAGATCAGTTTGGGGAAGAATTGATATGTTAACAATATTGGGTTTTCTGATCCATGTACACAGTCTACCCATTTCGTCTTTTATTTCTCTCAACAACGTATTGAATATTTTAATTTTTCAGTGAACCAGTCTTGCACATTTTTGGTCAGATTTTTCACTAAGTATTTCATCGTTTTCAATTCTTCCTTCATGGCTCAGCCACCCATCCCTGGTCCAACCAGACATGGTCAAGTTCAGGGCTGCCACACGCTGTCTGGCTTTAAGAGGCACCATTCACAGGGGTCAGGGGCCCCTGGAGGATTTCAATGGGAAGTACTTCTCTGGGCAGTGGGGTTGGCTTCACTCAATGTACCAGCGAGATGCAGGGCAACTTTTAGTAGAAAGAACCCCTTAGAGGGGGCTTCTCTCCTTGGGCAGGTGGATGTGTCTTAAGCATCTACTCTTCTTTTGTCTTCCCAGCAACCCTTCTCTCCTTCTTCTAAAATAATGTCCCTGCTTTGGGAAACTGCTCCTCTTCCCCTCCTTGGGGCTCTGATGAGGCTCTTAATTACCAAAGCCCCTTCCCCAACAGGAGTAAACAGATGATCCAGGCCCATCAATTAGTGTAGCCAATGCTTCTGGCAGCAGTGATCCATCCAGAGGGTGGACATGTGATCTCAGAGAGCCATCCTGAGTCCTCTCCTAGGATTAGAGTTCTTTTCCTCACTGGGGTTCTTGGCATCTCTAGCTTCTATCCGCCTTGCTCTCTCCCCCTCCACCAACATGGAGGAGATGTGTCTGCAACAGGAGACGCTGAGGCCAACACTCAGGGGGTCACAGACCTGAGACAGAGGGAAGGAGAGAGACAGAATCCTGGTGGCATTTGGTCCCCACCTCCCACCGATTGCTGAAGATCTTTCTTTAATTTTTCAAATACCAGAGTGTTCCTTCCAGCTATGAGAGCCAATACATTCCTTTTTTGTTTAAGTTGGTTTGCATAGGATTTCTGTCACCGGCATGGTAGATGCAGAGCTCTCTGGATTCCTCGCCAGGAAAATAAGACTTTGGGGCAAACTCTTCATTCCTCTCACAAAGCAACTAATGTCACAAGACGCGAAGTAGATCGGTCAGTATGTTTTTTTTTTTTAATTTATTTTTATTCATTTATTTTGGGCTGCATTGGGTCTTCGTTGGTGCGCGTGGGCTTTCTCTAGCTGCAGTGAGCGGGGGATGCTCTTTTTTTTTTTTTTACATCTTTATTGGAGTTTAATTGCTTTACAATGGTGTGTTAGATTTTTCTTTATAACAAAGTGAATCAGCTATATGTATACATATATCCCCATATCTCCTCCCTCTTGCATCTCCCTCCCACCCTCCCTATCCCACCCCTCTAGGTGGTCACAAAGCATAGAGCTGATCTCCCTGTGCTATGCGGCTGCTTCCCACTAGCTATCTATTTTACATTTCGTAGTGTATATATGCCACTCTATCACTTTGTCCCAGCTTACCCTTCCCCCTCCCCGTGTCCTCAAGTCCATTCTCTACGTCTGCGTCTTTATTCCCGTCCTGACCCTAGGTTCTTCATAACCATTTTTTGTTCTATTTTTTTAGATTCCATATATATGTGTTAGCATACGGTATTTGTTTTTCTGTTTCTGACTTACTTCACTCTGCATGACAGACTCTAGATCCATACACCTCACTACAGATAACTCAGTTTCATTTCTCTTTATGGCCGAGTAATATTCCATTGTATATATGTACCACATCTTTGTCCATTCATCTGTCGATGAAAGGGGCTGTTCTTCGTTGCGGTGCATGGGTTTCTCATTGCGGTGGCTTCCCTTGTTGCAGAGCACAGGTTCTAGGCACGTGGGCTTCGGTAGTTGTGTCACACGGGCTCAGTAGTTGTGGCTTGAGGGCTCTAGAGCATAGGCTCAGTAGTTGTGGCGCACGGGCTTAGTTGCTCCACGGCACGTGGGATCTTCCTGGACCAGGGCTCGAACCCGTGTCCCCTGCATTGGCAGGCGGATTCTTAACCACTGTGCCACCAGGGAAGCCCAGTCAGTATGTTTTCTTTTTCACTTTTATCAAGAAATCATTGAGATATATATAAGTTTAAGGTGTATGGCACGATTGTTTAACATATATTGTGAAATGATTATCACAGTAGGTTCAGTTAACACCCATCATCTCATATAGGTACGGTAAACAGAGAAGGAAGAAACAATGGGGAAGAGTAATTGACTTCCAACACCATGGATTGATTCCACTGTCTTTGTACTTTATGTAAAAATAATCACACAGTCTGCTCTTTTGTGTCTGGCTTTTTTCCCTTGGGTCGGGTTTGTTCATTCTCACTGCTGTGCAAAATTCCATCAGGTGACTGCACCACAGTTTGTTTTCCATTCTACAATTAATGGACAATTGGGTTTCCAGTTGGGGGTCACTATGAATAACGTTGTGGTGAACATTCTAGTCTGTGCCTTTTGGAGCGTGTGTGTACCTAGACCTTTTTCATATGCCACCAGAAGGGAGTTGAATCGCTGGGTTGAATGGCTTATGCATGTCTATTTTGCCAAAGGAGATGCGCTCCCAGCGGTTGTGTACAAGGGCTCTTGGTGCTGAAACATGAGGTAAGACAGTCTCTACCTACAGCAAAATGGGGGGAAGCTGGTGCCTGGATGGAAAAAGCTGGAATTCTCCATCCTGAGAGTGGGTGGCAGTGGGAAGGCGGGGCAACCACACCCAGGAATGGGGATGGAGGAGGACTGGCAGCCTGTAGGGAGGGTGGCCACAGAACGGTCTGGAAGGGCCGTCTCTTGCTCTCCTCCTGAGCTAAGCAGGTAGAGGAGGCTGAGGTGACAGCTCCACATTCCAACAGCACCGGGACTGAAACTCACCTCCTCTCTGTGGAGTTTGTCCCTCACACTGATGTGGAAATTGCTCAGCCCCTGTGACTGGCCTCTGGTGGCAGAGTCTCACCCCTGGAGAGACGGGGCGAAGGCTGTGGCAGACCCTGTGGTGATCTCAACGGCCGGCCCCCTTCTCCCTGCCCAGCAGTGGACCAGGTTGGTCTGTCTGTTAGTCACTGCACACGCATTGCAGGCGTTGGGGCTGCCTGTGCCCTCAGGCATTACCAGTGAAGAGCTCTCTGGCCAACCTCTGCCTCTCTGCGTCTCTGCCCCTTTGCCGGAGGGCTTCCTTCAGCAGCCCAACCAGGCAGCAAGCACCAGAGAACTGACACTCCATTGGGAAGAGCCTTCAACCAGTGATGGTGGGTTTGGTGTATAAATACCTCAGCTCCCTCAGAGGCAGGACCGAGTGCTATCCACCCACAGTGGTAACCAATTCGATAACACACCCTTTATTGTCTGCCTTCCCTCCCAGTCTCACTCCCCTCCTCCCCCACTGATGTTTCCTGGAATCCCCTCCTGAACAAACCTACTTGCACTTGAAGCCTTGTCTAGGGCCTGCTTCTGGGGAAGTTAACCTAAGACCACATGTGACCCAGTCTGGACAAAAATGTAAGTAGACCTGTTAGGAGCTTCTGGAAATGCTTTTCCCCCCTCTGGTGAAAGGCGTAGGAGGAGAAGGTCTCTCTTTCCCGCTCTGCTGTTTCTGTTCTGTGTGGATGCTGTGTGAGCTTGATGCCTGGGGCGGTGGTAGCCACTTTGTGACAAGGAGGGGAGACCTGGACCACATGATGAGGATGACAGAGTGAAAGGATGGAAGCCAGCTTCCTCGACAGCATCTTTGAGTCTCCCAATCAGCTTGGGATCACCTGCCTCTGCACTTCTGTTAAGGAGACAGTGCATGTCCTTACAGATTAAGCCACCTTCAGCTGGGTTTTCTGCTGCTTGCAGCCGAGCTCATCAATTGCTGATACAGGCCTCGTCCCAGAGTTGTTACCGTTGGACTCGCCACTCCTGCTACCACCTTGAAGCTCCCCATTAGTGACACCAGAGAAGGACTAAGACACAGGCTTGGGGTGCAGTGGGGCGGAGGAGGGGCCACGGGCTCAAACTCCACAGGTGGCTGAGGACCAGGGGTCCCAGAAGCGAGAGGGACTTCTAGGCAGCAGGTAGCTGGGGTCCCAAGGACAGGGGGTGGGGAGGGCAAGAACCCATTAATCTGGCCAGGGTGAGAGTTGCTACTGTTATTATTATGAAGCGTCTCAAGGCTCACACTCATCCTGGCCTGGCCAGGCCCCATTAATGGCCCCATAAATCCCAGCCATAAAGAGTAATGGGGGGAGACAAATGAGATAATTAGGAATAAATCTCACCGAGGTCTCTATTCAGCAGCGTCCCTGGAACGGGCCAATCTTCCGAGCCATTAGCCAGGCCCCTAATTAATGCCAAGCTGCCCAGCGTTGTAGAGGCTCCAGGCACGGGAGGGACCCGGGACCAAAAGGAGGGGCACCGCTGCCCCCAAAGCCCCGGTGGCGGGTGACCTTGGGAGGAGCCGAGGGACGCATGCCCGCAGCCTCCCTGCTTCGCTTTTCTGTCTCCAGGGCTTGGGGATGCTTTGTCCGCACTGTCCTGTCTGCCTCGCTGTCTCTTCCCCTCCTTTTCTGCATCTCACTCCATCTCCGGCCTGTCTACCTTCAGTCTCTGTTTCTCTCTTATCAGGTGGTCACTGGCTGCATCGTTGAGCCACAGAAGGTCTGACTTAGCAGGAATTGTGGGCGCCACCTGTAACCACCCTCCTCCATCTGTCCTCCCTGCCAACAGTCAATACCAGGGCAGGGACCCCTTTGACACCCCGTCCCCTGGAACAGTGTTTGGAACCGGGAGGTCCCCCTACCACTGCTGCAGTGCGCTCTCCTTGGGGCGGTTCTCTCTCTTTGCCTGGGGCTGGGATCTCTCTCCCCGTGTCATTACCTCTGCCTCTGGGTCTTACCTCTGCCACTGGAGCTTAGACTGAGCCTCACTCTCCTCCCAGGCTTCAGATTTTTGAAAGGCTTTGTCCTTGTCTTTCCCTCTCCAGCCAGATGCCCTGTGCAGCTCAAGGTTTCCAGCCAGGCCTCCCCAACCCAGGTGCCTCCTCTGGACCCACCTATAGTGACCTCTGTTGTTTTAATCTGCCATCCTCCCCCCCCACTTTTTGTCACAGCACCCCTATTTCTTTGGGAAATGTGCCCACCTGATTCTGGAAGGGCAGCCACGTAACCCACCGTCTCTGGCCACAAAGGCCTGGCTCATTGTAGCCCTCTGTCCCCTGCCATGGTGACTGGTCCAGGGATGGGCCTCACTGCCTTCCCTGGGCCCCCTGAGGTGGCAAAACTGAGAAATGCCTGAGACACAGCACGTGAACACACCTCTCTTTCCCGCCTCCGAGCACCCCTGGACACTTGTCCGCATCACAAGGGAATGAGGCTGTAACCCAGGGATGGTAGGAATTGTGCGGTACAGAGGCCGCTACAAGGTCGGGGAAAGATAGGAAAACCAGGTGCGGGGCAAGGAAGGCTGGGAGGGGCTTTTCTCTGGAGGAGGTGGTGGGGAGCGGAGGGCTGGGGCTGTGGGAGATACCATCCCATGCCTGTCTCCGTATCATTCTAGGAAAGTCAGAATGTGGAAAGGAGCATAAACACGGAAGTGACAAGGGGCCAGGTCTATGATCTCTGTCCTCTCTGCTGCCCCCGCTCAGCAACGGGGAGTGTCTGCAGCAGCTGTCCTGAGCCTTGGGGACCAGCCCACAGTCCCCCACCACTGCCTCCTCTGCCCAGGGAGCTGGTGAAGGCCCCAGGGCATGGCTGGCTGCAGGCAGTCCAGCCTTGGGGCTGCTTCAAGGTGTCCCCTCCTTGCCCTGGAGACATGGGGTGTCTAGGCCCGAAGCCGAGTTGGAGTTGGCCCAGCTCTGAGTACAAGCACAGAGAATGCCGATTAAATGTGCCAAAGAATGGGGAGAAGCTGGTGCAGGCTCGGGAGGCTGGGGCATGGCGGGCAGAGCACCCCTCCCCACGCAAGCCAGCCCCTGGCTCAGTCGCCTGCTCGGTTACAGGGCAAACACACCAGATCACCCCGGGGTCATGGGCGGTCCTGGCCAGGGACAACTCAGCCTGGCCTCACCACCTTGCCTTCCCACAAATGTGGTAATGCCTGTCTTGAGTTAGACGACCCAGGGCAGGAGAGTGGCCCTCAGGAAGTCTCCTGGGCAAAGCAGATCTCCTGATCTGCTGCTCCAGGGTTGAAAGAAAACCAGAGAAGCAGGCGACTTCCCTGGATACTGTGGCCGCCATTAGATTTCCAGGGCCTCATCACTGTTCCATTGTACACACAAGGAGACTGAAGCCCCGAGAGTGAAAGGGCCTCTTCCCCAGGACCTACAGCAGAACCCGGCTCAGATCAGCTGGTCAGAAAGCAGAGACTGGGAGCCAACAGAGAAGGGCCACGGTGTGGAGGGGAACGGTCCAGAACCAGGGCTTGCCCTGGAAGGACATGTGAGCAGAGCTGGGAGGGCCAGTGGCCTCTAAGATAAATGCCGTCTGTTTCCCAGCAGAGATGAGGCCACCTGGGCAAGGACGCGGGGGCTGGGGAAGGTGGAGAAGGCGTGGGATGCAGGGGGGCGGGTAGCAGACACAAGGATCAGGCTGAATGGGCTGGTGGTGTTGCAGGTTCTGAAATGTGCAGTGTGTGAGCACATGTGTGTGTCTATGTCTGGTGTGTGTGTGTGCGGTATGTGTGTGTCTTTGTGGAATGTATGTATGTGGCTGTAAGGAGAGTGTGTGTTTGTGTTTGTGTGTGGCTGAATTCCGCCTCTGTCTCACCCCTACCCAGCTCAGCCTCTCGGGTTTCAGCCCCTGTCCTGCAGGAAACCGCTATTTGGACTTCAGAGGTGCCTCTTCCTGCAGCGGCCGCCACGGAGGGGAGAGGGCCGGGAAGGGGCCTTCCTGCCCACCTGGAGCAGACCTTGAGTTGGCCAGGCAAACCCCCTACGCTGGTCCTCCCTAACGTCCCTCGATCCTCAGCCTTGGGGGGAAGCTGGGTTGAGCGGGGACTGAACGGAGGCCCTCCCACAGTCATCCATCCTCCTGTAGACAAAGGAGTGCAGCAGAAGAGTGGACGCTCCCCGCAGCCATGGGGGCAGACTGGCATCCCCTCATCGAGGTCAGAGTCACAAACACACACACCCTGAGGCCCGGTGATCCCACCTTCAGGAATATTCTACAGATACAGCTCATTTGTGCAAAAGGACATGCTCACGCAACCTTGTTTATAACAGAGAAATTAATGGAAGGGATTAAGCAGGAGCTGGGCAGCTGGGTCATGTGTGGCTCATGCCTCCATGAAGCTCCAGGCCGCTCTTCAAAGTGCTGATAAGGAAGAGCCCCAAAACAAATGGTCAAGTGATAAAAATGGTGCAACGTGCATGGGATTCTGACATTTTGTAAAAAAAAGAAAAATGATATGGGTAAATGCTTGTGTATGCACTTTTGATGAGACTTTTGAACCTTTTGTACTTTGATCATACAATAACTAAGCAGAAACAAAAAAACACACAAAAAAACCTTGAGACAGACGAACATGGAGGGGGCCAAGAAAATGGGGCTTCTCTCCTGGCTTTGATCTTGACTATGTGACCCTGGGGAGGTCACTTCCTCTCTGTGTCCTGAGTTTCCTATGTGGTCCCAGAAGCTGGAAAACCTTGGTGTTGGCAAAGTGAGGCCTGTGTACACGTGTATGAAGGGAGGGGCTGCAGGGGAGGGGGTGTGGGGGTGGGGTCCCTCTCACCACCTCTTGTCACCTCTGCTGACACTGCAACCCACGCCCAAGGCCATGGGCTGTTCCCTAATGTGGCATTCCTTAAGAGAGCTCAGATTTCATCTGGCTCTCTTCCTGAGCTCCCTCCTCCCCTCCAGAATCCGTCAGGGCCACTCCACCCTTTGTTCCTGGAAGCAGCAGCCCACCGGTTTCCCATGAGGTCTCCACTTTTCAAGGCCTTCTTCAGCCATGTCTTCTCCTCAGGACAATCCAAGTCCAACCATGAGCTGTCCTCTCACTCACCCTGGACCTCTCCTGGCTTCCTCCAGGTCCAGGATGGGGTGGAAAGGGGTTTGGTCCACACAGCCCTCCCCGCTGTCAGCCTCAGTGCTCTGGTCTGCCCCTCCTTCCTGCACCCAAGGGCTCTGGACACCTGACCTCTGAGGCTCCCGCCAGCCCTGATAGTTTTCTTCTATCTCAGGCCCCCTGGAAATCAGGGGGACAACTGAGGCTGGGCCATGTGACCTCCATTCAGGCCAAACTTGCCTCCCAGGGTTGCCCCCTCCCCAGGCCCTGCTCTGCCACTGACATAGGCGTCACCCTACGCCTTGGAGCCATTATGGCTTTGAGAAGCAGGAGTCAGCAGGAGATTAATTAATCAAAACCTGAACACATCTGCTGTTAATTAATTCTATGCCAAGGGTTAACTCTTCCCTTTCTGGGCTTCTCCGAAGGAAATAAAGGTGGGGCGTGTGTACGCGTCTTCCTTCCTTCCCTCAGCGGGGAACATGAAACAAGGGAGGGGACCTCAGAGGCCAGGAAAGCCCCATCCATCTGGGGACTTTGTAGGGGGGTTGTGGGAGTGTTTGGTTTTCAGAGTCGTGGTTCATGGCCATCACTCATGAGTCCTGAGGAAATGTGAGACGGACCCATATCTTTATTTACAGCAACAAATAGAACAGACCTTCCTTCCATTCCCTCCCTCTCCCCTTCCAGTCTTTTCTATACCTTTCCCCCCTCCCACCCCACCCTGGGCCCGAGCCCAGCCCTGCCCTCTGGGGTCACTGTATGGGTCAGGCCCCACAGGAGGGGAGACGGGGGAGGGGCTTGGCTGAGGTCAGCTGGGGTCTCTCTTTTCACATTTTGTTGTCCTCTAAGCCTGGGGGCAGGGGAGGGGGGAGGCAGGCACAGGGGCAGTGAGAGGTAGAAAAGCGCACAGCCCCAGCACCCCAGCCTCCCCCATGTCCCGGCCGCCTCCCCCAACTTTCACAGTGTTCTGCAGCCCTGGCAGCTGAGCCGGAACGGTCCCCCCTCCCCCCAGGTCTTAGGTGCTGTTGTCCAGGGAAACCAGCAAGGAGGACCAGCACCGCACTCTCAGCGGGCTGGGGTGCCCAGAGGGCTGGGGAGGGTGGGAGAGGCCCGGGGGAGGGGGCGGTCCAGCCTCGTGTGGGTCAGGAGGAGAAGCAAAGCCCGCAGCACTCCATGCAGATCTCCAGGCAGTCGGCCGACTCGCAGCAGGCGTCCAGGATGCCGCAGTCCAGGTCGCAGGGCAGGTCGCAGTCGGCACACTCGCCGGAGCCGCAGCAGCAGCAGAGGCACGAGTCCTCGGAGCTGCAGGAGCCGCACGTGGCGCAGTCCAGGACCATGTTGCACAGCGTCAGGAACTCGCAGAACAGGCAGGACAGGATGCAGTGGACGCAGCAGTCTGCGGGCGAGATGGCCAGGGGCCGGGACCAGCCGCGGGCGGCAGGCGCGCTGAGTGCGGAGATGACGCTCGCGCGGCCCTCCCCCGGCTCCCACCATCCAGGTGACCCCGAGACACGGAGAGTTACGTGGAGTGAGGGTCTGGGCCCCGGCAGCCTGGATCCCGAGTCCCTGCTTTGACCACCCTCGGTCATCTAGTTAACGAACACGGAGGGACGATGTGTCCCAGGCACTGTTCCAAGCGTTGGGCACGAATTAAACTCACTTAAACTTGCAACGACTCCTTGAGGTGGGGCTGCATTAGCCCCTCTCTACAGATGAAGAAACTGAGGCACAGAGAAGTCACTTCAAAATCTCTCCAGAATCCTACCACTCTGCTCAGCTCTTGCCTGGTGACAGCAACTGCGTCCTCGCTGGTCTCCCCGCTCCCTGCCTTTGACTACTGCTCCCGGGCCCGCACGCACCTACTCCGCACACGGAGGCCGGAAGGACCCTTGAAAAACCTCTGTTGGATTCCACCCCTCCTGCCCTCAGAACCCTCTAATGGCTTCCACCTCAACAGGAGTAAAAGCCCAAGCGCTCCCAGTAGCTCCGACGGCCCCTCCCCAGATCCCTCTGCTGTGGCCACACTGGCTACTCCTGGTCACGCAGGCACTGCCCCCTGTCCCCCCGGTGCTCCAGCCCCAAGATACGTGCTCTGCTCCTTCTGTCCCCTCCATCTTTGCCCAAATGTCCCCTCTCGGGGAGGCTTTCCGGGAGCACCCTCTTTTATACTGCCGGGCCCCAGCCCCACCCCCTTGCCAGTGCCTGCTCTGCCTCCCCGCCCAGGACTTAGCACCTCCCGCGGCTTACACAGCTCTCCCCGCCTACTACAGGGCAAGCACCGCAGGGGCCGGCGTCTTTGGCTGTTACGGTCCCTAGACCGGTGCCTGGCACATCGTGGGTGCTGAGTAAATACACAGGAAGTGAATTCACACACGATCCTGCCTTGCGCACCCAGGTGGTACGCGGTGGTGCTGGCTCAGCAGCCCATGTTCTGAACCGCTGGCGTGCTGCCAAGATGCTGGGCTGGCACCCCTCCCAGGGGTCGGGCCATGGGCAGTGTCCAGTTCCCCTGACCAGGCGGGCCCCTGGCTCGAGGCTGCTGGTCCTGTGGGAATCTCACATCACCATACAGGCTCTGACGTCCCCACCCAGTCCTGTGTACAGGGAATGGGGGCTCGCAGAGCTGGAACCCCTGCCATCTATCCGCAAACTGGATAAGGAAGTTCTCTTCAGGTGCAAATCTGATGAGGTCACCACCTTGCTTAAAACCCTTCGAAGCTCCCTACTGTCTTCCAGATGAAGTCTAGACCCACTATGCAGCTTACTATGTACCCTCCACTGCAGGAGTCCCGGTCTGCTTGGAGTCTCACCTCCCACCATTCCTCACCTGGAACTTCAAAATCTAGCCACACTAGCCAGTGCTCACCTCTGTGCTAAGACACCCCGGCTAGATCCTCCAATGGATCCTTTAAGGCTTGCTCAGACACCTCCGGAGCCTTCCCCAGCTTTCTGGGCTGCTGTGGGTGTCCCCCTGTGTTCACTTTATCATCATTTATCTTTTATCACATCACAGAGTGATTACCTTTGGATCTCTCTGATGAGAGCTTTACGAGGCCACGGCCTGGGTACCCAGCACACAGCACAGTGCCTGGCTCACAGCAGATGCCCAGTTCACTTCAGATGCATGAACACCCCCTTCATAAACAAGCCTGTTGGGCAGAATCTGCTCTGGGGGGTGAAAGTTAATGAACACATTGTGTGCAAATGTGGTTTGCAGAGGACCAGCCAGAGTCCCCCAGCATGGGCAGAAATTACTTAAAAGTTCTGGGGTGGAGGTCAAGCATCACTGGGCTACAGGTAGCTGTCACCCCTGCTGAACTGATGCCTGGTGGGGAGGGGGACGTGGCTGCCCAGGTCAGTCCCTCAGAGGACCTCTGTGTGGCAGGAACAATGGCTGGTATATCTGGGTGCTCTGACCTCCCACTGAACCTTGCAGCCCCCACCGTTCCTCAAGGAAAATTTCTGTTTCCAGAAATGAGGTGGCTTAAGCTGGACGAGCCCAGATGGCTCCACTTCTTGTTAGAGCAACTCTGGGAGAGTAGGGATGAGAAGGGGCTGGCCTTGAGAACTCACACGTGCCCTACCTTACCCAACATGTGTCCTCTGCAAGGTTCTCTGATTTAAGAGTCTTGCATCAGACTCCCTGGAGGGCTTGTTAAAACCCAGACTCCCGGGCCCCAGCCAGAGGTTCAGATCTGGTGGACCTGGCGTGGGGCTGAGATGCTGCATGTCTAACCGGCAACCTTGCAAAGATGCTGCCGCTGGCCCCTGCATCAGACTTCGAGGAAGCCAGCTTTGGAGGCTTCTCCCACAGGGAGGCGAGACGGGGTGCTTACCTTCCTGCGCCTGGAGAGGGATCTGGGAGGCAGCAGACTTGGTGCTGCCCTTGCTTTTCTTGCTGCCTTGGCTGGCTAGAGATGGGTGTGTCTGCAACTTCCGGTGGGCCTTGGGGCCACCCAGGGCACCGTTCCCTGTCCGCCTGGTGCCGCCCAGCTCCGAGGGGTGGCCAGAGCCATTCGCCACTAATGGGGTGCAGCCCAAGGGGTTCCCCTGAGGCTGGCCTAGGAAGATGATGAGAAAGGGCAATGGGGGAAGTGGGAGCTGGTGTGGGGGGGGGTCCCCGCACAGCCTCCCGGGGCTCTGCTTGAATCCTGCCTGCTTTGTTCCTAGATACACCACAGGTCATCTAGCTGATCTGTATTTTGCAGATGGGGAAACTGAGGCCCAGGGAAACTGACTTGCCCAGTGGCACATCATGAAACAGCCACAGAGTCGAGCCTGGCTCCTGACTCCCAGGTCCGTGCTCATTCCAGAAAAGACAGAGGTGCAAGGCAAAGGGAGAGGCTCAGGGCCCTGGACCCCACCTTCTTACCCGACGTGAAATCCACTCTCCTGCTCTTGGGGTCCTGGGATTTTGGCGAGACCAGTGGCAGTTGGGGGTGGAGGGGCAGCAGGGAAGCAGTTAAGCGTCACCTCGGCCCCTGCCAAGCCCCCTGCTGCTTTTGCCCTTCGTGTGCCAGGTGATTGATTGGAAACATCTGTTTGGAGATGAATGCCCTGGCCCTGGAATCAGGGGCTCCTCAGAGCAGCCCCCTATCTCCCGCTCCTTCCACCTCCAGCTCCCTGCCCCATCCAGCCTCTGTGGGGCACTTGCAGAAAGGGCTTGCTGAGGGGCCCCTTGGGTCTGAGGAGGGGGAGAAGGGAAAAGGGAGGCCAAGCAGGGAGACCCCAGAAGCTGGGAACCCTGGGTCCCCATCCCAGGCTGAGGAAACAAAACAGCTTTATCAGTGGGGTGTGGGGAGGCTGGCCCTGGAGATCCCTCCAAACACCCCGTTCCTTCCCTCAGGTTTGCCCACCTGGATGGCATGGTTCTGTTCTCAAGAGATGAGGGCAGGGGTGTGTGTGTGTGTGTGTGTGTGTGTGTGTGTGTGTGTGTGTGTGTCAAGAGATGAGGGCAGGTGTGTGTGTGTGTGTGTGTATCTCAAGAGATGAGGGCAGGTGTGTGTGTGTGTGTGTGTGTGTGTGTGTGTGTGTAAGTCTGAGAAGGGGTCACAAGAGTTCGAGGATCCCTCTGCTCAGGGCCCCTGACTCCTGGGCGGGACCCTCTGGCCCTGAGGACGCTCAGTAAACGTGAACGTGGGGCACTTACATCTCTCAGGCCCTGTGGTCTAGATCCCCAGCTCCCTCTGGGCCAGGTCTCTGGTTTGGATTGTGGCAGGAGTGGGTGTCTGGGGCAGGAGCTGGAGGCTGAGGAGAGCGGAAGGGGGCCTCAGCGCTTCCCCTAACTGAGGGGGCTGGGCCTTTTAGTAATGGTGGGAGCACATTGCTGGGCACTCAGTGCACGCCGGGCACTGTTCGGAGCATTTGGCACGCAAATTGTTCTCAGTATCTCTAGAGGGCAGTATCCTCCTTTTACAGATGAGGAAATCAAGTCCCAGGGAAGTACAGTAACTTGTCCAAGGTCACACAGCGAAGGGTCAGAGGTGGGACCAGCCTGGAGGCTAAAAGCTGGGACTCCGAGAGCAGAGAGGCAAGGAGCGGGCAGAGGTTGGGAGGCAAGGGACTGAGGAATAAGCTGCTACTATCACAACCATCACTACTCTTAAAACTAGGAGCTGACATGGTTTGAGCTGTGACTAGGTGCCAGACACACACAGTGTTAAGAGCTCTAAGTGTAGTAACTACTTCCTTATGTGCTTTTCTTTTTTTGGCCACACCGAGTGGCTTGCGGGATCTTAGTTCCCTGACCAGGGATTGAACCTCGGCAATGGCAGTGAAAGCCCCAAGTCCTAACCACTGGACCACCAGCAATTCCCAGTAGTAACTTCCTTAAGCATCAAACAGATCTACTATTACTAGCCCATTTTGCAAATGAAAAAACTGAGGCCCAGAAAGGGTAAAACTTGCCAGAGGTTCCACAGCTAGGAAATGGAGGGGGGAGGGGATGGAGATTGGGAGAAAGGAGCTGAGGACAAGCCAGGGAGTCAGGGATACAATGGGAGACAGGGCTCTGGGGAGGACCGTGCTGGGAGCCTCTGGCCCTGAGCAGTGGCTGGTGCCTGCATCTGGGTAAACAGGGCTAAGGCCAGGGGAAGTGGCCAGGCCTGAATCATCCTGCCCCCACCTCCTGGCCCCATGGTGAGTGACTGGGCTGAGTCCTTGGCCAGCTTCGGTGCCCCCTGCCCTGCTGCCTAAACATGGGCACAGTGACCAGAGGGCGGGAGCGTGTGGTGAGCTAAGGGCCCAGGAAGTTGGGGCAGACACAGAGCTCGCCTGTGGCCATGGCCGTGGCAGTGGTCGTGGTGGCTGAGTCACAAAGCAAACACTCAGGGCCCATAGACACAGGGGTGTCTGTCCAACTCCCATCCAGGCCCCCTCCTCCGTGACCACGGCATTCACCTCTTTCTTTCAGTTCTGCTGGTGTGTGTGTCTGGAGGGCAGTGCACTAGCAGGATTTAGTAACCCTGACTTCCAGGGAGTCCAGCTTACCCCAGATGCCCTGGCTGAAGGTGGCTCCACACTCGGCCATGCCAGCTGGGCAGGCAGGCATAGGAAAGAGCACTGGGCCAGGAGACCTGAGCTCCGCAGTCTGTTCAGGGAGAGTGGATCTCTGTGCCTCAGTTTCCTCATCTGTAAAATGCGCTTGGCAAGAGCTATCCTGCTGCCTCCATACAGGCCAATTTGGAAAGTGCGTAAGATCATGCAGGGAAAGAAAGTTGGGAAGTGCCGATGTGTCCGTAGATTTTGTGGATCTTACTGGTAATCACAAAATGATGCTGGGTGTCCCTTCCCCTGCTTCTGAGGGTGACAGTGGCGAATTCTCCCCCTCCAGGACTTCCTTGGAGACACTGAGCTAAACCTGGGAATAGAGCTGAGTTTTGCTCCTTTCTACAGAGAGCAACTGCGGGTGTCTCTCCTGCCGGTTTGCTCTTGACACGCTGAAGGCTGGGCTGCCTCAGGCTCTGGCTCCCTGGCCCTGGCCTCACGCTCTCTTGTCCTGAACCACATCGCCTGGAGCCTGTCCACACTCATTTTGAACTAATTTTATCCGAATCATTTTGTATGTGGAGGTCTTCTTCCTAGACAGAAAGGGCAACGTCCTACACCTTTCCACTGCCCACACCTCAAGGTCCTAGCCCACCGCTAGGCTCCCACAGGCACCCATGGCATTTCTGCCAGCCCATCTGCACTGGATTCCCTAGAGCAACCCCTACATGTTGCCATCCCAATCCCCTGACCCCTAGGACTCACGTGTCACAGCTTCTGTGGGGATGTCGAGGTCAGTGCTGTCCAGGGCCTGGGAGGCCCCAGGACCATTGCTTTGGGGCATGAAGGGTGCCGCCTCCTCCAGGGAGCCCTCCTCTAGCGCTGACTCCGCAGGTTGAGCAGATCCTGTCACTACCTCCAGCCCAGGCAGGAGGGATAGGGTCTGGGCTAGGGAAAAAGCAGACGACTGAAGGACATTTTCCTGGTGCCCTCCTGTTTGCCCAGTCCTGGTCCCCTTCCCATGGCCCAGAATGCCGTGAGCCCTCATTCTCGGACTCAGTACCAGTTACACAGCCCTTACCCTACCTGGCAACAGTGCCAGACTCTAGAATAGAAAGTTCCCAAACCACAGCCCGTGAACGAGCAAGGGTGTGTACATGTGCACGTGTGTGTGTGTGTGTGTTTGTGTGTGCACCGTCAGGGAGTGGGGCCCAAGATGCATGGTATAAGGGAAGTGGGGGGAGGCAGAAACACAGCGCAGGAGAGAAGAGACAGGCAGTGATGGGGAGACAGGGACAGGCATCCAGAGTGACGTGGAGAGAGAAAGAATCAAAGGCACAGTGGAAGGTAGAAGCAAAGACAGACAGTGCATCAGAATGTGGGAGATTGGGCACGGAGGGGGCGCCCTAGACGCCCAGTGACAGACAGCCCGGGACAGGCAGGAGACTCTTGAGCGAAAGTCAGCGATGGAGAGAAAGATAAAGGTGAGATCACAGGCAGAGGCGATGGAGAGGGAGTGGGGTACAGACAGAGCAAGAGGGAGACAGACAGTGAGCAATTGGGGCCGAGAAAGAGGATGATAGCAAGAGAAAGAGTCAGAGAACCCTGGGGGGTGAGGCGGAGGGGCTCCGGGCAGGAAGAGAGACGGGGAGACAGCCCAAGAGGGCTGGAAGAGGCGTATGGCAGCCACATGTAATTACAGTGAATGGCTCGGCCCCTCTGTGCAGGGTGGGCGGAAGGCAGAAATGGAGCCACCTACAGTTCCTGAGCAGCAGGACTAGGGGCCCCTGGGCCCAGGGGAGGAAAGTTCTGGGGGCTGAGAGGTGGGGCAGGGTGGCAGAAAGGTGACTGGGCGTGGGAAGGCCTGAGGGTGGACAGGAAGGGTGAAGCCCAGGGTCATGGGGCCAGGGGCCAGGCTGGGCAATGACAGGGTGCAGCCTGGGCCTCCCATCAGCCCCCAGGTCATGCAGTGGGAATGACAGGGGCCTCAAGAGGGTGCCCCTCCCTCAAGCCGCACTGGGAGCAGGGGAGACAGAAATGAGAGACTCAGAGAGACACAGAGACCAAAGGGCCCAGGGAGAGGAGAGTGACACAGGGAGCCACAGAGAAAGATGAAGAGAAAGGGTGATGAAACCCAGAGAGTAACAGGTCAGTGCCCACTCGTACACACCACACACAGAAATCACGAGACACACCCACAGCGACAGAGAGAGACAAGAGCTAGTCTTGGAAACAGTAACAGAACGAATCACAGAGCACAGAGGGCCTTACATAGGGGTTCCTTCCCTGAGCTGTCTCCAAATGGGGGTGGAGGGGTAGGGAAGGAGACCATTAGAGGGATCAATGCAGGTTGGGCAAGTAGGTCTGGGGGATGGGAGCATCCTGAGGGGGGGGGACGATCCACGGGCTCAGAGACCCCTGAACAGTCCTTGTTCCAAAGACCCTGGTCTCCCACGGCCAGGGGGACCGAGGCCCCAGAGACCCCACGTGGGTGGTACAGAGAGCAGCCGGCATGCTCCTACCTGCCTAGGGAAACCATTGACCCTGCCTGGAGCTGGGAGCTGGGACAGGGTGCAGGGAGGGCTGGGGCTCCCACCACTCCTGAACGGTGGCAGTTCTGTGCTGGGAACCCCTCCTGGTGCCCAGGGAGGCAGGGGGCAGGTCCCTCCAGCCCCATCCATTCCTTGGGCCTATTGAGAGCTCTGTGCGTTAATGAGAGGTCAAATGGCTTTGGGAGGATCGCAGGGCTCGGACGAGGGGGAGCAGGGAAGCAGAGATGACCCCCAAGGGGGATCCAGGCCACCTGCTCCATGGCACCTCTCCCAGCCCAGAGCCTGGTCTACGGCAGCACAGACAGGACAGGACAGTGGAGGGTCACGACCAACCTGGCCTGGAGAGGGAGGCTCACGGCTTGAGTCCTAATTCCCAGAAAGGGAGGGGGCTGCCCAGCTCCAGCCTCTGGCCCTAGAGGCGTCTTGCCAAAGCCCTGAAGCGGAGTGCTGACTCTCCCAGGTGGTGTAATGACAAAGGCCTGAGCCAGCAGCTGGAAGACCCAAGCCCTGGTTTTTACCAGATACCAGCTTGGGCGAGTTACCAGGAACTGGGTCACCTTGTGTGAAAGGGGGCTCACCATGCTTGTCCCTCAGGGTTTCAAAGAGTAAATGAAACACTCAGCAGAGCCTGGCATGCAGGGGGCCACTCACATACCCTTCCACCTGCCCATCCCCCTGCCTGCCCTCCCTCCTCTCCCTTCCTTCCTTTCCTCTTTCCTTCCTGTGCTGTTTGGTGTAACAGCTACGATGCACCTCCCAATACGTCAAGCACTGGGTGGACCAAAATGAGAAAACCTGGTCACTCCCCCAGGAGTTCTCTGTCGGGGTTGGGGTCGGTCACATACACCGCAGGGCAAGAGTTACAGCAGGGGCATCTAAGAACTGTGGGAGCACAGAAGGTGGGCACTTACCCCAGGGGTGTGTGTATGTGTGTGTGTGTGTGTGTGTGTGTGTGTGTGTGTGTGTTTGTGTGTGTCTAGGAGGCTGCTTGGAGAAGGCAATGCCTACGCTGGGTATTAAATAATCAATCAGTCAGCAAAGAAGGGGAAAAGGACCTTTCGAGAAAACCAGCAGAAGCCAAGAGCCCAGTGTGAACAGCTACAGCATGAACGAGGGGAGACTAGAATGATAACTGAGGCACGGTGGGCCTTGTGGTCACTTCCCAGGCTTTCTCCTGAGGTCACCAGGGCACACAGAGGTGACCCTGTCAGTCCTGCAGTGGAAGGAGCCAGGATTGCAGCCTCTTGGCCCCCAGGGTTGAAGAGGGAGGAAGGTGAGGAAGCCTGGTTAGGAGTTAGGAGACTGGTCCTCACCTGGGCCCTCCTACCCCTATGTGGCCTGCCACTCTCTGGGTAGTCTCTCCTAAGTCACCTACAGGGCTGGTGACCTTGAATCTGGTGGGAACACGAAATCACAGAGAGCACAGACAAAGTCCCAAGGAGGCCCCTCCTGCAGGAAACCTGCCATTCTGGGGTGAGCATCAGACCTTGGAAGGAAACCAGGGGGGAAAGTAAATCTAGTCCAGTCATCTTGACCTGGAAACACTGAGGGACAGACCTCCTGGAGCCGGGAGGGCTGCGGAGGGGACCCAGCAGACACTGGGGGAGCAGCGCTGAGGGCAGAAGAGGAAACTGTGCTGAGGGCCCAGAGATGTGGGAGCAGGCAGAGAAGGAACAAGAAGTGGCAGGAGGACCTGGTCTGCGGGTGACATGCTGCCCAGGGGCCCCGACGCCAAGATGCTGGAGAAGAAACGGCTCTCCCTGCAAGCACATGGAGCCGAAAAACCAGACTAGAGGCGGGACCCATGTGCTCAACCATCAAAAGACGGAAAGAGCCCTGCTTTCCTTCTTGCTACCAGGAGACCCCTGCCCAGCCACAGAGGGGAGAACATCTCTGAGGAGAAACTCCAGGAGAATGGGAGGCCAGCAAAGGACAAGGGCCACTGTGTGGACAAGAAACTCAAGTTGTGTGTGAAGGCATCTGCCCTGGGTCGGGGTGGGGCTGGAGTCCCTGGCTGGGGCCCCACCAGAGCCACCTTTTTCTAATGTGCACAGGGGGTAGTTCCCTGGCGGTCCAGAGGTTAGGACTCCGCGCTTCCACTGCAGGGGACACGGGTTCGATCCCTGATTGGGGAACTAAGATCCTGCAAGCAGCACGGTGCAGCCAAAAATAAATAAATAAATAAACTTAAACAAAATAATAATGTGAACAGCGGGCCAGCCACGCTGGTGGCGTCTCTGAGCAGAAGCCCTAGCCCTGCACTTCTCTCAAGAGTCCCCATCTCCAAGGGGGAAACACAGAAAGGCAAGAGCCCGTGTGCCTCGACATATTCTCATCCCTAACATGGGATAAGGTTCAGGTCAATGCCCTGAGTTCTAGGGTGGAAAAGTCACGTTTAAATCCATAAGCCTGAGAGCGAAGCAGAGAGACCCAAACTTCAGCCGGACCCTGTGCGCTCCCTCTGCCTGCTGTTCCTGGATGGAAAGGAGTTCGGGGGACCTCTTCCAGGTGGGAAGGGTTCATTCCAAGCCTGGAAAGTGTCCACAGGGCCCTCGTCCCCAAGCTCCAGTGCCTGGTGCCTCCAGCCGAGCCCTCTCGTGTCTTCGTGGACAGTGGACCCAGCCTTCCCCTTTGGAGCTCCGACCATCTCTGCAGAGACAGGGCCAGGATCTGATCTGCTCAGAGAGTAGTGACCAAAGCCCCACATTCCAATCTATCCTTGGCTTGGTATTCAAGGCTTTGGTCTGTATCTTCAGCCTACTCAATGGACCAGGATCCTATGTTCCAGGCCGGCCGACCTCTCCATGGCCCCAGGCTACCACAGGGCCTTCTGCCCAATCCATCCAAGCTTCCCCATCAAGGGGAAGCTTATCTTGTTCCCCTTGATCAGAATGTCCTACCTCTCCCCTCTCCCCAACTCCAGCTCATCCTTCATGACCCAGCTGGAGTTTCACCTCTTCCTCCAGAAAGCCTTCCCTGACCCTCGAGCCAATAGTCTCTCCTCGGAGTGGCCACTTACTGGGAACTCAGCATCCAGGGTTCCCTGCTGTAAACCGTAACTAGGGAGTGAAGTGCGGGTCCTCAGTCAGACTGCAGCCCCAGTCTGTCTCTGCACCCCCAGTAGGCACTTAGCAAATGTCTGTTGCTGAGGATTGAGTTCTGGGGCCTGGAGCCCCAGGTCAGGAGGAGAGAGAATGAGAAGGTGAGAATTAGGGTTGGCACCCAGCACCAAGAAGGCAAGAATGTGGACTCGTTTGATACACACTTGTGACACACAGGTCACAGGCTCAGGTCACCAGGCTAAGGACTTGTGAGGGCCTGAGATGGCCAGTTAGGCTGGGTCCAGTTGGTTTTATTTTAGGTCTGAAGGCTCCAATTCCCCAGGAAATTCAATTTAGAACCAAGAGCAGGAATGTGACACCACAGTGCTGGACAGAAATCTGTGGGTTAGGGAGCCAGGCTCCTGGGGCATTCGGGGCTGGATGGGAAGAGGCCACTGGGGGAGCCAAGGGTGTGCGGGCTTGGCCACCTTCCCCAACCAGAGCTGCCCTGGGTCCCCTTGCACTCCTGTCTGCATCTTAGGTGGCTGAGGGAGGGGCTGACTTACTCCCTGGCTATCTTGCCAGCAGGGCCTCGGCGTTGCTGTTCTGTCAACGCTCAGCAGGGAGCGTGGGGGATTCTGGTCTCCGATTTAGGCGTCTGTGGGGTTTTGGCTGGGTCTCCTGCGGTTTGGGCTTCCTGGGCAGCAGGCTCATTTTCCCAAGGCAGCAGAGCCAGGCCTTCTCGTGTTATGAAAGCCACATTGTCTGGCCCAGCCCAGGCTGGGGAGGGGGCTCGCTGGGGCACTGGAGGGCCTCAAGTTACAGCCCAGGGCTTAACCCTCCCAGTGGCCCACTCTGGCCCTTGCCCCTGCCCCGAGCACATTCAGCCCCTCCTTTCCCTACTGGGGCTCGAAATGGGTCACACAGGGGCGAGGATCTTGGAAGGAAGGAGTGGAGGCGAGAGCACAGAAAATGGATAAGCAGGGGAAGAATGGGAGAGTTGGAGAGAAGCAGGAGGCTGAGAAAGAGAGGAGGGGCGAGGGACAGAGAAAGAGCCTTCCCAGGCCTCTGCCCCTAGCCCTCTCTCCAGGCTGCAGGAGCCCAGTTCTTGGCGAAGTTTATTCCCCAGAAGTCCCTACTCCAGGGTCCCCACAGAGGGGGGAATCTGAGGGCTGGTGGGATGCACAGCAGACACACTAGTCTCACGTACATGCCGGCCCCTGACCAAACGTCTCCCACTTGTCCTCACTCTAAGGAGACCCCCAGCCCCACCCCGCACCTCCACAGCCCTCGGTCTCCAAAGGGCCAGCATCTACACCAGGTAGACCTGGGCCTCTCCAAATGGGCAGACCAGCTCCCATGGGCGGATATGGAGACTGAGGCCAGAGAGGGGAAGGAACTTGTCTAAGGCCATGCAGGGAGTTAGTGTCAGAGGTCCAGGACCAGACCTCCGTTATTCAGAGACTCAAAGAGGGGAGAAAGGGCGAATGGGGCTGGGTGAGAGGAAGGCAGAAGATAAGACTAACCTAGAGCTGGGAGTAAAGGCATGAAATCTGGGCCTGTACTCCTGCATGCAACCCCTCCAGCCCCCCGCAACAAATCCCAGATGTTCCTGACTTCTCCCTGTCCCTGTGGTCCATTGTGAGCCTCAGCTCACATGTGTATGGTGAGGGGATTGACTGAGAGCCACAGCCCCAGGACTCCCCTCTGCTCCCTCCTTGGACCCCCTCAGGAAGTCACAAACCCTCCCGGGTTGGGAGGCTCCTGCAGGAATCCCAGGGAGGTTACAGACCCTGTGAGTTGAGGGAAGGGGTGTTTCACTTGGGTGGTGAGCACTTGATTGGGGAGAGTGAATGAGAGAGAGGGAGAGAGAGAAAAGAGGCGGAGAAGGAGATAAAATGTGTGTGTGTGTGTGTGTTGTGAGCACTTGATTGGGGAGAGTGAATGAGAGAGAGGGAGAGAGAGAGAAAGAGGCGGAGAAGGAGATAAAATGTGTGTGTGTGGGGAGGAAGACGAGCGAGACGAAATGGCAAGGAGGGGAGGGGCCAGGTCCTGTCGGACAAAAGTTTTCTGGATGCACTAGGCTCTGGCTGGGTTGGGGGAAGGGAAGGAGAGAAAGACTCAGACACCCCCACCCCGCCTGAGGCCCCCATAAATATTTACACACTGGGCAGAAAAGGCTGGGACACAAATCCCAGACGGACAGACAGACACTGCGGTGTGTGTGTGTCTGGTGTTGGGAGTGGGGAGTGTTGGAGCCAACTTGGCGCGGCCACCGCCTCCGTTCGGGCCCTACCCCCATCGCCTCAGCCCTCCACTCTCCTTGGACCCGGTCCCCGATACCCAGATTCCTCGCCTCCACCTCCACTCAAGCTTCCCCGAACCCTCTCCCCGCTTCTCAGGGAGGAGGGGGGAGAATGACCACCGCCCCCAACCCCCTACCCGGCTCTCGTCCAGTCTAGCTCTCCATCCCCGGTCCTACCTGGGCCGGGGGCTGCGCTGGGGGCTCCATGGGGCGCGTCGCAGTGAGGGGGGCGCTGGCCACTCACCTGGGACATCGGCCCGGGACCTGCGGGAAACAGGGCTCAGCGGGCGGAGCGGAAGGTCCCCGCGCGCGCGAAAGTGGAAAAGGGGGCCGGGCAGAGGGCGATCCAGCGGCAGCCGTGCGCCCATCCCTTCCCAGGCCGGCCCCCGACCGACTTACTCGTGCGAGCTGCGCGCCGCTCTCTCGCGCCGCGAGGATCACTGCGCTGGGCCTGCCATGCACGACGGCCGCGAGCGCCCCAGCCCAGGGGCAACTCGGCTCCACTGCGGTCGCTCCGCGCCCCTCCCTCTCACTCGCTCCTTTCTCCCATTTCGGCGCCAGCGCGCGCCGCTGGCCCGCTTCCTTCTGCCTCCTTTCCCTGTAGCCCCCTCGCTCCTCCCCTGCTTGCCTCTCCTCTCCTTCCCCCGCGCCGGGCTCGGCGCTGCCTGGGCGGGACACGTCTGTCCGCGGGGCGCTGCGGCTGGAGCCCCCACAGGAAGCCGGCTCCGCGCGTTTCCTCCGCGCTCTCGGAGCTGGGCCCAGTCTCCCCAGATCCCCGCCCCCCTCCCAGGCTCAGCGCCCCGGGGGGCGTGCAAAAGGGGCCGCGCGCGTTCCCCTTCGCCTGTCCTAAACTCTGCGAAAGTTTTTGAAAAAGCAAGAGAACGAGAGAGAGAGAGAAACTATGGTGACCACGACCACCTCGAGCCAATTGCCTGAATATCTGTGGCCCCCAAATCTCGTTGTCCCAAAGGTGGGAGTGATCAAGTTTCTCAGGCACCCTTTGCCCACCCCCTTGGTCTCTGCCCCGGGGTCCTAAGCCTGGGCACAGACCAGAAGTTGTCCCTCCGGGAAATCCGGTTAGTGACCACCTAGCATCCCGTGTCCTAGAGCAGCCCTAATTCCCCCACCTCCACCAGCCGTGCGTGGGAATTTGGTCAGAAACCCAACTTTGGAGGCAAAGAGAGTTTCTCGAGTTCAGCCTTTCTTTTGGCTCCAGACTGGAATCCGAGGCCTTCCAAATTACGGGCGCTCGGGAAAGGGGAGAACAGGGAGCCCCTCCCGGCGGGGGCAGCCCGGCGACACATCTGGAATTGTGAGCTGGGTCCCTCCTCAGGGCCGGGGTTAGGAAGGAGCCGTGGCCAGAGAGTCGGGGTGAGGGGAGTTCAGGGACCCTCAGCGTCGCCCAGGGAGCAGGTCCCCGAGGATGGGGGAGGGCATGGAGCCTGCGGCCCGCTGGGTGGGGGTGGGCGAGCCCGTGGGAATGATCAGGTGGGGCCGTCCGCTGTGGTGACAGCTAGACCAAGGACTCCTCGGAGCCGAGTATGGGCTCCCCACCACGAGGGGCCGTGAGCAATTAGGGAGGCGACGGTGGCGCCAGGCCTGTTCTCCCGGTCCCGCCTTCCAGCCCGGGCTTGAAGCTGGGGCTGGGACGCGGGGGCCGAGCTAGGGACTCAGGGCCTCTCCTTGGTGTCCCCCAGTTCCCGCAGTCGCTACTTACGACGCTCGAAGGTCCTCGCGGCGCCGTCGAGGCCAGGACCGCTGTGGTCCCCAGGGCTTTCGCCACCCGAGGCCGCGTCCCCGCGATGAGGCCAGGTGGCTTCGGCCGGAAGTGGGGGGCCCCCCGGGCCGGGAGGAGGGGTCCGGCTCCCGCGGCCGCGCAGCCTGGTGCGGGGCCCGGCCTGGAACTCCGGGAGCCAGCCCGGATCAGTCTGTTGTATGGAAATTCTGGGGAGCGGGGCGGACTCCCCCTTCCCGTCAAGGGCTGAGTCACTGGGACGTGCCCGCGGGGCTTGGCGACTGCAGCATTCTGACCAGCTTACCTGGGTCCACGAGCTTGGCCTCATCCGCCTCCAAGACTGGAAGTGGAAGGGCGTAAGGGGGCGGGGTAGTGGACATGGTCCCCAGGGCAGTCCCCACCGTCGCTCTCCATCCTCTCCTGAATGTGGGGCCCCCTCCCTAACCACAGACCCTAGCCCTACACCACTAACCCGCCCCGCCTCCCCCCTGCTTCTCAGTCTCTATCCAGGGCCCCTAAACTCTGGATCGGCCCAGTCTCCCAGCCTTACTGTCCGAAATCAGCTGCTTGGGATCCAAAGTCCTCTCAATCTGGCCCAGCACTAATTAATATGTCTGGTTTGTTGGAAATGTAAAATATTTACATTTAATCCCACATACCGGTTATACAGGTGTGCTCAGTTTGTGAAAATCCAGCAAGCTGAACATTTAAGGTACATACCCTTTTTTATATGGCTATCATACTTGAATAAAATGTTTTTAAAAATCAACACTCATTAAAATCAACATTCTAGGGCAAAATGCAGTATGGTGTGATGACCAGGCAAGGGACTCCAGTTCCAGATCCCAACTCCACCGTCCACGTGTTTCCTTGGAGAAGTCCCTTTACCTCTCTGAGCCTCAAGAGGGATGAACATTGGGGCTCTCCGTGTGGAACCTAATAGTTTCATTGTTATCCAGGACCAGGACTAGGGTGAGGTAAGTGGGGCGTTCCTCTGGGGTGCAAAATTTAGGAAGGTGCCAAGATGAAAAAATGTTTTAATTCAATATTTTAAAAAAGCCAAATCAGCAAATTACAGCCCTGCCAGCTAGCTGCCTATTTTTATTTATTTATTTATTGGCTGTGCCTCACAGCTTGTGAAATCGTTTTTGTTTTATTTTATTTTATTTTATTTTATTTATTTATTTATTTTTGGCTGCATTGGGTCTTCGTTGCTGTGCGCGGGCTTTCTCTAGTTGCGGTGAGCAGGGGCTACTCTTTGTTGCGGTGCGGAAGCTTCTCATTGCGGTGGCTTCTCTTGTTGCGGAGCACGGGCTCTAGGTGAGTGGGCTTTAGTAGTTGTGGCTCGCGGGCTCTAGAGCGCAGGCTCAGTAGTTGTGGCGCACGGGCTTAGTTGCTCCGCGGCGTGTGGGATCTTCCTGGACCAGGGCTCGAACCCGTGTCCCCTGCATTGGCAGGCGGATTCTCAACCACTGTGCCACCAGGGAAGTCCCAGCTTGTGAAATCTTAGTTCCCTGACCAAGGATGGAACCAGGGATTGAACCCAGGCCCTCAGCAATGAAAGCGCCGAGTCCTAACCACTGGACCACCAGGGAATTCCCCAGCTGCCTATTTTTATAAATAAAGCTTTATTGGAAACAGGGACAGGATTAGGGTGAAGCCAGTGAGATGGGATCATGCAAGTTCAGGGTTAGATCCCGTCTTTATTTAAAATATTGGCATTTTGTTCATTATAGATTTTTTTGCATTAATTTTGATTTTTAGATATATTGCAGGAAAATATAGTTTACCGAGTAATTACCAAGTAATTGTAATTACCAAGTTTTTTGATGCTCCCTTAAGTTTTGCACCTGAGCCTCACTCACTCTAGGCCTTACACACCTCGCTGTTGTCCCTGGCCTATTACTGTCTTCTCCTGAAGGACCTGGCTAGGACCGCAGAGTAAATGAGCGGGAGGCTGAAGATGCTTCCACCCCCCTCACCACCCCCCTCAACAACAGGTAGGCTCTGCATTCAAGCCCAGGCCTAGCTTTCCTGGGGCCCACTGATCAGTTCAGAGTCAAATGCAAAGTCCTTACAATGGCCTTCAGGCTTCAAGAGCTGGGCTCGACCTGCCTTCGCCTTCATCTCTCCTCACTCATTTCCTTCCAGCTTGCTGCTCCCTGAGTTTGTTTTTTCAACTTGCCCCATGTGCTTGCCTCAGGGCCTTTGCACTTGCTCTTCCCTTTGCCCAGAATGTGCTTCCCCTAGATATTCACTTGGCCCCCTTCCTTGTTTCCTCTACTTATGTCACCTTCTCAGAGAGGGCATCCCAGACCGCTCACTCTCTGTCCCTTCCCACCACTTTATTATTCTTCATAAACCTTTCACCTCTTGTTGATTAGTAGAATGAAAGCTCCAGGAGAGAGGGGACTTTGCATTGTCTGCTAGGGTATTCCCTAGAATTGGGTCTGACCCAGAGAGCTCAATAAATATTTCGTTTCACAGATGGAAAACAAGGGGCCAGAGAGGGGAAGGGGCATTAGCAAGTCACACAGTGAGTTGGTGGCAAGAGCTTACTAAATCCCATGTTTCCAGACTCCCAACTCAGTGCTGTTTCCTGCCTCCTGGGGCTTATCCTCACCCCCTACCCCCACAGCCCTCCAGACAGCGAAGGGCGACCCTGCACAGCTCTCCTGTACGCTCCCTTCCACACAATGTGATTACAGAGCCTGGCCAGGCTCCAGACCCCGGCGTCCACCCGTCTCCAGTGTCCAGCAGGCAGGCACAGCTCTTCCTGGCTTCCTGTCTGTGGCACAGGGCTGGTCAGTGGCTGGGCTGGGTTCCGCAGCTGGACCACAGCTTTGGTCTCCATACCCTGGAGAACGGGGGGCAGGCCATTGTGGCGCGACCTCCCTGCAGAGGGCTGTGTTGAAGGGGGTGTGTTTGTGTGTAGTGGGGGGAGGGGGATGCTGGATAGGAACTGAACAACTAGATAGGAACACCCTCCCTAATGACCAGAGTGGAGAATGGGGCTCTAATCCCCCCTGCCTCAAGGACATGGCATGCGACCGTGGGAGGGCAGCTCTGGGCCCCAGGCCTGATTCTCTTCCTTTCTTCTATTCTTGGTGATCAGGAGACGGTGGTGTGTCACATTCAGTACACATGAGTTGGGTATGTTCTATATGCCAGCCCCTTGCTGGATAGTTCTAGATTTGTCGCTTCCTTTCTTTTCTTTTTTTGAAATTTACATTTTTTAACATCTTTATTGGAGTATAATTGCTTTACAATGTTGTGTTAGTTTCTGCTGTATAACAAAGTGAATCAGCTATACGTATACATATATCCCCATATCCCCTCCCTCTTGCGTCTCCCTCCCATGTTGCTTCCTTTAATACCCACACAGTACGGAAAGCTGTTATCCTCATTTTACAGGTGAGGAAGCTGAGGCACAGTGAGGTGAAGTGACTTGCCCATGGCCACACAACTAGTATGGGTTGCAGCCGGGACTTGTACCACATTTCTTTTTTTATTTTTTTGGCCGTGCTGTGTGGCATGCAGGATCCTAGTTCCCTGACCAGCGATTGAACCCATGCCCCCTGCAGTGGAAGCGCGGAGTCTCAACCACTGGACCCCAGGGAAGTCCCTTGTACCACATTTCTGAAGCCCACTGCAGTGCTCATTCCAATCCCTGACATGGCCTTTAGCACAGAGAGAGAACTGTGATATTCTTCGGGATGTGTCCCCCACCTCCAAGCTGGCTGCTGGAGATGGAGGCATGGCCCTGGCCCCCCTCCTCTGTCTCATTGGTAACTGGCCGCGTAGAAAGAGTGGGGCTTGGTTTGGTATCGTGGAGACCCAGTTTGCATCCTGGCTCACTCACTTCTACCTAGGTCTGTGATTTGGGGCAAGTCATTTGAACTCTCTGAGCTTCCAGTTCTGTTGTGTAAACCCAGGAGGATGGTTCCCACTTCACAATGGGGAAGAAATTAAGTGAGCATCTGGTACAACACCAGAGGCTTCAGTAAATGGTAGCTCCCTTGCCCGGGTCTGCCCTCCCTGACGCTTACCCGGCAGCAAGCAAGGGGAGCCTCACAGGGCATGTGTCCAGCACCTTACCTGGTGCTCACTATGCGACAGGCACAGTTCACAGCACTTTACATGAATTAACCAGTTTAATAGTCACAACATTAAATATCAAGTACCAATACTTCCCCCATTTCACAGGTGAGGAAACAGAAGCACAGAGAGGTTCAGCAACTTGCTTAAAGCCTCACAGCCTTCCCTTCAGCACCATCTTCCCTGGGGGGAGGGAGTGGTCTCAGGGCTGATCCTCTACTGGATAGATCCTCTTCGTCCCCCAGGGAAGTTAATGAATTCTGAGCTGCTGTTAATCAAGTATAAATGCCCTTATGCACTGGCCTCCAAACTTTTTTTTTTTTTAAGTAATTCAACTTTATAACAATTATAAGTAAACCTCTTAAAATTTTCTGGACAGTGCCAGTCTTAAAAGAAAAAAAAGACATTTTTTAGAGCAGATTTAGGTTCACAGCAAAATCGAGTGGAAAGTATAGGGAGTTCCCGTGCACCCCCTGCCCCACACATACCCAGCCTCCCCCATCATCCACATGCCCCCCAGAGTGCTACATTTGTTACAACTGATGGGCCTGCACTGTCCCATCATTGTCACTCAAAGTCCACAGCTAACATTCAGGCTCATTCTCGGCATTGTACATTCTGTGGGTTTTGACAAACATATAACGACGTGTATCTACCACTATAGTATCGTACAGAGTATTTTCACTGCCCTAAAAATCTTTTTTTTTTTTTTTTTTTTTTTGCCTGCGTTGGGTCTTCGTTGCTGTGCGTGGGCTTTCTCGGGCTTTTTTCCAGAATGTTGTGTAGTTGGAATCATACATTATGTAGCCTTTTCAGATTGGCTCCTTTCACTTAATAATATATATTTAATGTTCCTCCGGGTCTTTTCATGGCTTGATAGTCCATTTCTTTTTATCACTGAATAATATTCCATTATCTGCATGGACCACAGTTTCTTTATCCATTTTTTTAATTGAAGGGTATCTTGGTTGCTTCCAAGTTTTGACAATTATGAATAAAGCTTCTATAAACATTTGTATGCAGGTTTTTGTTGGACGTAAGTTTTCAGCTCATTTGGGTAAATACCTAGGAGCATGATTGCTGGATTATATGGTAAGAGTATGTTTAATTTTCTGAGAAAGTTCCAAACTGTCTTCCAAAGAGGCCGTACCAGTTTGAATTCCCACCAGCAGTGAATGAGAGTTCCTGTTGCTCCATATCCTTACCAGCATTGACGTTGTCAGTGTTTTGGATTCTCGTCATTCTGATAGGTGTGTAGTAGTATCTCATTGTTGCTTTAAACTGCATTTCCCTAATGATATATGAAGTTGAGCATCTTTTCATATGCTTGTTTGTATCTGTATATCATCTTCAGTGACGTGTCTGTTCAGGTCTTTTGCCCTTTTTTTTTTTTTTTGCGGTATGCGGGCCTCTCACTGTTGTGGCCTCTCCCGTTGCAGAGCACAGGCTCCGGATGCGCAGGCTCAGCGGCCATGGCTCACGGGCCCAGCTGCTCTGCGGCATACGGGATCTTCCCGGACCGGGACACGAACCCGTGTCCCCTGCATCAGCAGGCGGACTCTCAACCACTGCGCCACCAGGGAAGCCCCTTTTGCCCATTTTTAAATTGGGTGGTTCATTTTCTTATTGTTGAATTCTAAGAGTTCTCTGTATATTTTGGGTAACAGTCCTTTATCAGATACATCTTTTGTGGGACTTCCCTGGTGGCTCAGTGGTTAAGAATCAGCCTGCCAATGCAGGGGACATGGGTTCGATCCCTGGTCCGGGAAGATTCCCACATGCCGTGGAGCAACTAAACATTTGCGCCATGACTACTGAGCCCGCGTGCTGCAGCTACTGAAGCCTGTATGCCTAAAGCCCGTGCTCTGCAACAAGAGAAGCCAATCACAATGAGAAGCTCACACATTGCAATGAAGATCCAACGCAGCCCCCAAAAAATAATAAATTAATTTTTAAAAAATAAAAAACTTAAATTTAAAATTAAAAAAATGATATGTCTTTTGCAAATATTTTCTCCCAGTTTGTGGCTTGTTTATTCATTCTCTTCAAAGTGCTTTTTGCAGAGCAAAAGTTTAAAATTTTAAGTCCAGCTTATCAATTATTTCTTTCATGGGCCCTGCCTTTTGTATTATATCTAAAAAGTCATTGACAACTGCCAGGTCATCTAGTTTTCTCTTACACCATTTTCTAGGAGTTTTATAGTTTTGTGTTTACATTTAGGTCTGTGATCCACTTTCAGTTAATTTTTGTGAGGACTGTAAGGTCTGTGTCTAGATTCTTTTTATTTTTTTGTATGTGGATGTCCAATTGTTCCAGCACCATTTGTTGAAAAAAGTGTCTTTGCTCCATTGGGTTGCCTTTGCTCCTCAAAGATCAATTGACTCTATTTATGTGAGTATTTCTGGGCTCTCTATTCGGTTCTAATGATCTATTTTTCTATTCTTTGCCAATACCACACTTTCTTGATTACTGTAGCTTTATAGTGAGTCTTAATGTTGGGTAGTGTCAGTTATTCAACTTTGTTTTTCTTCAATAATGTGTTGCGTACTCTGGGTCTTTCACCCCTCCATATACAAACCATTTTTTAACGGCTTTATGAAGATATAATTCACATACCATACAATTTACCCATTTAAAGTGTACGATTTAGTAGGTTTTGGTATATTACATTACTAATTGTTTTAAATTATGGTAAAACATTTATAACATACATTTTTCCATTTTAATAATTTTAAGTGTACAAGTCAGTGGCAGTAATTACATTCAAAATGTTGTGCAACCATCACCACTATCTATTTCCAAATCTTTTTCATCACTCTAAATAGAAAATTGCAACTGCTAAGCAGTAACTCCCTAGTTTCTTAGCTTGGCCATGACAAAATACCAAAAGCTAGATGGCTTAAAGCAGTAGCAATGTATTGTCTCACGGTTCTGGAGGATAGGAGTCTGAGGTCAAGGTGTCAGCAGAGTCATACTCTCGCTGACGGCTTTAGGGGAGAATTCTTCCTTGCTTCCTCTAGCTTCTGGTGTTTGCTGGCAATCCCTGGAGTTCCTTGGCTTGTAGATTCATCACTCCAGTCACATGGCCATCCTCTCCCTGTGTCTTCACATCACCTTCCCTCTGTGTATGTCTGTCTCTGTGTCCAAAGGACACCAGTCATACTGGATCAGGGCCAGTTCTAAAATGACCTCATCTTAACCTTGTTAAATTTGCACAGACTCTATTTCCAAATAACATCACATTCTGAGGTACTGGGGGTTAAGACTTCAATGTATCTTTCGTGGGGGGCATAATGCAACCCATAATACTCCCCATTCCTCCCTTCCCCCAGCCCCTGGCACTCTGTAATCTACTTTCTGTCTCCATGAACTTGCTTATCCTAGATAAATGGAATACAATACTTGTCCTCTTGTGTCTGGTTTATTTCAATTAGCATACTATTTTCAAGGTTCATCTATGTTGTAGCATGTATCAGAACTTCATTCCTTTTTATGGGTGAATGAATAGTCCATTGTATGGATATGCCACATTTTTATTTTACCCATTCATGTGTTGATGGACACTTGGGTTGTTTCTATCTTTGGGCTACTCTGAATAATGCTACAATGGACATTAGTGTTCAAGCCCTGCTTCCTCTTAAGTATTTTTTTTTTTTTTGCGGTACGCAGGCGTCTCATTGTTGTGGCCTCTCCCATTGCGGAGCACAGGTTCCAGACGCGCAGGCTCCCCGGCCATGGCACGGCATGTGGGATCTTCCTGGACCGGGACACGAACCCCTGTCTCCTGCATCGGCAGGCGGACTCTCAACCACTGCGCCACCAGGGAAGCCCCTCTCTTAAGTATTTTGACAGTGCACCTATATCAAGTTTTTAAAATTGCCGATGCAGGGGACATGGGCTCGTGCCCCGGTACGGGAAGATCCCACATGCCGCGGAGCGGCTGGGCCCGTGAGCCATGGCCGCTGAGTCTGCGCGTCCGGAGCCTGTGCTCCGCAACGGGAGAGGCCACAGCGGTGAGAGGCCCGCGTACCGCAAAACAAAACAAAACGAAACAAAATAAAATTGCCCATCAATCCCCATATGTGTCATTTACTTATAAATTATATACCTGTGCTATTATGTTATATACAGTGTACATAATAACTATGCTTAAAAGTGAAAGGGTGAGACAAAGAGTAAATAGGAATGAATCCAATATAAATGAAGTAAATATAAATAAGTGTTTCTTCGTGAATCCCGCTTTGGAGACAATGATGTACCACTCTTCCTGAAAGAATATATGTGATTGACAGACGGCCTTGCCTTAACCTCCTGGTTGTAACTTTCTCAGGATCTCATATTTCTTTGACAATCTGATGAAAATTATGGGCACTCTCCAAAAAAACTTCCCTCCAATAAACATAGCATTTCCAATACAAGTTTGGGAGCTCCATAGAAGCCCAGAAAGCCTCAGTGACATTTGAAGGTGGGGAGAAAGAATTTTATTCACGTCCGCAGCCCTGTCTCTGAGTCTATGGGTTTTTTAGGATAACCTGACATTGCTGAAGAGAACAAACAAAGCAAAATATATGGAGATTGGAGTTGCATCCAATAATCAGAAAGTGCTTCTGAATAGCCAAGAGAATAAAATAGAACTGCAGGTGATGAAGGTGGTGGTAGGAGTGGAAGGGGGGTTGTGGTGGGGGGGCTGTGTATCCTGGCCCCTGAAGATGCCCATGGACTCCCACTGGGGTGATAGACAGTCTGGCTTAAAGTCGCCAAGCTGATGGGTGGGATAATGTCAGATTCCCGATAAGGGGAAAATCACGGAGAGTTTGCATTTGGGTTTCCTTTCTGTTTTGGACCTTGCAGTAATAAGAAGCAAGCCGTTTTCACATTCTCATTACCATCTCACTTATTGCCATTTGTATCAATTAGTGTCCAAACAGGAAAACAGAAACCATTCTAGGTGCTTTTAGCAGAAGGGGGTTTAACACTGGGAATTGGTCACAAATGTCTTAGAAGGGAGGAGGTGATGCTCAGAGGCTAGGAAGCTGCTACCATCCCCGGGCTGGAACCCACAAGCCCACACTTGGGGTTGAGTAGCTGGAAGTGTTGCCACTGGAACAGCTGCCACTGAGCAGCAAGCAGGGACCCTTCTTGCCCACTGATGCTAAGGAAGTGCCCACCCCAGGTGTCCACGCTGCTGCTGCCAATTCAGAAGTAACCTGCCCAAGCGGAAAACTCTGCTTCTCCCTCCCTCGTGCCTTCCCATCTCTCACCGGTTCCTCCCATTCGCAGAACCTAACTGGAGTTTGGGAAATGTAGTTTGCTAGCTTCCAGCACCTGCAGAACACAGAAGGGAGGACATGAAGCTGGGAGCCAAGAGAACACCAGCAAGTCACAGCAGCCATCGCAGACTCCACCAGAAACATGTGGACCACTGAATTTTCTGTCTCCCCTCCCCTGGGGTGCCCTCCTTAAAGACAGGGTGCTGTTTGTCCACCACACTTTCTCCAGCACCTTGAATGGGGTACCTGAGTCAGTGCTCCATAAAGCTGTTTTCCCTGACCATTTTATCCTCCCACGGAGACAGAGTGAGTGTTCTCCGTTTTCAGTGTATGAAGGAACCAAGGTCCAGAAAGTCATGACTTGCCCAAAGGGACCCAGCTGCCATGACATGCCTGTCTGACAAGTCTCGGGAAGGTTTTGGGCGAGGACAGGGCTGACTTAGCAGCTGTTGGCGCCCCACTGCCCGCCACGCCTTCCGGTCTGGCTGCCCAGAGCAAGCTGTGATGTGGATGTCTCTTTCAGGTCTACAAGTGTTCTCAGAGCTGGAGCCAAGAAGGGCTGACTCAGCTGTGACCTCCTCAGGGCTGGGAACTTCCTCCTGCCTCAGGAAATAGGGCATCCTGGCACCTTTCTGCCAAAAGGGCCACGCTGGAAGTCAGGTAGGCTAGTCAATGGAGACAGGGGCTGGAAGAGGCAGGAGCAGGACCCTGCGTTGGACCCTCCCTCCTCTGTTCCCCAGGGTGGAGCTCTCCATCGCAGAGTCTCTGCTATAGTTAGAGTGACAAGATTTCCCAAACCAAAAATTGGTACATGTGGTTCGACACATGTGACTGTCTTTATGAGGAAAATGGGAGAGAGTGTTAGAAATAGGGTCTGTCTCAGGGTTTCTCCATCTTGGCACTCTTGACACTTGGGGGCCAGAGGATTCTTTGTTTTGGGGCTGTCCTGGGCACTGTAGGATGTTTAGCAGCATCCCTGACTTCTACCCACTAGATGCCGGTAGCATTCCTCAAGTTGTGACAACTGAAAATGTCTCCAGACATTGCCAAGTGTCCCCAGGGCAGGGTAGAGGGAAGCACTCCAGTTGAAAAGCAACGGTCAGAATTCCCTGGCAGTCCAGTGGTTAGGACTCCATGCTCTCACTGCCAAGGGCCCGGGTTCCATCCCTGACCAGATAATAGGATTCTGTGCGGTGCAGCCAAGAAAAAAAAAAAGCAATGGTCTATCCCCAAAACTCAGGTTGTATCTCTATACTGGACATGGCCAGTGGCCAGGAGATGGTGCCCAGTCTGGCAGAAATATAGTCCTGCCCCTTGAGGAGGGAGGCACAATACTGGCCCTAGTCTGAGGGAAGAGACAGATCCTGACTCTGGGGAACTTCTGGACTAATGGGGGAGATTAGACAGCCCCTAGAGAAACAGGAAAACATGGTGGTTAAGAGCATCGAACTTTGGAGCCAGAATCCAATATTCAAATCCTGGCTCCACCATTCATAGGATAAGTTACCTCTTTGAGCCTCAATTTCCTTATTTGTATGATGGGGATAATGATGGCACCTATGTTGTAGAGTTCTGTAAAATTATTTATTTATTTGTTTTTATGATCGACTTTATTTTTTAGAAAAGTTTTAGGTTTACAGAAAAATTGAGAAGCTAGTACAGAGTTCCCGTATATCTCATGCCAGTTTTCTCTGTTATTAACATTTGTTATAATTAATAACCCAACACTGATACTTTTTATTATTAACTAAAGCCCATAGTTTATTCAGATTTCCTTAGTTTTACCTAAGGTCTTTTTTCTGTTCCAGAATCCCATCCGGGACAGCTCATTATATTTTGTTGTCAAGGCTCCTTAGGCTCTTCTTGGTTGTGACGGTTTCTCAGACTTTTCTTTTTTTAAAATTTATTTATTTATGGCTGTGTTGGGTCTTTGTTGCCGCGCACGGGCTTTCTGTAGCTATGGCGAGTGGGGGCTACTCTTCATTGCGGTGCGCAGGCTTCTCATTGCAGTGGCTTCTCTTGTGGAGCACGGACTTTAGGTGCATGGGCTTCAGTAGTTGCGGCACGTGAGCTTCAGTAGTTGTGGCTCACGGGCTCTAGAGCACAGGCTCAGTAGTTGTGGCGCACGGGCTTAGTTGTTCCGCAGCATGTGGGATCTTCCCAGAACAGGTCTCGAACCGTGTCCCCTGCATTGGCAGGCGGATTCTTAACCACTGTGCCACCAGGGAAGCCCTCAGACTTTTCTTGCTTGTGATGACCTTGACAGTTTTTAGGAGTACTAGTCAGGTATATTGCAGGATGCCCTTTTACTGAAATGTGTCTTTTTCTCATGATTGGACTGGGATTATAGATTTGAGGAGGAGAAGGTCACAGGGGTAAAGCACCCTTCTCGTCGTGTTGTCTCAATACTACATCCTATCAACATGACTTATGACTGATCACCTGGCTGAGGTGGTGTTTGTCAGGTTTCTCTGCTGTGAAGTCCCTCCCTCTCTCCTGGCTGTGCTCTTGGGAAGGAAGTGGCTGTGCACAGTCCACGCTTAAGGAGTGGGGAACCTCATAAGGAATTTGTGAAGACTGAATCGGTGCAGAAATACATGCTCCTTAGAACGGTGCCTGGCATGTGGTAACCCTTCTGAACGAATTGCTGTTATGATGACGATAGGGAGACCCTCTGCAGAGGAGATTGGATGGTCCCCACACAGAAAACATACTCAGGGCAACTTGGAAGACGGTATGCTGGGTTAGGCAGAATAATGACCCCCTACCCTCCAAAGATGTCCCAGGAATTTATGAATACGTTGCCTTACATAGCAAAAGGGATTTTGCAGATGTGATTAAAGGTATGGACCTTGAGATGGGGAGTTTACTCTGGATCATCCAGGGGAGCCAATCTAATCACATAAATCCTTAAAAGCGGAGAAGCTTTCCTGGCTAAAAGTACAGAGAGAAGGGCTCCCCTGGTGGCACAGTGGTTGAGAATCCACCTGCCAATGCAGGGGACAAGGGTTCGAGTCCTGGCCCGGGAGGATCCCACATGCCGCGGAGCATCTAAGCCCGTGTGCCGCAACTGCTGAGCCAGCACTCTGGAGCCCATGAGCCACAACTACTGAGCCAGAGTGCTGCAACTATTGAGGCCCGCGCGCCAGGAGCCCGTGCTCCGCAACGAGGGGGGCCACCGCAATGAGAAGCCCACACACCACGGCGGGGAGTAGCCCCCGCTTGCCACAAATGGAGAGGGCCCGTGCGCAGCCACGAAGACCCAACACAACCAAAAATAAATAAATAAATAAATAAATTTATTAAAAAATAAAAGTACAGAGAGAAGGTACACAAGGTCAGTGGCTTTCGACATGGACGGCAGAGGGTCAGAGAGATGGCAACATAAGCACTTGACCTACTGTTGCCAGTTTTGAAGGCGGAGGGAAAGGCCCCGGGCCCCAGGAAGGCACGCAGCCCTGCCAACGCCTGGAGTTTAGCCCCATGAGACCCGTGTTGGACCTCCTATCTACAGAACCACGAGGTGATACACCTACAGTATTTAAAGCCGCTGACGTTGGTCAAGACAGCGATAGGAAACTAATACGTGTACCGACAAGCACGGGGGTTGGAAGTGGAAATAGAGTCCTCAAGCAGAAATGACTGCTTACTAACTGCAAATGAATCAGCTTTCCGGCCCTCTTACCCTGCAAACTCAGTTCTTCCAGAACAATAACAGCAAGCACCAAAAAAGCATTGGTGCTGATGCTGCCATTTCTTGGGGGCCAGCTGCGCCCCAGGCACTCTGCTGGGGTTTTTAGAACACTGGGTTGTTTAATCTTCACATGGCACCATGCTGTCTCCAAATTTACAGAACAGATAGAGGGAAGGATCTTCTGCCCTTCTTCATTCCTGGGTCAGCTCCCTGCTAATAATTAACTCTTTTCAAGTTGGAAGTGGATTTTCAGTAAGTCAAAGTCCCTTTAAATCCAAGGGGTCAGTTAGAGGAGATGTGTTTGCTATCTTACAGGCCTTGGTTCAGGGCTGCCTAAAAATTGGTCCTGGTAGATTTATCAGACATTGCCAGAGCATCTGGAATATCCTGCAAGCATTCATTCATTCATTCAATAAGCATCCATTAAGCACCAAGTATCCCCTGCCCTCTAGAAGCTCCAGCCCTATGAGGGAGAGTGGGCCTTGGCCTGGCATAATTGTAACCTGGGCAGAGTAGGACTGCGGCCTTCAGGAAGCATGTCATAGGTGTTTAACTGGGGAGGAGGCACCAGGATGTGGGAATCCAGGAAGGCTGCAAGGAGGTGGCACGTTTAAGTTGGGTCTTCAAGAATAAGTAGGCTTCACTAAGCAGAGATGATGCCAGTGGCATTCCAGGTAGGACAAAAAGCACCAGCAAAGGCATAGAGGAAGAGAAGTGGAGGCTGTGGGTTAGATCTTTTACTCCTCACAGGGTGCCCACGGAGTAGGTACTATTATTATCCCCACTTTGCAGAAGAATAAACTGAGGTAGAGAGCAGTTACATGACTTGCCCCGGAACACACCGAGCTTACAAGTGGTGAGAGGGGTGTTTGCAGCCCGGCAGTCTGACTCCAGAGCTCCTGTTTTTGGTCTTTTCATCACGGGCCGCTGGGGAAATGCAAGCTTAGCAGGGTGAGCGTAGACGCTCATGGGCGAGAATGAGTGAGCTTCATTTATCCATTCCCTTTGTCGTTCAACAAACATGGATGGAGCACCCACTGGGTGCCAGCTCTGGGTTAGGGGAAACAAGGGGACTCGAGGAGCTCCCATCTGGAGGAGAAGGCAGACAGGCAGATGCTGAATCCCCTCGCTGCACAGTGAGCACCCTGAGAGATGGGCAGAGGAGGGAGTGTGGAGGCCAAAGGCCGGCTCCTGGGAAACCTTTTCCAGGAGGATGGGAGATGGAGCAAAGTCAGCGAAGGAGACAGGGCAAAGTGGTCAGAGAGCTTGCAGGAGAGAGTCAAGGGGGCAAAATCAAGCCCACCCCTGACATTTGCAGGGCCTGGGAAATGCAAATGATTCCTGGCTCCCAGCCTGCCCCTCCCCCTTTCTTTTCACACTTTCTGCTTGTCCTGCAGAGTGAGGGTCTTCTATTAATGGAATGCATGCACATTCCAACCATAAACCCCAGCTCCTTCCGTGCTCTCCACCTGCAAACAGCTGCCCATAATTGCCCCTCAGGGCCTGGGCACAGGTACCCGTCATGCTTCCCCCTCAAGAGGACAAACCAAGGTAGGAAGCCCTTGCAGGCTCTGGAAGTGGGCCTTGAGCTGTTTGGGCAAAGATGCCCAAATATTGGGTACCTGGAGCGTGGCCTAGAAGACAAGTCACGTGCTCCGGGGGTTGGGGGGGGGCATGCTCTTTGGCCTCATGAACTCCTTATTCTGTCAAAGACTCTGGTTGTCTGGGTCTAAAGGTCATTTTGCAGACAATTATGGAAGCCCTAAGAAGAGGTTTCCTCCGATGTCACATTCTCCAGGGAGGTTGAGTGAACAGGATTAAGAAAAGGCCACTGCCCGAGAAGGTGGCCCTGGGCTTGGTGAGAGCGGAGTCTGTGTAGGGCGGGGTGTGCAGAGATGTGGGGTGAGTGTGAGGTGAGGGATGGGAGGCAGAGAGCACAGAGCTCTCTTTCAAGAAATTTGGCAGAGAAAGGAAATAAAGCCGGAGGAAGGGAGCGTGAGGGGGAGGGAGACGAGAGGGAACGTTTGTGTTCCTTGGTGTTTAGAAGGCAGTAGACGGGAATATGTTTTAGTCGGAGGGAAAAGAGTCTGTGGAAAGAGAGAGAGGCTGAGAAATCAGGAGAAAATATGTCCAGGAAGGATCTTTTTAACTCATCAGACAGGGGATATGATGGCCTTAAAAAAAAAAAAAAAAAAAAGGAAGGATTCCTCTTTCTCTCAGTGAAGACGGTGGGAGGAGATTGAGAGATTGAGGGAGCCCTAGCTGGGGGGTGGGGGGTCTAGATTGTCCCTGAAATAATCCACATTTATCAAACACCCATTCACTATGTGTCGGGCACTGTTTTAGGGGTGCTAAGCATATAAGATCTTACCCATGTCTCACGACAGTCCTTAGAGTCAATACAATTATTGTCCCCTCCATCTGACCATAATGAAAATGGGGCACCAGGAGGACTAGTAACTGGCCCAAAGTGACACATCTAGTTACTACTGATCTCAGACTTAGGCAAAGGGGCCTCCGACCAGGGATTTGCAGTTTCGAAGGCTCTGCATGTCGCAGCCACGTGGGAAAAGAAATTTACTAACAGAATGAGACTTCAGCCTCTGGCCATAATGAAGTGACAGGGGCTAGGTTTACTCTCCTGCCTTAAAAAACTAGGACTCCAGACAAAATAGATGAAAAAATGATTTTCAGACTTTGGACAAAGGCAACACGGGACTGGTCCCTGGGGAGAGGGAAACAAATGAGGTGAGCCCTGTAATTAGCCCAGCTCCCCGCCCCCGGCAGTTTCCAGGCTTCAGTGCAGGGAGGAGGGAATACAAACAGAGCTTGGATGTCTTGCTGATTGAGAAGACAGATTTAGAAAGGTGCTAGGAATTCACAGGCCAGAGTCCCAGGGAAGTGGAGCTGAACATATATCCAGAGATCTGCAGAGGTGTCTCCCTGAGTCTGGCTGAGCACTGATTTGCACACACATGAAAGGAAAGGCTAGGAAAAGAGCCACTGAAGGCAGAGCAATGCCTGGAGCTCACACAGGGCAGGGATTAGTTTGTGTTCCCATCAGGCAGAGTGGAAAGACCTCATAATACACGGGGTATTGAGTACAGTCCTCAGAAGCCTATCCCCTTAGCACAGGTCTAAATTAACCTTCGACTAACAGCTACTCTGTATCTGTCCTAAAAATCTTAAAAGCAAGCCTCAAAAGTATACATCTTACTTCAAGTATGTTAGCTGTGTGCCAGAACAAAGTTGCCAGAACAAAGTCCAACACTGCTTAAAGGAATGCAACAAACTCCTACACCAAACAATGGAAAATTCACAATGTCCAGCATCTAATCAAACTTCAGACCAATGGCCCTCACGAACATAGATGCAAAAATTCTAAATAAAACTTTAGCAAATCAAATCCAACAATATGGGGGCTTCCCTGGTGGCGCAGTGGTTGAGAGTCCGCCTGCCGATGCAGGGGACACGGGTTTGTGCCCCGGTCCGGGAAGATCCCACATGCCGTGGAGCGGCTGGGCCCGTGAGCCATGGCCGCTGAGCCTGTGCGTCCGGAGCCTGTGCTCCGCAACGGGAGAGGCCACAACAGTGAGAGGCCCGCGTACTACCGCAAAAAAAAAAAAAAAAAAAAAAAAAAGAAGAAATCCAACAATATATAAAAAGGGTAAGACATCATGACAAAGTGGGGTTTGTCTCAGGAATGCAAAGTTGGTTTAATGTTTGAAAACCAATCAATTGAACTTGCCATATTAGCAAATGAAAAAAGGGAAACCATAGGATCATTTTAATAGATGTAGAAAAACTGACAAAATCCAATATCCATTCCTGTGAAAAACTTTCAGAAGACTAGGAATAGAAGGGAAAGTTCCTCAGTCTGATAAAGAACATCTAGAAACAGGGAATTCCCTGGTGGTCCAGTGGTTAGGACTTGATGCTTTCACTGCCATGGCCCTGGGTTCAATCCCTGGTTGGGGAAATAAGATCCCATAAGATGTGCAGAGTGGCCAAAAAAAAAAAAAAAACAACTAGAAACAAACAACAACAACAAAAGGACATGCTAACAAGTAGAAAGGTATGACCCACAATCAGGAGAAAAATCAATCAGTAGAAACAGATTTAGAAATGAAGAGATGAAGTAATTAGCAGAGGAAGACACTGAGATAATATAATTGTGCCTCACTCATATGTCTCATGTACTCAAGAAGGTAGAGGAACATATGAACATGATCAGGAGAGAAACAGAAGTTATAAAAAAAATCCAATGGTAATGTCCAGAAGTGAAAAATATAATATCTTAAACAAAAAAATACCCTGAATGTGATTAAGAACAGATTAGACACTGTAGAAGAAATGATCAGTGAATATGCAGATACAGCGATAAGAAACGTCCAAAATGAAGCCCAGAGACAGAAAGAAGAGGGGGGAAAAAACATAAATAGAACATCAGTGACATTTGAGATACTACCAAGTCATCTAACATATGAGAAATCGGAGACCCAGATTGGGGCAGGGAAATAAAAAATATATATTTCTCCAAAGGAGAAATAATGATAAAAAATTTTTTCAGGTTTGATGAAAACTAAAAACAACAGAGTCAAGTGGCTCAATGAACCCAGGCAGAAGAAACATAAAGCAAACCACATAAGAAGACATAATAATCAGCTTGCTGAAAACCAGTGAGAAAGGGAAAACTGTAAAAGCAGCCAGAGGGAAGAGAACCCATCTCAGACAGAGGAACAAAGAAAAAGAGTGACAGCATATTTCTCGTGAGAAACTGTGCGAGCCATAGGACAATGGAGAGATATCCTTAAAGTACTAAAAAAAAAAAAGAAAGAAAAGAAAAGAAAGAAACCATCAACCTAGAATTCTATACTTAGTAAAAATATCTTTCAAAATGAAGGCAACCTACCTAGACTTTCTCAGACCTAGAAAAACTGGAATCTGGAATAGTCAAAGCAAATTTGAAAAGAAGTAGAAAGTAGGAAGACTTATACTGATTTCAAGACTTATTATAAAATTACACAAAATTCAGTGACTTTTATATTTTTCTGTCTGTCATCGTAGAAAAAGCATAGCTCTGTGTACACACGCTTACACGTTTTTGGTTTTAAGGAAGATATATTTGTCAACCTAGGAAGCTGGAACTTTTTTAATGTAATGGTTTGTTAGCTTTATTTGCAGCTTTTAACTCTCAAGATATGGAACTGGGGAGTCTCCTCTGCACTCTTGCCCTGTGCTGCAAACATGAAATGTGGGGCTGTGTCTAGTAGGTGATAGACCCCAGACCTCACCAAAGTGGTCTGACCCCAAGTGCTCCCCACTGCACCACACTGCCTGCTAGTAGAGAACGGGGAGAGTATTGGGGAAGAGTAAATCACTAATCTAAAAAAGAGTAGATATATGTATATATATATAACTGATTCACTTTGCTGTAGAGCAGAAAGTAACACAACATTGTAAATCAACTATACTCCAATAAAATTAATTTTAAAAATAAGTAAAATAATGGGACTTCCCTGGTGGTCCAGTGGTTGAGAATCCGCACTTCCACTGCAGGGGACATGGGTTCGATCCCTGGCTGGGGAACTGGGATCCCGCGTGCCGTGCGGCATGGCCAAAAGCAAAAAAAAATCAAAATAAATAATCAAAATACTGTATTCAAAAAATAAATAAATAAATTGATTCCCACTATATTTCAGTAGGGGGGAAAAAAGAATAAAGCACAGAGGAGTTTCTGAAAGAGGCCTGTAAAGATGCCAAGGAATATCTGTGGGAGTGGAATTTAACGTACAGGAGGAAAGTTTAATGGGTGAAGGAGGTAAGGGCGGTGGGGATGCTGAGGGCTTTTCTTCTGGGGACGACAGACTCACTGGAAGTAGGGTTATCAGGAGAGAGCTTGTAGCCTGGAGCTGGGAAGCACTTGGGTTCTGACCACTCTGTTGAGATGATTCTCCTTACTTCAGCCAATGTTCTATTACCCTCAGGAGTGGAAAGCCAGTTCACTTGATGATTGTAAAGATAAATGCATGAAGGCTTCCTTACCTGGTGGCGCAGTGGTTGGGAATCCGCTTGCCAATGCAGGGGACACGGGTTCGAGTCCTGGCCCGGGGAGATCCCACATGCCGTGGAGCAACTAAGCCCATGCGCCATAACTACTAAGCCTGCACTCTAGAGCCGCGAGCCATAACTACTGAGCCCACGTGCTACAACTACTGAAGCCCACACGCCTAGAGTCCGTGCTCCGCAACAAGAGAAGCCACCGCAAAGAGAAGCCTGTGCACTGCAACGAAGAATAGTCCCTGCTCGCAGCAACGAAGACCCAATGCAGCCAAAAATAAATAAATTTATTAAAATAAATTAAAAAATGCATGAGAAACAAAGCAACATACTACGTTCTGGCAAGATACTTTGCCTGCCAGATACCACTAATGCCGGGCCAGCAATAGCTAGCGGTAGAGCGTGTTAGACACAGGCTAGCACTAAGCCAACATCTTTCTCTTTGATGGTATCAAAAGGATTAAAAAAGACTCAAAGTGCAAAGTTACTTTTTAAAATATATTTAAATTAATTAATTTATTTTTAGCTATGTTTATTTTATTTTGGCTGTGTGTGGGGGCTTTCTCTAGTTGCAGAGAGAGGGGGCTACTCTTCGTTGTGGTGTGTGGGTTTCTTGTTGTGGTGGATTCTCTTGTTGCAGAGCATGGGCTCTAGGTGCGTGGGCTTCAGTAGTTGTGGCGCTCAGGCTTCAGTAGTTGTGGCACACAGGCTTAGTTGCTCTGCGGCATGGGGGATTTTCCTGGACTAGGGATTGAACCTGTGTCCCTTGCATTGGCAGGCGGATTCTTAACCACTGCGCCACCAGGGAAGTCCCAAGCAAAGTTACTTTTTGCCATCAAATCATCTCTGGGACACCAGTGAAACAGCCCGCATCGTCTGGGAAACATTGCTCTGGGCCAGACTCCTGAGGGTGCAAAGCCGAGTGGTCAAGCCAGACTTCCCCATCTACCACTGACCTAACGTTATGTGCTGGTACCTTGTCTCCAAAGACAGCTCCCAACAATCTCTCCCATCTCTGTGCCATGTTGCTCCTCCTACCAGGAGACAGAGGCTGTCTCCACTCCCGTGAGTCTGAGCTGGCCTTGGGACTCACCTTGAACAACAGAATGCACCAGAAGTGAAGTGTGCCAGTTCTAGCCCAGGCATTAACTGACGGCTTCTGCCTGGACTCCTTGGGGCCCTGGGCTGCCATGCGAGAAGCCCACTTTGCTGGAGAAGGAGGTCCAGCCACCACAGTTGAACTTCCAGCTGAATGTAACCCAATGAGTGCCCCACTACCACCACAAGGAGCACAGGTACTGCCCAGCTGAGCCCCCAGAATCATGAGAAGTAAATAGCTGTTCTTTTAAGTCACTATGTTTTGGAGCAGTTTTTACACAACAGTGGGCAACTGACCATATGCCAAGCACCGCCAACAGCCTTACACATGTTATTAATCCTTCCAGCATCCCTGGGAGAAATGTTACCTTTCGCTTCATTTTACGGATGGGAAAACCCAGGCTCAGAAGGGTGACATCACCATGCCCGCGGTCTCACAACTAGAAAGTGCTGGAGTGTAGACTGGACCTAGTCTGTCCAACTCCAAGATGGGCAGGACAAGGGGCTGGCTGGGAGACCGGGGGAGAACCCGTGTTCCCACGCCAGGAGGGAGAGAGAGGTGCCGCCCAGCTTGCTCTCGTCCAGGACCGTCCTGGTGCCCTGGCCAGAGTGCAGCCGGCTGAGGAGGGCACTGCAAGATGGAACAGGAGGCCAGGTTCTGCATTGGGGGTTAACGTGCGGAGAAGGAGGCTCCGTGACCAGGAACTCTTTGACTCAGACGGATCCCAGCCCCCCACCCTGCCTGGGACACCACCAGACTTCACATGGTCCCGATTGGATACTATCTCTGAGACAGTCTCCTGGCTTGCCCAGCTTGCTAACCCTGGGACCCACGTGGCCAGCCTCCTGTAACCCAGTGCCCATGCTGTGGTGGATACGGGGCTGCCCACTGTGGGCATTTCCCTGGCACACAGAAGTCCCTCCTGCCTGTCTGCTGGCATCCTGCCAAATAATCTTTTCAGGTCACAAACTAAACCTGAAATTCCCCTCCCCCCCCCTTGATCCTGGATGTTTATATGGCCGAGAGGGGACATTAACGACACTAGTATCTCCTCAGGCCCGTAGAGCCCGCACTGTGATTCAGAGCTGGATGCCCAGGGGTCCCTCCAGGCATCTGTTTGCATGAATTTACTAACAGACAGGTGGGCATTCCTTGGAGGCCTGGGAAGAGAAGGGATGTTTCTGGTGCCATAGCCTGGGACAGAGCGAGACAGGAGAGGAATGACGTGAAATCAACAGAGGGGACTGTGGAGTGTCGCTCTCAACCTCCAGTCCACCCTTCTCTGGAGATGTCAGAGAGCTGAAAGCCACATTTCTCAGAACTCGCTGGCAATAGGGATCCGGGTGCAAATTAGTTTCCCCCTGATGTAGGTGTGATGTAGGTGTACTGGGTGGTATTTGGAAGCAGCAGTGAATGCCCTTTTGGGCTGCTTTGGCTCCCGGGAAACGTGCAGGAAACGGGCCATTTTTCTGCTGCAGCCTCCCAGGGGCCATTCTGTAGCTTCCTGAGTGTTGAGAGGCCGGTTTGGCAGAAGCAGTAGCAGCTTCCTGATCCCTGGATGGCAGCCATGGGGTGTGATCTTGAACTCTGCGCTCCAGTGGGGCCTCAGAGGGAGAAGTCCCCGGTGGGTCCCAGGTGGTCACCTCCTCTTCTGGGAGACGTCGTTCTCCTGACTTGGGCAGGGCCACACCTTTCTGGTAGGAGCCACATCTCCCTCTGCCTGGACGCTTGTCTTCTGTCTTCTTATCACCTCTCCTCCCTCTTTCAATCCTCTCCCCACGAGAGCAGCTCAGTTTCCAAACTGTCACTTATTCTGTACATCCGAAGGTGCCCCTGGGCTTGCAGGAGGATGGACAAAGAATCCAGAGGTTGACAGTGTAGCCTTGGAGCTGTCCCTCACCACCTGAGCCCCGGGGAACACGCCCTTTCTTTTGTGGGCCTTGGTTTTCTAACCTGTAAAATGATAGGGTTGAAATGAAAGTTCCCTCCCAGCTTGAACCTACGATGATCCATTCCACAAGCACGTAATTGAGAGTCTGCTGTCTGACAGGTACTGGGCTGGGTGCTTGGGCAACAAGATGAATGGGGCCTGGTTTTTGCAGAGCTCACCTTCTAGAAGACAGGCAGGTGAATAAGCACGGAATTAAACCATAGAGGCCTATGGGCTGTGCCGTGGTTGAAAGAATAGAGCTCTACCAGTCTTGTGATCCACTCTCACCACTCTCACTTCTTTTAGATGATTCCTTTGAGTTTTAGCATCCTACATATCTGTAGAAAAGAGACTTGCATCGCTACTTTTTGACTTTTCAGTTTTTGTTTTCTTTTTTTTTGTGGTACACGGGCCTCTCACTGCTGTGGCCTCTCCTGTTATGCGCAGGCTCAGCGGCCATGGCCCACGGGCCCAGCCGCTCCGCGGCACACGGGATCCTCCCAGCCCGGGGTACGAACCCGCGTCCCCTGCATCGGCAGGCGGACTCCCAACCACTGCGCCACCCGGGAAGCCCGACTTTTCAGTTTTAAGTGCCAATTAAGTTCTCACTTTATAAGATGTAGATTAAATTCCCTTTTATCCACCCTCCCCATTATAACCTTCCCCAAGAACCCCTTCTTGTCTCCCCATTCTCCCAATATGGTTACATCATCCTCTTGGTTAAATGGGATCTCAGTGTCTTCATTTTTATGACTGAATGTTATTTATAGCTAAACCATGTAGTTAGTATATTATTACTATTTCAACATTTTTTTCTCTCTAGAGTGAGCTGCCCTTTTTTATTTGCTTAGTTTTCCTCATACATATTAGTGATTCAATCTCTAAATCTTCCCTGGTAGTGTGGATCTCATCTCAATACGTCCAAATTTTAGGCATTCTGTGCATTTCATCTTCTTGAAAAAAATCTCTCCCAGAGCCCTTTCACTTCTCCAGGAGGACCTGCTTGCTCTCTACTCCTGGCACGGATCCTAACCTCTCTTTTATGTTGATTTTCTGCTTTCTTTTTCTTGTGTTTGGGGGAGGGAACACATCCTCCACCCTCCCGCTGTGAGAATCGGTAAATGAGAGTTGCAGTTTGGGGAGAATTCGCATGTCTCAACATGTTTTTATTTTACAAATGAATAGTTTAGCAGGGTATGGAATTTTAGGTTGGAAAAAAATCTCTTAGAACTTCTACGGCAATGCTCCATCATCTTCTACGACTGTGCTGTTGAACAACCAGTGGTGTTTTGAATCCTGATCCTTTCATGTGACTCATTTTCTCTCTAGAAGTTTGTAGCATCTGTGTCTCCAGTTCTGAAATTCCATGATGCTGTGCTTTGGTGAGGGTACATTTTTATATGCTCATTGGCCTGTTCCGTTTGGAACTCATGTTCATCAATTCTGGGAAATGTTCTTGAAATACTTTTTAAGGGATTTTCTCTTCTCTGTTTTTTCTGTTTTCCTTCTTTGTTTTTGTTTCTTTCTTTGCTTGCTACAGTTTGGGAGGATATCTTTAACTGCCAGTCTTCCTGTTTAATTTTCATTCCTCTTACGTTTTAAACTTCTGAGACCTCATTTTGTTCTCTGAATGTTCATTTTTATAGCATCTTATTCTTATTTCATGGATGCAATATCACATTTCTCTGAGAATAAATAATTTTTTTAAAAGTTTCTTTCTGTCTGCATAACAATTTCCTCCAAATTGCTTTCATGTGTTTGTTTTGACCTCTGCTTTTCACATTAGATGCTTTCCTTATATGTCTGTGAACCTTTGGGTTTCTGGATTTTTTTTTTAGTTTATTTATTTATTTTTGGCTGTGTTGGGTCTTTGTTGCCGCACGCAGGCTTTCTCTAGTTGCAGCGAGTGGGGGCCACTCCTTGTTGCGGTGTGGTGGCTTCTCTTGTTGTGGAGCATGGGCTCTAGGTACATGGGCTTCAGTACTCGCAGCACGTAGGCTCAGTAGTTGCGGCACACGGGTTTAGTTGCTTCACAGCATGTGGGATCTTCCCGGACCAGGGCTTGAACCCATGTCCCGTGCATTGGCAGGCGGATTCTTAACCACTGCGCCACCAGGGAAGTCCCTGTGTTTCTGCTGAAGCATGGAACTCTAAAAGCTTTGCAACTTAGAAACCCTTGATGTCCGAGTTCTTCACCCAATCCCCTGTAGTGGTCCTGCCTCTCCTACGTCAGTGTTTCCTCCAGCCCAAAGGCCCTCCATTTTACTCACTCCAGAATATGCATCTCCCATCATCTCCAGTGGTACAGGGAGGGGAAGGGGCCTGCCTGCACAGAGTAGGGGAGGGATCTGGAGGACTAGCTGCTCCTTAAACTGACTTTCAACTAGTTTGCTTTTTTTTTTTTTTAATAGACTTTATTTTTTAGGGAAGTTTTAGGTTCACAGCAAAATTGGGTAGAAAGTATAAAGAGTTCCCCTATACCCCCTGCCCCACACATACCCAGTCTCCCCCGTCATCCACATCCTCAGCCCAGGGGACATTTGTTACAACTGATGGACCTACAGTGACGTATCATTGTCCCCAAAAGTCCATAGTTCACATGCAGGGTTCACCCTTGGTGTTGAACATTCCATGGTCCCATTGGGTTGGGACCAATGTATAAAGACAAGTATCAACCATACAGTCTCACAACGAGTATTTCCACTGCCCTAAAAATCCTGTGTTCCATCTATTCATCCCTCCCTCTTCCCAGCCCCTGGCAACCACCCACATTTTACTTTTTAAAATTCACCTTTAGGGCTTCCCTGGTGGCGCAGTGGTTGAGAGTCCGCCTGCCGATGCAGGGGACACGGGTTCGTGCCCCGGTCCGGGAGGATCGCACATGCCGTGGAGCGGCTGGGCCCGTGAGTCACGGCCGCTGAGCCTGCGCGTCCGGAGCCTGTGCTCCGTAACGGGAGAGGCCTCAACAGTGAGAGGCCCGCGTACCGCAAAAAAAAAAAAAAAATTCACCTTTATCCCTACTTCTAGAGGTAACCAAGGTAACCCATGCCAACCCTCCCCTGAGCTCTGGGCCCTGAGTGTGGAGCGGGGGGAGGCAGGGAGATTGCCTCTCAGCTGCCCTCTTCACTGGCTGAGGACTCAGCTTTCTCTGCCCACCCTCTCTCCAGCTTCTGAAACTTGTTGCTGTTGTCTTCTCCCTTGAAACTTGTCTTCTCCCTTGTCCTTTTTTTTTTTTTTTTTTTTTTTTTTTTGCTGTGCCATGCATCTTAGGGGGATCTTAGTTCCCCAACCAGGGATCTTGCAGTGAAAGCGGAGTCCTCACCACTGGACTGCCAGGGAATTCCCTCCCTTGTTCTATTCTATTTGTTTCTATGAGTCTACACCCTAAAACAAGTCCCTCTGCTGTAGTTTAGCAGGGCTTCAGATGGCTGGAAGGGAAACGCATGAGCTCAACTGGCCACCTTTAATTAGAAGCTGCTCCAGCTGGATTTTCTGTTGTCACCTCAAATTCAACTTGACCCAGACACCCCTCCCCCACCCGCCCCATCTTCTCCTGCAAAATAAGCTCCTTCTCTTAGGAGATTCTTAGTAGGTTCTGATTTCTGCCAGTGGCTTCCGCTGCTCTGTTACCTAAGGCTTAACACCATAGGGTCCTCTCCGCACCTGTGCGTTCCTTGCCTCCTGTTCATGAAACTAGTCTCCCCTCTGGTGTCCTTCCCATTTCCCCTCCTCTGTTCACAGAGGCGGCCAGATCCAGCCTCTCACACCCAGGCCTGAAGGAACGGCCTGTTACTGACCTTCAAGCATCCTCCCTTCACAGTTAACCTACGAAATGTCTTCAAACAAACTTGCCATGGTCATGTCATTCACGGCTCCAAAATATTTTGTCTAGAGTAAAAAGTGCCAATTTCTGAGTTAGGTAGGGGAGTTTCTACAATATGACTCCTATCTGCCTCTCCTGGCCTCATACTCCTGCTAGGACCGCTGGGCATGGTTACGGCCACTCTGAACACACTGGCCCTACCTGACTCTGTTCCCTCTGCCTGCACACCTTTCAAGACTGAGCTTAAATGCTGCCTCCGACACAAAGCTTCACAAGTTATCCCGGGGAAGTTGCCAACACCCTCTTCTGTGTTCCCAACCTCAAGTCGAATGTCCTAGTGCCATTTTTCTTTCTTTTTTTTTTTTTAAATTAATTTATTTATTTTGGCTGCACCAGGTCTTAGTTGCGGCATGCGGGATCTCTAATTAGGCATGCGGACTCTTAGCTACAGCACGCACGTGGGATCTAGTTCCCTGACCAGGGATCGAACCCGGGCCCCATGCATTGGGAGCGTGGAGTCTTACCCACTGGACCACCAGGGGAGTCCTGTATTGCCATTTTTCGGCTTACATATCTGTCTGTCTTTGGGGTTCTCTGAGGGGAGGGACTGTGTCTTATCCATCTTGTACATTCAGGGCTTAGCTTGGTGCCTAGTACACATTAAGTTCTCAATAAATGTTGAATGTATGAGTGATTGACTTTATAGTTACACTTCATTATTTGTGTCTATTCTTTTCTATGCTGCTGCCTTCATTATCACCATATTAATAACCCTTTGATAGGAAGATCGTTTTAATAATTAAACTCCCTGCAAGTGTCATTAGAAGGACCTTCTTTGTACCAAAGATTGTTGACAGCGAAAGGGAAAAGAGTATGTTCCTTCTGCATGTTGCCTAGCTTCATTTATTATTTTACATATCCGTGTTCTTTCTCCAGCTGCTCTGTAAGCCTCCCGAGGGCAGGGCCTGTGCCTAGCTCTTCCTTCCAGCATTCTCCATAGCACCCAGCACCAGCCTAGGTAGAGAGTAGGGGCTCAGTGAAGATTTGTAGATGGAACGTGTGTGCTCTGAGGGGGTGGGGAGGATAAGTGGGCCGGTCTGGGGTGACTCTCTGATGTGAAGCAAAATCGGGAAGCCCAGCTGGGCCTGGGTCAGGCCTGGGAGGAGGGAGATGGCAAGGACCAGCGTGGACCATGGGAGAAGGCATCCGGGAAGAGCCCATCACAGCCAAGTGTTCTTTGGGAAGCAGGGAGAAGAGGGAGATGAGGAAGGAGGGAGAGGGAGGGAGGAGAGGAATGTGTGTGAAGCGAGTGGCAGTGGGGTGGGAGGTGGCCAGTGCAATGGGGGAGGAGCTAAGTGGGTGGGAAGGCCTCCAGGCTCAAGGCCTCAGGGCAATTACTTCACTCTAGGGGCTGACCAGCCCCGGTCCCCCCACTCCCCTGCCTCTCGTTCGCCTCCGGAGCCCCACTTTGTAGTGTGGGCATCAGAGCCACCTTCAGCTTCACTGCTGCTGAATCTTTCCTGCTCCCTCCGTCCTCCCCTCCTTCCCTCCCCTGGTGAGTCCCATGACCGATTCCAGACTCTCCCTCCCAAAGGGGGCCCCACCCCTCTTCCTGAGCAGCTGTGGTCGAGTCCTGGGGGAGATACTGAGAAAGGAGATGTGAGAAACACCTAATCTGATGGAGCAAGGAGGGTCCACTCACAGGCACTCATGGGAGAATCAACCCGAACCTCTGCTGCCCTCTCCCCACCCCGCTTAAATATGTATCAGAAAACACAAAATCATTACAGCCGAGAAAACTAATAGCAAAACCTTTTCTTGACATTCCGTGGCGGTGTCTCCTCCCCTCCACCTCTGGGGTCCTTCTTCTCTCTCTCCCTTTGCTGCTAAACTCAGTGAGAGAGAGATTCCCCCCTTGCCTCTGTTTCTGCTCCACACAGGGACTCCTTCATGCAGCTCTCCTGTGCTCTTCCTCTCCTCGGAAACTATGCTGTCCTAGGGTGCCAGGGGCCTCCTGTTGCCAAGTCCATGTTGGTGTCGGTGGCATGGAGCCCGAAGCTGTCCCCGGCCTTGCCTTCCGTGAGCACTGCAGCCCTGCTACTGCAGAGCCCCTGCCTTGGCCTCGGGACCCCCTCTCACCAGTTCTCCTCCCTCCTTGCCCCCTGACCATCTCTGTCTTCCTTCACAGCCACGCCTCTTGCCCCATGACCAGATGTGGGCCCAGATGTGCTTCACCAAGGTCCATCTCTCCAGCCCCTCTGCACAGGGCCAGCTGGCCATCCTGCCCCTCCCTGCAGGCCCAGTTGAACATCGAACCTCTTCCTTGGCTCTGTCTTGAGCCCAGAGAGGGGCTGAAATGAGATTTCTTCCTCTGGCCCAGGACCCGAACCTTGGAATCATTCCTCTTTTGTTCTTAGATGAAATATTCCAGCCACACAAAGGTACAGGGAACAGTGGAATGAACCCCTGTGTTCCCACCAGCTGGCTCAGCAATAAACCATTATCGATATACTTGAAGCCCCTTGAGTACCCCTCCCCATCGCATCTCCCCTTCCCCAAAGAGGCAGCCACCATCCTGAATTTTTTATCATTCCTACAAATTCTTTAAATGTTCGCTACATGTGTATATGCCTTACATGATATATAGCATTCATACGCATGGCTTTAAGCATTATGTAAATGGCAGCACTATGTATCTTTCTTCCACCTTCTCCCCTTCAAATGTACCCTGCTGCTGACAAGTAGCTCTGGTGTATCCCTTTTCTCTGCAGTCTAATATTCCATTGTGAAAATGTGCCACACTTGACGTCTCCCCGTCCTGTGAATAGACATTTCAGATAACACTCAGCTGAGGTCATTCTGGACCTCTCTTCTCTCGTGCAGTCGCCTGGTCCCAGTTTCTACCCTGTTGTTCAAAAAGCTTCCTGATACCATTTTCCAAAGCAACCTCCCTATTTGGGACTCCTTCGCCCGTCACCTGGACAACCCCAGTAGCCACCCAATGGCCCCCGCAGCCCCAGCTTAGCCCATTCGCCCCACAGCTACTTTCTCCCCGCACCTGATGTCAGTCGGTTCCCCTCTGCTCTAAACCCTCTCCTGAGTGCTGCCCCTGGCCCCCAGCCTGGACTCCCAGCTTGCCTTTGGACCCTCCAACAGTCACTCCCACTGGCTTTCCAGTGTCATCTCCCAGTCCTGCAGCCTCTCTGGCCTTCTTGACTCTCCCCTAAATGCCCTAACCCATCCCGCCCCTGCTTTCTCTGGGTGGTGGCCCGGCTCGTCAGGCTCTCCTGCTGAGCCTTACCTTTCCCTCGAGGCTACTACAGTGCCGTATCCTCTCTGAGAAGCCTCCTCTGAACACCTCTGCAGGCCACAGCATGGCGTGATGGAATCACGGATTTCGCCCCTGCCAAGCTCACTTATGTATTTATTGAAGTACCAGACTGTCCCCCTCTGAGGTGAACTCCTCCGTGACATGGGCCACAAGTTTGAATCTTCAGCAGCACCGCTGCTGACAGGGTATCAGGAGGCGTGGGCCCGTATGCATGCTTCACATCCACGATTCCATTTAATTCTCCCCTCGATCTTCTGAGGAGTCAGGGCTTCTGATCACCACTTTATAGATAAGGACACTTCATCACAGTTCACGCGCCGGGGGCCTAGCCCGGTGCCAGAGGAGGTGAGTGTGGGGCGGCAATGACAGCGGTGGGCTGGGTTTCTGCCAGTCCACTGGCTTCTCTGCCCCTGCCTCTCTCTCCTCACTCAGCCCTTTGTTTTCTGCCACGTAAACCTTCCCAAAGCTCCATCTAGGTCTACCTACAAGCTTAGAACGTTTCTCCTCTCCCCGCTTCCTACCCAAGTTTCCCCCTCCCAGCTGCAGCTTCTCTTCCAGGGGGTCCTCCAGGAGCACACTGGTCTCCTCACCCCCATGGTAATTGGCATCCAAGACCACATTTTGTTAACAGCTATTATGTGCTGTGGGCCTAATATGCACTAGACATGTTTTGATATGCTGTATAATTAGTCTTCTCAACAAGCCAGTGATGATCGTCCCACCCGAGTCTACAGACAAGGAAACTGAAGCCCAGAGGGGTCAATAAGTTTTCCCAAGGCCACAGAGTCAGCAAGTAGCAGAGGCAGGATCTGAACCCCTGCAGGCCCTGAGTTATCTCCCCTGCAGTCCTTGGCACTTGGCCGATCACCGTCAGTTTCCCAGCCAGAGAACCGGCTCTCTGAGAGCTGAGTCCCGCGCGTCTCTGGTGTCTGCCCACCCGTGTTCCTGCGTTTGGCCTGCTCCTGAGCCCAGGCAGTGCCCTATGGAGACAGTCTGAGTTCCAGGTCTGAGAGCAGGAAGGGCCCTGACCCCTAGCAGGGGTAGAAGCCTTCTACTCAGGGCCAGGAGCTCCAGAATGCCCACCCCACCCTGTACCAATCTTGCTAATTTGACCCATCTCCCAAAGGTGGCCAGTGCCCCCTCCCCACACCCCCTCCCCGGCCCCTCTTGGGTAGGACGGAGGGCCTTTCAGCCTTGGCTGCCACCGTGACCACCTTCTTGGGAGGGGCTGTTTTTCTAAACTTTTGAACCTGAGGTGGAGGCGGACCGCAGGCGCGGAGGGGACCTGGGCCTGTGTGATGGGATGTCACTGTGACTACCGTGTGGTATGTGTCCCTGCCCTGGCTGGCCACAGCATAATTGCAGCCTTTCAAGATGGAAGGGACTCTTGGTGTAAACGTAGCTAGCTAACCAGCAGCACGTGTGTGTGTGTGTGTGTGTGTGTGTGTGTGTGTGTCTGCAGCCACTCCCACCCCTGCCCAGGGGCCTCTTTGCCTTCACTGCTCAGACTCACTCCGTTTTCCAGCAGAAGGCCCCCCAGTACCCCCCTCCCAGCCTGATTAGTTTTATAGAGCGTTTCAGCCTTCTTTCTCTGGTTCCCTCTGTCCCTCAGTGACATTCCAAGCCCCAACTCACCTCATTCTGCCTAGAGAAGAACAGCATCTGGGGAACTCTGAATTCAGGGCCTGATTCCTGGCTCTGAGGCACTCTGTACCTCAGTTTCCCCTTTGGGAGTCTCCAACAAGGGGTGGGGGGCAAGCCAAAGTGTATAGCGTCACTAGAAAGCTGAGACTAAGGCACCGAGCTGCTGTCTTCCCTTCCCCCACTGCAAACCAGATTCCTCATTCATAATGCTTCATCTGTTAGCCTCTGAGTCCCTGAGTCTCAGTTTCCTCATCTGTCAAACGGGGATAATAACAATATCTAACTCAGAGCTGTTGTGAGGATTACATAGAATATAGGGCTTCTAGAATAGTGTGTGGTATGCGATAAGAACGTTAAATGTTAGTAATTATTGTTACCATTAAAAACCTTTACTGAGCCCTTTGTGGTGCGCAGTGAACTAGGCTCCAGAGGCATCATCTCTCCACATCCCGCTCATCTCTCTTCTTCTATTTCTGCTCAGGGTGCTTCATACGTCACAAGTTGGAGGGGGTCCGGAAGCTCCCAAACAGCAAGAGGAACCCTCTTCTGCCCTAGGCTAGAGACTGCTCTCGGGGACATGGGGTTGTAGGGCCGTGGTTGTCACAGGAAGTTGAGCGCCCTCTCCCCACACCCCAACCTCCCATCCTCCCCTGGAGGGCAAGTTTGCCCAAAGAGGAGCAGAAGCTCGGCTTTGTCTGAAGCGCCCTCTGCTGGCCATCGGCGAAGGCCTTGGTCAAGGGCAGCGAGTTAAATACAAGGTTGGGAGAGAGTAGAGCCTTCTGAATGTGAAGGGAAGGGGACTTCTGCCCGATGCAGAGCCCACAGTGCCACCTTCTCACCCTCAAAATGCCTGGCTTGTTTTTTTTTTTTTTTTTTTAAACCAGCCTGAGAACAGTTTCCAAAGACAGCTTCTCTCTCCCCTGGTAAATGCTGAAATAGACCAGGGCAAGCAGCCAACCAGAGCTAACAACCTGCCCCGCAACAGCTGCACAAAACAGTAGGAAGGAGAGCAGCTAGACAGCATGCAGAACTTCCTGACAGCAAAACATGATTGGGGGCGGGATGCGGGAGGCGGTGCTTATTTAGAAGAAGGTAACGATGTAATGATGGGGAGGAGTGTCCCGCGTGGGATCTGTCAGATCAGAAAGGAAATAATTATTGAGTCTGTACTCAGAAGACAGAGGCCCACAGCAGCCTCCTGTTCCTCATATTGTAAGACCTTCTTCTCTGCCAACACCTGGGCTAGATCTTCACCCCATGTCCAAATGTACTGACCAGACATTTGCCGGATCCCTGTGGGAAGGAATCAAAAACATGGACTCAAGTTTGAAGCAGGAGTTAGATCACTGGAAGGACTGTCCTGGAAGTGAGGCTGGGTGTATCCTTGTCCCTCTAGTCTCCCACGTGGGAAGGATGCTCCCAGGGCCAGCCTAGAAAACAAATCTTCTTCCGTGGGTGGAGTAGGGAGTTTGGCAGCCAACACCTCTGGATTTTCTAGAAGGCTGGTGGGATCCAAGGGGAAGGGGGGGAGGGGAAGCGGCGGCTGCAGTGGAGCTGAGGGTGACTGCTTTATTGCGTTGTGGAGAATGCCGTTATCCACACCAATTACAGTTCTACCGTACAGAACCCTGGCGGCCTCCACGGAGGGCGAGGTGGGGCAGATTACTATATCATCAGTGCTACTTGCTCATAGCGTCTGGCGGGCGAGCTGGTGGGTGGAGGGTGGGGATTCTGAGCCCCCAGGCTGAGCTCCCCTGGCCTGACCCAGCTGGGCCCCTCCTGAGATGCCCTCTGAAAGGAGGGACAGGGGATTCACCCTGGGCTCTCCAACAGTGTCCAGAGGATTAGAGCAGGGGGAGGAGGCAGGGTGGACAGAAAGTGGGGAGAGTGAGACAGGACACAGATGATGGCTGAAAGGAGCAGGAAAGGCCTGAGACCCGTAAGTCAGCGGAGACTCCAGCTCCAGCTCCTGCTGGCTCTTTTCTGCTCTACTTCCCTCAAGCTTGGCTTTCGGAAAGTTCCAGCAGTTTGGTGATGTGTGGGGTTACCGATGCCAGTTCTGCTGCTTTCTCAACGTCTTCCCCCCTCTCTCCGCACTTCCATCAAGTACACACACTCCTTCCTGCGCCCTGCTCTGGAGGAGGGAGTGTCTGGAAGGTGAACACAGTGCGGGGAATAGGGAACTGGCCGATAACCCAGTAACGGCACTGGGGTCTGAGGAAGGCGGAGGGGGCTCCCTTGTTGGGGTGGGGCAGCAGATGGGGAGCCGGGACTTAACGTGGGCCGGTGTGGGGGTGCCCCCCACCCCACCCCTTTACAGCCTGCACCTTTTCCTCCCCCAGCTGTCGGGGTCCAGACTGCATGGGCTAGAATAACCTCTTTCGACCTGAGCCCACCAGTGTATGACACCGCACACAGGGGTGGGCGAGCATTTCAATGCCGCACACACACACCTCTCCAGGTAGCCCCCAGGAAGACACCGGTGATGGGCCCAGAGGACACCTGGGCATGCGGTCCTGCAGCAGGAACCCTCTCCATCCCCAGAGGAAATCTACTCCCTGATGAAAAACATCCAGGCCAGGAACCTGGATTTCAAACCCACGAAGGAACCGGGGCAAGGAGCTGTGACCTTGAGAGAAAACAGGAGAAAGATGCAGAGACCTGGTTTGAAATTTCCGAGAATGCTAAGATGATGGATGGAAAAGGGGGCCAGGCGGAGCAGAGAGGAGCCAGAGCCCTGGCTGGGATGAACGTGGAGGTGCCGGTGCCCGGGGCTCAAGCCCACTCCCCTACTTGCAGGAAGTGCCCTTTCAGGAGCCCCCAGCTGTCCAGAGCCATCCTTGTGCTTTCACGCCCCTGCCCTCCCTCCCCTTGCTGACACACGCAGGGCCCTGTGAATAGAGGACGTTTAATATTTCTGTGCTGGTCAAACAGAACACAGGTGGGGAGTACATAGGGGAGGGGGTGGAGGGCCCCCTGCCTCTTGGGAGGGGTGGCTTGTGAAGGGGTGTATGTGGGGGGTTTCTTGGGAAATAGTCCAAGGAGTCTTCTCAGCAAAGGGGCCTGGCCTGGGGTGTCACAAGCATCAAATACACCCAGTCCTTGGCCTTAAGTTGGGGTCCCCCATAGGGGGTCTGTGGAGAGTCTCAATTTTTTTTCCAGCTCCTTCGCTGGAATCCACACTCCCAGTGCGATGGGGGACTTGGTCCTGGAGAGAGGGGTCTGGAGAGCCCCCAGTAAGCAGCCCAGGGTTGGGAAGAGGGCTCCCGTGCCTACCGCCCAAGGGGCCGAGAACCCCGCGGGATGCCGAGGGCTGCCCATCTCCTCCCCTCTGCCTGCTTTCCTTCCCCCGGGCTGGGCAAGAGCAGAGGGGAGGTGAGCAGGGCCGCCAACCTCTACTGAGTCCCAGGGTCCTCAGGGTGGGGTGGAGGGAGGGTGGAGAGAGAGGGTCTTGGCCACCAACAGACACTGTAAACTTTGGTTTAAAACAATAACTTAAGTTGGGGAGGGCTTCCAGCCTGGGGCCGGGATGGGAAGCGGGATGAGCAGGGGGTATGGGAGGCGACAAAGGAAAAAGCCAACAAAAAAGTTTTGGTTTTTGCTTCCGGCATAAGAAAGGTCTTTGGTCATCTGTGTAACTGGGGGGTGGGGGCGCAGGGAAGGGGTGCTGAGGGCGGGTGAGGGAAGACTGCGATGGGGCACCTGAAGGCTGGGGTGGGAGTGACCTGCCGGGTCACAGCAGCCGCCGTGTTCATCCCACCCGCCCCTCAAGCCTGCTTTCAGCCTGGCCTTTCCCTGGACACAGGCAGGTGCTTCCCGCAGTCCTGGCACCCCGTGGGGCCCCAACTCCAGCCTCAAGGGCAGCTCGGCCGCCTTCAGCGGGTCCACCTCTACGAGTGCACCGGGCACAGGCCTCTGTGGAGGAGGTGGGCACCGGGTCACTTTCCTATGCTCCCTGGCCTGGGGGGCAGCACCCAGCAAATGGGAGTGGAAGCCCAGTTCCGCCTGGGGGGTGGACCTGGAACCAGGCAGCCCTACTCCCACGGAGCCCCCCAGGGCACTCCACTTGTCCCCCCCTCACCAGCTGTGGCTCTTGATCCGGCACAGCTGAGGGGCAGGTTTTTTCTGGGGCTGCTCTGAGACTGTAGCTGCCCCCAACCCAGGCCAGGGCAGGGGTAGGAGCGGGGGTGGAGCTACTTCTTCACAGTCAGGACAAGAAGGTGGAAGGGAGCACAAATTAGGGAAACGGGGGCCTCTGGCCAGAGACTACTGCCAGAGCAAGATGGGGGGGCCCTGGGTGTGAGAGGGTGGCTCAGCCCCGCCTGCGGGTCTCCATGGCACTGAGGGGCCCTGCGGGGGCGAGCTGGTGGGGGAGGAGGGCCCTGCTGCTGCTGCTGGTGGTTGGGGTCGGGATTCGGATGTGGGCGGGGGAGTCTGAGGAGGGGTCTGGGCCCTCCGTGTCCTCTGCCAGTCCCAGACCAGGGGTTCTGTGTCCCCTAGGGGGCGGCCGGTCCCTGCCCCCCCCACTCCGAGCGAGCGTCGTCGTAGGTCAGGTCACCTTGGGAGTTGCTGGCCCAGCCCCCCATCTGAGTCCTGGAGGTGCCTTGAGGTTGGGCGGGGCGAGGAGTCGGGGTAGGTGGGGCCTGGCTTCCGGGGGAGGGAGGGGTCTCACCCCTGCCCTGCCTGCCCCTAGAGGCCCTTAGGACAGTTCCTCTCCCGGCAGCTCCTCCTCCAGGTCCCTGTCTTCTGGAGGCCCCGAGGTGCTGGGGTTAGGGGGCCCCAGGGGGGGTCCCGGCCGCCTGTCTTCCTCCGCCTCAGCTGGCTCCTCTTTCACCTGCACCTGGTGGCTGTGACAGAAGGGATAATGTGGACACCCTGGAGGTCCTCTCCTGCCGGCCCAGCCCCAAATGCATCCAGGATCTGGGGGCGCAGGGGTGTGGCCAGAGTTTGCCTCCCCAGGACCCCCTCATCTCTGAGCCCCTGGGGCCTGACGTCTCAGGTCTGGTCTCCCTTCAAAGGAAAGGAGGTCTTGGGATGGATAGAGATTGCTTATGGTTGGGAAGGAGAGAGGAAGGGAGATGACAGAGGATGGAGAAGGGAGGGAAATAAAGAGTGGGGGGGGGACGGGGGCGGGGAGGTGAGCAATGAGAAGGAAGAGAGGGGCCACCTGCCCTGGGAAGAGAGCTGTGCTGAAGGCGACAAGATGGGGATCCCAGCTGCAGGGGGAGAAGATTCTGCCTTCCTAATGTTTGCGGGGAGCACGGCGGTGGGCTGGGGTCCATGCCATGGGCTCACCTGTACTGGGGTGGGGAGAGGCGAGGGGGGCTACTGCTGCCGTTGCTGGGCAGCGGCTCCATGGGGGCGCCCATGTCATCATGGCTGAGGGGCAGGAGGCTGCTGGCGGAGCCAGGGTTCAGCATGCCAGGGCTGTTGAGGAGGGGGAAGCTGCTCTCGGCCAGGGCAGCCTGGAGGGCACAGAGTTGGGGCCTGTCAGCGGGCTCCACCCAGTCAAGTACCGTCCCTTCCCCAGCCCTAGAGAGCCTCCCGTGTGTCCATGGGCTGCCGGATCTCTGGCACCCCCTCCCAAGGCCAGAGCTCCGAAGCTGAGCTGCCTCCCAGCTTTCCTGAGAACCTGGGCCTGACTTCTTCCCTTCCCGGGAGACAGAGGACCCCCCCACCCCCTGCCCCCGCTGCCACCCCAGATCTGTAAGCCAGGGAAGGGATCACCACTGGCTATGCCAACCTACCCGCTCTGTGCCCCGTCTCTGCCAGGGAGGGTGGGGGAATGTCTCTTCTGAAGACCAGTGTGCTGGAGGGAAAGTGAGGGGGTGGGAGGGCACTGGGCGGGGGACCAGTCCACTACCTGGTAGCTGGCGTTAAGTGCTCCATAACTGAGGCCCGAAATCATGTTCTTCACCAGCGTGGGGCTCCTGGAGGAGAAAGAAGGCAGCGTCTGCTTCATTCATTCGCTTGTTCCTCATTCAGGTCTGGACCCTAACTGAGGGCGTGCTCTGTGCCAGGGACTGTCCCATTCATTAATCCTGGGAGGCCAGAGTCGGCTGTGCCCCATCTTATTCAATCCTCCCACTGACCTGGCACATCTGGGACCGAAAGCCCCCTTCACAGGTGAGCTGCCGGGGCTCCTAGGGGCCCTGGAATGTGCCCAGGGTCTCAGGGCTGAGAAGTAGGACCCAGACCCCTCCCAGTGTCTGTCTCCACGTCAGGTGGCCCAGTATTTTCTCTCCAGTCTAGATTTCCCGATGTCTGGCAAGGTCCGAGTGATAACCTCCATCGTCCCCTACTATAAAATCCACTTTCTTGCCATCCTGAATTTTGGGACATCCAATAAGCTGTGTGCTCAGCCTGTGCCCACATGCTCCACACCAAAGGCTTTTCTGCACAAAAAAGTGTTTAGGAGTTGGGTCAGGAAAAGCAATGGCTTAAGGCCATCCTTCCACAGTGACTATCCCCAGTTTAGAGGGTGTCTCAGAGAGGTTAAGGAACTGGCCCAAGGTCACACAGCTGGTGAGAAGCAGAGGTGTAATTCGAGCCCAGGTCTTCTGATTCCAAGCTGATAAGGGGACAGGAAGATTCCAAGCATTGTGACTGGCACATGGGGGCACTCAGAACGGAATGGCTTTCCTTTTCGGGTCCCAACCCTGCCCCAGCACCCACAGCTGCCTGAGGGTAGAGAGGCTCTTGTCTGGGGTGAAGGAATCTTTGAGGGGCACAGGCACCCACAGAGAGCCATCTAACTTGCTTCAGAGGCCCAAGATGTGCAGGCAAGCCCATGTGGGGTGCTCGGTGTGGGGAGGTGGTGGTGCTGGAAGGGAGGCTGAAAGAGGAAACCTCCCCCAGATTCCTCAGTTTCCACTGAAGTGCTGCATGGTAGAGGTCAGAGACCCAGCTCTGCCAGGAATCTGCTGTGTGACCACCCTCCAGCCCCTTGTCCTCTCTGGGCCTCCTCTCCCTGTAAAATGAAGAGGTGGGGGGGGTGCCTGGAGATCTCACAGACTGGCTCATCCAGCAATAAGATGGGGGAGAGTGGCCCTGGGGATGGCAGCCCCCTCCCCAACGGCCACACTGGCTGCCATCTGCCCATGCCCCAGCTCCGGCCGGGGCTACTTTGGGCTTCTGTCTCTCTCTGGTGCCAGGTTCCCCTCAGCTCCTTCCCTCAGTCAGAAGCAAAAGACAGAAATGCCCTCTTCCTAATCATCTGTCACTTCCAGATTCCAGGCTCTCCTGGGCTCCTTCACCCCTTTCCTCCCCCCACCCCCGACCCCACAGTGGGAAGGATCCAGGGCAGAGAGGTACCCTGGACAGGTCTGGGGGGGGGGTGGGCCCACGTACCCCGTCATCTTTGGTGGTCTCCGCTTCTGGTACTCCCGCTCGTCCACGGTCCACACGGCGCCCTTGACGTTCTCCACGCGCACGAAGCACTTGTGCAGGCTGAGGTTGTGTCGCACTGCATTCTGGGGGCGCAGTGACAAGAAGCAGACGCTCAGAGGTGGCCCCTCCTCCGCTCGGGGGAGCACAGACAGGAGGGTCCTCAAGTCCCACCTGGTCCCACCTTCCCCAGCAACAAGCAAGGGGAGGGCCGGGCAGGAGAAGATGCAGCCGGAGCCGAGGGAAGACCCCACTGGGCCCTTGGAGCCAGGGGCTCCGGCATCCTCACCACCGCCAACCCATTGTATTGTCTGCTCCCTTCTCCCTGCCACGTTTTGGAAAACTCTGTCTACCAAGTGAAGGATACCTCGTTAGCGATAATCTGTTTTCTCAACATCGTTAGTCAGATGCATGTAGCTGTTAGGGCTTCTGAGCGGCACGAGACCACACTCAGGTCCTGGCACCTCAGTGAGCCTGGGACACCTTACCTCAGGTGCACACAGAGTTCCCACTAAGCCTTTGAAAGTTTTGGGAATAACTCAGGAAGCCTCACTGCAACCTTCCTTGACCACCTTGGAGCGTGGGAGCCTTGACTTTGGGCTGTGGCTCAGAACAGACGGCTTACTGAGAGCATAAGGTATACAGTAGAGGCCTAATACATACTTGTTAACATAAGGAAGCTGAGAGAAAGGAGAGCCTGGGTTTAGTGACTGTACAGCAGGAAGAGGAGGGACAAGTCACCTTGTCGGTCCCGCCTCCTCCCAGCAGGATAACTTCAGGAATTGAGGTCATCCGGTTTGTAGGACACTTGGGTGGGGGCAGGGGTGCTTGGCCCAATTCCCCCCCGCACCCCGGGAACCTGGGCTAGGGCCCTCATCCACCCCCCCACCGCCCACCATGTGCCTCGCTCCTGTCCCCACGCTCTCCTCTCTCAACTTCACAGCCCCAGCCGTCCCCGTCCCTGTTACCTGTCCCCCCCTCAGCCTCCCGCACCTCATCTCCATCCTTGTCTCCTCTTTACATTTCTAAACGGGGAAGAAAGCAGGCTGGGCAGGCAGCCCATGCCCCTGGAGATCAATCCCCTCTCCCTTTCTCCCTTCCAACTCTTGCCACTTGCAACTGGCCCGATTTCATTACCAATTTTAATTTGCCTCTAATTAAATCCTGTGTATTTTTCTGGGGGGGGTGCCTGGAGATCTCACAGACTGGCTCATCCAGCAATAAGATGGGGGAGAGTGGCCCTGGGGATGGCAGCCCCCTCCCCAACGGCCACACTGGCTGCCATCTGCCCATGCCCCAGCTCCGGCCGGGGCTACTTTGGGCTTCTGTCTCTCTCTGGTGCCAGGTTCCCCTCAGCTCCTTCCCTCAGTCAGAAGCAAAAGACAGAAATGCCCTCTTCCTAATCATCTGTCACTTCCAGATTCCAGGCTCTCCTGGGCTCCTTCACCCCTTTCCTCCCCCCACCCCCGACCCCACAGTGGGAAGGATCCAGGGCAGAGAGGTACCCTGGACAGGTCTGGGGGGGGGGTGGGCCCACGTACCCCGTCATCTTTGGTGGTCTCCGCTTCTGGTACTCCCGCTCGTCCACGGTCCACACGGCGCCCTTGACGTTCTCCACGCGCACGAAGCACTTGTGCAGGCTGAGGTTGTGTCGCACTGCATTCTGGGGGCGCAGTGACAAGAAGCAGACGCTCAGAGGTGGCCCCTCCTCCGCTGGGGGGGGGTGGGCCCACGTACCCCGTCATCTTTGGTGGTCTCCGCTTCTGGTACTCCCGCTCGTCCACGGTCCACACGGCGCCCTTGACGTTCTCCACGCGCACGAAGCACTTGTGCAGGCTGAGGTTGTGTCGCACTGCATTCTGGGGGCGCAGTGACAAGAAGCAGACGCTCAGAGGTGGCCCCTCCTCCGCTCGGGGGAGCACAGACAGGAGGGTCCTCAAGTCCCACCTGGTCCCACCTTCCCCAGCAACAAGCAAGGGGAGGGCCGGGCAGGAGAAGATGCAGCCGGAGCCGAGGGAAGACCCCACTGGGCCCTTGGAGCCAGGGGCTCCGGCATCCTCACCACCGCCAACCCATTGTATTGTCTGCTCCCTTCTCCCTGCCACGTTTTGGAAAACTCTGTCTACCAAGTGAAGGATACCTCGTTAGCGATAATCTGTTTTCTCAACATCGTTAGTCAGATGCATGTAGCTGTTAGGGCTTCTGAGCGGCACGAGACCACACTCAGGTCCTGGCACCTCAGTGAGCCTGGGACACCTTACCTCAGGTGCACACAGAGTTCCCACTAAGCCTTTGAAAGTTTTGGGAATAACTCAGGAAGCCTCACTGCAACCTTCCTTGACCACCTTGGAGCGTGGGAGCCTTGACTTTGGGCTGTGGCTCAGAACAGACGGCTTACTGAGAGCATAAGGTATACAGTAGAGGCCTAATACATACTTGTTAACATAAGGAAGCTGAGAGAAAGGAGAGCCTGGGTTTAGTGACTGTACAGCAGGAAGAGGAGGGACAAGTCACCTTGTCGGTCCCGCCTCCTCCCAGCAGGATAACTTCAGGAATTGAGGTCATCCGGTTTGTAGGACACTTGGGTGGGGGCAGGGGTGCTTGGCCCAATTCCCCCCCGCACCCCGGGAACCTGGGCTAGGGCCCTCATCCACCCCCCCACCGCCCACCATGTGCCTCGCTCCTGTCCCCACGCTCTCCTCTCTCAACTTCACAGCCCCAGCCGTCCCCGTCCCTGTTACCTGTCCCCCCCTCAGCCTCCCGCACCTCATCTCCATCCTTGTCTCCTCTTTACATTTCTAAACGGGGAAGAAAGCAGGCTGGGCAGGCAGCCCATGCCCCTGGAGATCAATCCCCTCTCCCTTTCTCCCTTCCAACTCTTGCCACTTGCAACTGGCCCGATTTCATTACCAATTTTAATTTGCCTCTAATTAAATCCTGTGTATTTTTCCGACTCGCTTGCTAATCCACGAGGGAGGCGGGCGGCTGGAGTGGAATCTCTTGGAGCGATAATTACAAAGGGCCTAATCACGCCGGGGCTCCTGCCTTGGAATAAATTTGCCCGCATTACGGGGCTCCGATCCTCTGCTTTGCAAATGAGAATGACCCCAATTTCCGAGGATGGCCTCACTGGGGCTTTTTTCCCTCGTTTCGAAGCCTGATTCGTGATGAGAGACTAATTCATTACGCTGAAACATTAACGGCAATTTAAGGGGTCTGGTTTTTTTAGGGCCTGGCCCACGCCAGCTCCCAACCCTTCTGCCCTGGTCTGAAGTGGACAGCATCCCAGGGTGGGGGCCCAAGAGAGTCAAGGAGGAGGAAGGAAAGGAAGCTGAAATAGTGGAGGAGAAGAGGAGGGACCTCAAGGGGCAGAGAAACGGGTCGGAAGTGGGGGCGGAAAGAAAATAGAATTGGGAGTAGACAGGGTGCATTTCCCAAGTGACGCGAATGGAAGCTTGGCGGCAAAAAATCCTGAAGGTCAGAGTGGACCGCAAGCTGAGGTGGATTCTGCTGGGCCACAGGGAGGGCGCAGGCAGTGCCCCCAGTGACAGAAGCAGCAGCAGAGCACAGTTAAATGGGAAGGTCACTCAATGAGCTGGCTGCTCGCTGGGACCTAGACTAGGGGAGGGGAGATGGAGGTGAAGACCTGGGAGGGAGACACGCCGCTGAGATGACCAAGGCTGGGCCACCAGTCGAAGGTGGTATGAGGCCCAAGGGGGCTGGGCTACAGGAGAGGTGGCTTCAAGATGGTCATCGAGGGGTTTAAGAAAGTCACCTAAACCAGCTCCTCCCGACCTCAAGAAAGGAGAGAAGTAGAGACTGCAGAGGGTGATGCAGTTAAGAGAGAACAAGAAAGGAGGGTAGGTGGATGAGAGGCACTCTGCCCCCAAGGAGGAGGTTGTCTAGGGCAGTGAGGCTCCACATTGACTCCCCTAAAGGTAGACGATTAATATACAATATTAAAGTCAACATTATGTAACAATTGTAATGATCCCTAAAGTCTGTTCAGGACTCTATCATTTATGAAACGTGGTATCCAAACTGGCCTGCAGGTTGGAGACTGAACCAGGTGGCTCCAAGAAGGCCCTGATGGCTCAGAGAGAGGGCAGGACTGTGGTTGGCAGGAAATGACATCACTCGCAGCCAATCACAGCAGCTGTCCCAGCCTTGCAGCCTCTTGGCCAAGCTTTGGGAATTGGGCACGGAGATACAGAAGGCCACGGAGCAGTCTCTCCTGCTGCACTTGGCACAGAGAAGGCAGAGAAGGCTGGGCCCTGTACAGATCCCACCTCGTCCTGGTCACTGGTAGGGAGGGGGCCCTAGTGACACTTGTTGAAACCTGGTGGGATCGGGGAGGTAGGCTGTTTAACTGCAGCTTCTGCACTGGCCAGCAGAGGGACTCAAGAGCCAGGGATCCAACTCAGGTCTTGAGATGTGGGGGACTCCTTCCCGGGTGTCCATCCTTTCCCACAGGGTACCGACACTCCCTTCTCCTTCCCCTCACCCCCTCCCACCCTGCTGCACAGAACCTAACATTCTCACCCATCAGAGAGCCAGACTCATACCCCCTGTGCTGGCTCTAGAAAAACAAATGGCTTAGAGTCCCAGCCCACAACTCTTGTGTCCCATTTTCCTAGGTTCCCTCCCTTGTCTGTTTCTGATCCCCCAGGAGAACTCGTATGGCTGAAGGTGTTAAAATGCCTAATTGGATGAAGACAATTATCTTCCTGCTACTGATGGCAGAGCTGGGGAGAGTGTGAGCGTTTGTGTTTGTGCCCCAGTGTATTCCAGTCCAGGGTCTCGGTCCACCCACGTGTCCAGGCCTGCGAGCCCCCTCCGTCCACCCATCCTGGGCTTCAGACCATGCGCCTTTAGCCGAGGACTCTGAACCCTGTGGGTCTCCTGTGAATGTAACCCCGGCCTCCCTACCAGGCTCAGGCGCTACCGACTCCCGCAGGCCCTACTTCAGGGAGCTGGGGTTTTTGGGCCCATGCAGGGAGCGCTCCAGAGAAGTGGAGGTGGAGGTGGAGGGGTCCAGGGCCCAGCCTGGGGCCTGGTGGGGCCACTTCTATAGAACTGCCACCCCGAGGGGACTGTTAGGTAGCCTTGGTCTCAAAGGGATCTGGAGATGTCCAAGGCCGCCTGGGGCCCTGGCAAGGAGGGACGGGCATGCCTCACCTTCCAGGTGGCCGTGTTTCTCCGGAAATAGGCGAACATCCTGGTGAACCAGTTATAGATCTCATTCAGGGTCAGCTGCCTGTCGGGGGTTTCCAGGATGGCCTGTGGACAAGGAAGAAGTACAGGGACCCTCAGTCTGGGCCTGCAAGGGCCACAGGCCTGTGTGCTCTGCCCCAGCTCCCCTCAGCCTGGCCCCTAACTCATCTGAGAGCAGAGGAGACCCGCTGCGGAAGCATGTGGACAAGACCGGGGGTGCCTGATGGTCCCCTGAGAGGGGCAGGCTGGTTACAGCCCAGCCAGAGGCTAAAAGGAACACGAGCCTCGAGGGCCGTGCACTTGTGGGAGGAGCACGTGAACTTCTGCTGCAGGGAAAATGGCTCCAAGGGCCCCTGCCCTAGACTGGGAAGGAAAGCAGTATTCTTGGGAGAAAGAGGTCCGGGGGTGGGGGCTGTTTGGAATTTATCCTGGTTTTTGTAAAGGGCACCCTCAACATGAGATGGCGTGTGGATGTGTGTGTGTGTGTGTGTGTGTGTGTGTGTGTGTGTGTGTGTGTGTGTGTGTGTATCTGAGACAGAGAAAAGGAGACAGACTACAAGTGACCATAAGTCTATCAGAAAATTGTCTCATGGGAGTGTGTGTACGTGGAAATGAGGGTATGGATGACTCAGGGGGTGTAAGTGGCATCAACAGTGTGTGTGCTCCCACAGACAGGCCTGAGTGACCAGCAGGATGGCTCAGCCGAAGCCCATGTGAGGGGCCGTCTGGCTGAGAAGGAAAACGCAGGTGTGAGTGGGAGGAGACAAGTGTGAGATGGAAAGTTACGTTCTCTGGTCCCGGGACCCTGAGGGAGGGGTGCAGACTGTGTGCCTCCCCCCACCCCACCCCCCGGACTCCGTCTACCTTCCCACACTCACCTGGCGGATGAGGGAGGCGTAAGTGAAGGGGGGCCGGACGTCGGCGTTCTTGTAGAACTCGTGATTCTGGGCCAGCTCTGGGGGAGACAGGCAGAGGCTGAGGTAGCCAGAAGGGGGGTCCAGCTTGGGGAAAGACACCCCTCCCCACGGCCCTTACCTGAGGAGATGGGGGAGCAGAACTTGTCGCTGGTCCTCCGCCGGGCGGGTCCCCCACTGTGCAGGGAGGCAGAGCCGAGGCCAGGGGGCCGTAGGGGGGTGACAGGGGCAGCGGCCGAGGTGGGGGGGTGTACGAGACCATCTGGGAACGAGTCCGCTGCGGACACGGTCACCTTGGAGAATGAGGAGGAGCCGGGGACTGGGTTCAGCTGTGAGCA
>NW_020175393.1:8392117-8393726 GCF_003031525.2 Neophocaena asiaeorientalis asiaeorientalis | reverse complement strand
CTTGGAGGGCCGCAGGGAGGGGAGAGTCACTCACTGGCTGGCTGAAGGGCTTGGGCTCCGAGGGCCGCATGTGCAGATGGGCCATCATGGCCTGCAGCCGCTCGCTCTCCTTGGCGAGCTGTGGAGAGGTGGGAGGTGAGCAGGGGTTGTGCCTGGTGGCGGGGAGGGGCAGTCGGGCCCTCCTCCTCCACATACCAAGGCCGTCACCACCATGCGCCCCCGCCCTTGGTACCCCAGCTCCCTCCGTCCCTTGCTCCCGGAAGACCTTGGCTTTTCCCTGCCCCTCTGGCCCCTCACACCCGCAAAGCCAGGACTGGGGGCTGCAGGCTCCATGAAGCCCTCCCCGCTTCTCCAGACTGTGTGTCCCCAGCCTAGACCCCCGCACAGCCGCTGCACTCTGGGGGGCCTTCTTCCCAACAGCACACGCCTTTCCTCCCCCTCGAGAGCAGAGGCTGTGGCTGAACAACACCCAAGTTCAGTGGCACTTGTGTGTGAGAGTGCCCTCACACACTGAATGGAGATGCAGGGATGGATGAATGATTCATTCACCCCTCTTCATAGATTCAATAGATCTTTTACAACCACCCTCTCGCGCAGGGAGCTCTGCGAGGTGCCAGAGGGACATGGGTAAATATTGATTGACTGCCTGATGGACTGTCCTGAGTAGCCTCCTGAGTATTCCGTGCTGCAGAGTGTAGACTCCGGAGCCAGACTGCCCCGGTTCCAATCCCAGCTCTGCCACCCACTGGCTGAGTGGTCAGAGGCAAGTTACTTCACCTCTCTACGCCTCTGTTTTCTGTATCTGTAAATTGGGCACGACAATAGTAGCTACCAACCATACAAGGCTGTTCAGAGGACCCCTTGCGTCACATAGGTATTTAGTAGAGCACAAGGTAAGGGCTCAGTATGTTAGCTATGCATACCATTTTTGCTGTTTGTGTTAGTATGGGTCTCTTCGGGACCTCGCATCAGAGAGGCCCCCAACCCTGGCTTCCCCCTCAGAATCGGACTGCCCTCACCTTACAACCATGGTAACGAGGACCTAGAAAGCATGAGATGACCCTTCCATGGGACCCCCTAAATCCCTCCTGGAAAGTGAGTGCTGGGCGGGAGCCCCCCCACGCCCCTCTCCCGCAGCCTGAGGCCACACCTGGATCTCCAGCTGCTGTACCACCTGCATCTGCACGCGGCACTGGGCTGTGCTCCGGTCGTCCAGGGCGTGCTCGGTGTTGAGGTGTCTTCCGGGGGAGGAGGGGGTGGAGAAGAGAAAGTTGGCCCTGGTTCTGCTGTCACCACCCACCCCATCCCACCCTGTAATCCCGCCCACAGCCTGGAAAGCAGACAGACCAAGAGACACAAAGAAGGGAAAGGGATGGGGAAAAAAACAGAAACAAAAACAAAAACGGGGCATCGGAGGAAGCCGCCTTCTCGTCAGCCTCCTTTGATGTCTTTGCTAAAACCCCAGCTACACAGAGATCTAACTGCAAATGAACTAATTAAGTAAACCTCTGACGAAGCGTGAAAACAATTTGTTTGACCCTGATGCTGCAAGGGTCTGGGAGACAGCGGAGCTAATCGGTCAGTGACAGAGCCTGGCACGGCTATGGCA
>NW_020175393.1:8383710-8391973 GCF_003031525.2 Neophocaena asiaeorientalis asiaeorientalis | reverse complement strand
GGCCCAGGGCTGCACACAGGGTCTCACAGCCTGGCCACTTGCACTCTCCGTGTCCCTGGAGGGGGTGGGAGCCGGGCGTCTCCTCGTGGGAGGAGCTGGGAGGGCAGGAGGGAGATGGTGGTCAGGGACCCTGAAGACCCCGGCAGCCCTGGGTCCCGCCCAGCCCCAGCTCCCCTACTGACGACGTTTCTGTCCCTCATACAGGTTCCCCAGAGGCCAGGCACAGTTGTGCGTGCCCCGGGAGAGGCAAACCTGCCCATCCCTGAGCTCCACAACCCCACCCCAGCCTCTACCACAGGTGCCAGCCCTCAGGGTCAAGGCCAGTCCCCGGGCAGGTCTGCAGCACCTCCTCCCAGCCGGAGGCCCATACCTGTCTCTCCGAGGTGTGAGCACAGTGGGCTGTCCGTTGGGCAGGGTGTGGTGGGAGAGGGGGGGTGAGACTTTGGGGGGGGCGGCGAACGAGGTAGCGGTGGTGGCCGTGCCGGTGAGGTCCAGCCCCTCCTGCTTAACGCTGTCCTCGGCGGGCTGCCCGGGGGCACCCTCGCCCTTCCACAGCTGGGGCAGGTCCGTCGGGCACACGGCTGCGATGGGAGGGAGAGAGAGGGGAGGCTGGCCGGGCCCCAGGAACGCAGGGGGCCCCCGCCTCACTCCCAGCGTGCGCGGGGACAGCGAGGGCGTGGGGCTGGGGCTGGCCGGGGGCGGCACTCACCTTGTGGGAGGGTCTGGAGGGGCCCCGGAGCTCGGCTGGGCTGCAGGCTGAGCGGGGCTGGGGCTGGCTGGGGGCGGCACTGACCTAGTGGGGGGGTCTGGAGGGGCCCCGGGGCTCGGCTGGGCTGCAGGCTGAGCCCCTGTCTCTGCAGGCTGAGTAGGTGCTGTTGCTGCAGCTGTTGCATTTGCAGGAGCTGTTGCTGGAAGGCCAGCTGCTTGTTCCCCAGGGCCTGGTGGGGGGCCCGAGGGGGCGGGCAGAGAGGGGTGCCGTCAGCCTCAGGCGTGCCATCTGGCCCCCACCCTGCGGCCACCCCCTCCCAGGGCCTGTCGGCCCCCGGAGCTGTCGTCGTGGTGTCTGCAGCCGCAGCCTCCCTGCTCCCGGCCCAGCTTCCATAGGGCTGCATGCCTCCTCGCAGGAAACACGCACGCACACACACACACACGCACGCACGCACGCACGCACGCAGACACACACGGCCAGACCCAGACACGCAGCACGACGCCCTCCCCGCGCCCGCCTCCCTCCTTCCACCACAGCTGTGCTCGCCTGGGGGGCGCGGGGGGCTCTCATCACAATGATGGATGAGCCTGTCAGATTCCAGGGGCCACTCCCGCCTGGCGGGCACCCTTCCCACATGCCCGGGGTGCCCCCCTTCCGCTCTGAGGAGGGGGCCTCCTCCCCTCCAGCTCCTCTCCCCTCTTGCTTCTTAGATATCTACAGAGAATCAGGGCATCTGACGGGACTTTCAAAGATCAGCATCGACAGGTCATCAGGACCCAGGCTAGGGAACAGTCACATCACTGCTGCCCAGGTGCCCGCCGCCTGCCCGCACTTGTCACTCTGCTCTTAGTGGCTCCCTCTCTCCTGCTCTGGCCCTGCTCCCCCCGCCCCCCCCACCCCCAGATTCAGTACTTCACACAAGCACTGACAGTCAGTCTGTCAGCGAGCCTTTTCTGAGCCCCAGGAGCCGAGCCTGTCCCGGGCTCTGGAGGCAGGGATGGCTCAGCCCACCTGTCCTGGAGGTGGGGTGGTGGGCTGGCTATTCAGCCTAGAGACAATGCAGAGAAGGAAGCAAAGAGGGGGAGGCTGAGGGCGGGAGGGAATGACTGGGTGTCAGCAGGGCAGCCTCCTGGGAAGAGGCAGCTCGAACTTGGCTGTGGTTTGGCCAGCAGGAGGGAAGTGCGTGTCTGGGACACGGGGTGGGGGGGCACTGCAGGGCCTGGTATGGAAGCTCAGAAGGCACTGTGGCCCAGATGGGGCAGGGGGTGCAGGCTGGGGAGTTCTCTGGAGATGCAGGGCAGGATGTTACAAGAAGCAACAGAAGTTGGGGCAGGGCTGAGGGGAGGGACTGAAAGATTTTCAGAACCAGGCTAGAGGGCTGAGGTGCTGGGTCACTAACAGACAAGCAGGCAGGAAGAGGGCATGACCACGAGGCAGCCGGTCATGAGTGCGGACCACCCAACACTCACATACCCGTCTACGCGCATGTGCTCAGATAACACAGGGCTCAGCCCTTCTGCTCTCCTAATCCAACAACACAGAGCGAGGAGAGGAGGACTGAATGGGGTTGAGGGGAGGTGGTGGAACGTGGGCCTCCATCCCCCCATCCGGTCCCCCAGCCTTTCCTGGTTTTTCTGCTATCCCCACAAGACCATTCTGTCCTGACCACTTCGGGACTCCCAGCCCCTGGCTAGGAGAGGGCTGGCGCTGCAGGCGAGGGGCGGGGCACATCCTCTGAGGGGGCACATCCGGCCCCGCCCGAGCCCCTTACCTCTTTGGGTTGCTGCTTCCCAGCCTGCTGCTGCGTGAGGAGCTGTAAGTGGAGCTGTTCTTGCTGCTTCTTGTAATATTCCTGCAGCTGGGGGTCGACAGCAGGGTGGGAGTGGGTTAGCACAGGCGGGGGACTGCTGACCCCAAAGCAACGGCCAACCCTCTCGGGACTGGGCTGCTGTGAAACAGATGGTCCAGCAGGGAGATATCTGCTCCGAGAGAGGCTCTCCCAGAGCAGAGCCTGGATGGAGAGGGGACGGAGAGGGGACGGAGAGGGGACGGAGAGGGCAGAGGGGAGCCTCCCCGCACAGCGCCGAGCCCTCCCCCTCCCTTGGTGGGTGAGGATGAAGTGCCAGCATGTTCTCTGTCCTTCCCTGGGGTTTGGAGATACAGGTGGGGCGCTGGGAGGCCGTATGGGGGTGTGTGGGAGTCTGCTGTGGGAGAGGCCCAACCTCTGACCCCTCCCCAGCTGTCCTGGAGGAATGCAGGTCAGTCCGGCCGGAGCGGTCTCTCTGGTTTCTGCCACCGCTTTGGCCTTTGGTGATGTTGGTAGTAAACAGGGTGGGAGTGGGGAGGCCAGTGCCTGGAACACCTCACCCTCTGCTCCCTGACCTCCCGGGCGGCCCCGGGACCAGGCTCACCTGCTGTAGCATGAGCGCCTGCTGCTGCTGGAGCAAGGCCTGCAGCTGTGGGGGCGACAGGATCTGCTGCATCTGCTGGGGGGTGAGCATCTGTGGCGACATCATGGCCACCGACACGGGCACCTGTGAGATTCGGCCGCGTCAGCCCCTCACCTCCGCCCCACCCCGGGGAGGGTGCGCGCCCAAGCCCCTGCCCACAGCAGGGCAGAGCAGCTCCGCAGTGAGCTGCCTGGGCTCACGTTCTGGATCTGCCACCTGCTAGCTGTGCGCCTCTGGACAAGTGACTCACCTCCCTTGTTCTTGGTTTTCTCGTCTCTGAAATGGAAGTAGCGACAGTGCCTGTCTCTTAAGGTCGTTATGAGGGCTAATGAGTTAGTACTTAGAACAGAGCCTGCAGGCGGTTGGACATTACTGCAGGATGTGCTGTCTTTGGTGCACGAAGATTGGACCCCAGCGACACTGGTTAGTAGAATCCATGCTTCGCAGGGTTTCTCCCCCAGTGATGGGGAGGGGCAGCACCTAGCCACTGCTGACTCCAGCTCAGTCCGTTCTGAGAACACGACCTACAAGGTGGGCCTGGCCAGGAGGGCAGCCTGCAGCCCACACGGCATGAGGACCTGGACTTCGGCCCCTCTCACGTGCGTGTCACGTGCTACAGCACACCTGTCTAGACGGCACACACAGTGACCGGGAGCTGACGCCCAGGGAGCACCGTGAGGGCCACCCTGTGTGAGTCTGTACGCGTAATCACCTAACTAGGTCCCAGTGGGGTGGAAAGAACGCCACGCAGAGACGCGGGGAGAGGGCAGGCTGCTCCTCCCCGCTCTGCAATGAACTTGCCAAGTGACCTCCAGCCATTCACTGGCTGTCTCTGGGGTGTCAGTTTCCTCCACCATAAAACAGAGATGCCTCCTTCCAGCTGGAACTTGCAGGATTCTCATAGTAGGGCAGCTTTCTGCCCCCTGTCCTGGGTGAGGCCTCTATAGGAGGCCCAGAGAATCTAGCTACAGGCAAAAGGTTCAGGGAAAAGCAGTACCATCATTCTTTTCCCAGTTCCCACCTCCCCTGAAACCCCTAGCCTGTGCAGTCATAGCCTGGGTAGTCCAAGCTGCAGCACTGCCTTGATGCCCTGCTTTAGCAGGACAGGTGTCCTGGCACGGCAATCGGCCACCCCCATCGCACTTCAAGCTCCATGTACACAAGTCTCTAATCTCCCGTCTCACTCCCCAGCCCTAGCAGAGCTGGCACATGGCAGGCACTCGCTAGGTGTGTGCTCCCCCGAGGTGAGTTACCTTCTTGGCAGATCAACCCTGGGGCAGGGAGGGAGGGGTGCTGGTGGGCCAGTCCAGGGGGAGTGTCTCGCAGAGACTTGTCCTGGTCAGGACAGCACAGCTTATGTCCCCAGTGGATTCCTGGGCCCTTTCACCTTCCCCCAGCCCCACAGGTGGGGCAGAAGAGGAGGAGTTGGTTCCATTCAGGATCCCTGGCAGGGGCAAGGCTCAGCCTCAAGCCACCAGTGAGGGCATCCCCAGGCAGAGGAGCAATGGGGGGGAAGTGCAGTGGCTCCAGGGACATCGGTAAGTCTCACTGCCCCCACCTCTTCTTGCGCCCCCTTCACTAGTGGCTGAGCCCCAGCCCTGGGCTCCCCTCCTTTACTGCAGCCATCTCTGTGCAAACATCCCTGGAAGGGGCACCTAGCTTTTTAGCCACGGCCACGCCGTGTGAATGAAGGCTCTGAGGGGCCTCTAACGACGAGCCTTAAGCGGCAGCGTTGGGACTCACGTGCAGGTCTGTGTGCTCTGCAGTTCCCTATGTTCCCACATCCCACACCGCCTGTCTCCCCGCCGCTCAGAGCAGGTCTTGAGAAGGGTTAGGAGAGTGTGTGGAAATGGAACCATCCAGGGAGCTCAAAGGTTCGATGAGGCTAGAGATCCCAAAGGCCAACCTCTCTCTTTACAACTGTCTCCTGGGGAGGCTCGGGAAAACCAGGCTGCAGGGCTCTTCTGGTTCCCACTCTCGGAGGGGCAGGCCATGGCACACATCCAGCCCCCCTTGCAGAGCCAGCCTGTATCCTTTGCTGGGTGCCCCCGACGCAGCTGCATACCTGTCCTTTGACACGGGGGCCCCCAACATGGTGGAGCTCAGAGCCCTGGATTTCTGAGTCAGACGACCCAGGTTCTTGTCCCTGACACTGACTATCCTTTGAAATCGCCAAGCCTCACTTTCTGCATCTGCGAACTGGGCTTTGGCACAGCTGCCCTCCCCGCTTCACAGGACTACCCAAGATGATGTTGGTGGCGGCTGATTACATGCCAGGCGTGCCAGGTGCTCGGCTAAGCCCTTTATGTGTATTATCTCCCCGAATCCTCACAGCAGCCCTGGGAGGAGGGTACCATCATCGCCACCATTTTAGAGGTGAGAAAACCGAGGCCTAGAGGGACAGTGGGGGAAGAAGTAAGTGAAAGTGGTTTGTATGGCCATGAAATTCTACACAAATGTAAAGAAAATTACTTTTTAAAACATTCCGGATTTTCCTTTCCCCTTCTTTCCCTCCCCTCCTCCACGAGCGCACCTTAGGCGCACCAGGGCCCCAACGTTCCGGCCCCAGGGCCATTACGTGGCAAGGGTCACTTTGGGCAAAAGCTCTGGGCCTCCCATGCTCACGGCTGTGAGAACTGAACTAGAGGAGATGGACAGGGCCCCCAGCCGAGGAGACTGAGCCTAGACACCCAGGAGGTCTTTCCAGGCACCAGGGGTGTGAGTCACTGCGAGTGGCCTGCAGGAAAGGATGTGGTATTTCCTTCCTTGGGGCTTTCCTACTTGGAGGCAGGGGAATGGAAGAGATGACCTTGGAAGGCCTCCCCGGCCCCTGCTGTTCCTGCCAGTTGGCTGAGCCGCAGGCTGGAGAGGCGGCTGCGGTAATCTGGATGGATTACCTTGTGTGTACTTGTCTTGAAGGTGGCCCAGCAGGGTCAAGAAAGGTCAGTGAGGTGGCAGCTGCCTGCTATCTCCTGAGCTGGCTGAGCCCATCCCTTCCCCTCACATCCCTTGGGGGTTCTGAGGAGTGAGCTGGAGCTCCCCTGGTGTCCCCACTGACCCCTCACCAGGCTGGGATGTGTCAGGATGGGCACCGTCAGCTAGTCAGCCCAGCAAGGCCCGTGAGTCACCATCTGGAGGGCGGCCAGGGCAGCTAAATGCTTACAAAAGCCCTGGCAGTGTGAGCCCCGGGCAAAATGCCGACAGCTGCCTCCAGCCCCTCCCTCGGGGACCCTGCTCAGGCCTGGAGCCCTCCGACCACCATGTAAATCACCGTGGGGCAGACACTAGGTCATTTACAAAATCATCTCGTTTTATCCTCACCATCCTAGGGGACAGATGCTGTTATTAGCCCCATTTTGCAGATGGGGCAACTCAGGCTAAGGTTAAGAAACCTGTCCAAAGTCACACAGCTGAGAAGGGGCAGAGCCAGGATTTTAACCCAAACAACCAGCTCCAGAACTCACACCTTCCCGCATACACTGTGATGCTGCCGTGTGCTTAGCATAGCAGTGAACGGCAGTCCCCAGTACAGGGCCCTGGCCCGATGGTTCTCTGGGCTTGGGGAGACGGGGGTTCTTGGGGCCATGTCTGAACTTCTCCAGGAGCCTGGAGCCCCAACCCTGGATACCTTCCTTGCCTCTCATCCCCACCCTCAGGTTCATAATCTCCAAGGAAGTGGGGCTTCTGACCCCGTATGGGGTCCAGGGCCTAGAAATAGCTTTTCTAAGAACTCAAGGCTGGTGGTGGGAGAGGGGAGAGCATATTTTGTTGATCTGGGGCCTGAGTCAAGTGGGTAATGCCGATCCATGGCAGCCTCTTTCCCAGTGGTCCCCAACTCAAGGCAGGATTGCCTGCCCACTCACCTCCCAGCCATGTTCACCACCCCTCTCTTAGAGCCAGCTTCAGAAGAGTTTCTAAAACCATATTGGGTCTCCAGCTCCAGCCTGGAGACTGCCTGGTTTGTCCCTGCGCCTGGGCCCCAGGCAGGGAGAGCTCAGTCACAGAAGGCAGCACGGGTAGCTGGGAGTTTGGGCAGAAGGTTGGCTAGGGCAGGCCCCTTAGCTGTGCCCAGTCTTCGTCTCATCTTCTCAGCCCCCTTGCCATTTCTAGAAGTTCTTCTTGGTGTCTCACCATGATCTTTCTTGCTGCAGCTCCAGCCAGGACTGAGGACTACCTTCTGGTCATTTGCAAGTGCAACTAAGCTCTGGCCTAGTCTCCCCACACACCCAGGGACCCCGATCCCCATATTTAAGAGGTTGAGTTTGGGTCCTTGATTCTGGCACCAAATTATATCCATCCCAACCCTCAGCCTCGAAATAAGCTTCCTCCGTGTCAGGTACCATCCCTGCTCCTCCCAGCCCACCATACATGGTGAGCACTCTGCAGATGTTGTCAGTTTAGGAAGTACTGAGTATGGGGGGGGGGGGTGATCTCCGAAGGAAGATTGCACAGCCTCCTTTCCTTTCTTAATTATTTCAGATCCTACCCTTCTTACCCTGCTGCAAAGTCCTTCGTGATGTCTGACCTCAGTCCCTCCAACCACCATCCAGCTCCTTCCCTCTTACTTGGGTCTGGAGACCCTCTCTGGGTTGGGGAACATTCCTACTGTTCCCCAGCCTACCCTTCCCTGTTCTTAGAAGCGGGTACTAGGCTGGGCCCAGGGTAGAAAATTCAGAACAGATTCAGAACAGTAGCCCGAGGGCCACTTCAGACCCAGGGAGTATATGGGGGGCTCCCGAATTCCAAGAGACCCAGTCCTGACACTACGGGGGCATGAGAACCTACTACCTCATTCCCGTTAGTGGCTTATCCGAACTGTCCTCCCCTTCCCCGCCCAGGCCACTACCCCTCTTTGCCCAACTCCTCCCCCCCGAGGGCTGTCTCATTAGGTTGGAGACTTTTAAAAGAGGGTCACAGCTCAGGCCCCACAACTGTCCTGTCCAGCACCTTCAACTTCTTGAAAGTACTTTCGGAATGTAAGCTTGTTTCACAGAAAACCCAGATATGCCCTTGGAGCCACAGAGCACCGGAACCTGCCCCAGGACAAACCCAGTCCCGGGTCCTTCTCCGACCACCCTGTACCCCATCACTGCCCTGCTCCTCT
>NW_020175393.1:8380595-8383438 GCF_003031525.2 Neophocaena asiaeorientalis asiaeorientalis | reverse complement strand
CTTACCCCCCGCCCCCAACCCCATCTCCCCTCCCCTCCCCCAGCCAGCCAGATGGGCAGGCAGGCTGCGGGGAAGGGAGAGGGGGACAAAAAAGGGCAGACTGTGCAAAGGAAAACAAAAGAGACACAGAGACATCAAGAGACAGGAAACGTGGGGAGACAGAGAGAGCTGGTGGGTGAGAGACGAGGAGGTGGGGGGAAGGCGTGGTGGCCTCAGCAAGTGAGACAGCCTGGGAGGGGAGCAGAGAGGGACGGGCCCAGTGACCCAGAAGTGCCAGGGAGAGACCCTGGGCGCAGAGGCAGGGAAGAGGAGGCAGGCAGACAGGTACAGAGACAGAGGGCTCAGGCAGACTCAAACTCTGAGCGACAGACGTGAGGCTTGGTAGAGGAAGGGCTGGGCGGTCAGGTGCAGATGAGAAGGTGGTGTTTCTTCACCTGCCCCTGCAGTGACTGCAATCCCCTCTGGAAAGCCGCCCCCTCTCTGGCACTGGGGATGGGGCCAGAGCAATTCTCCAGCCGGTGCTTCCCCGCCCTCGGTGCCAAGCCCACCCTCCGACCTGGCCCCAGCCCAGCCCGGTACAGCAGGGCATCCTCCTCACCTGCACGGCAGAGGCCGACTGCTTGCTGTCATTGTTCCCTGGGGAGCTCAGGCCCGAGGCCTGCTGCAGCAGGAACTGCCGGGCCACTTGGAGAGCCTGCAAGACAGGGAGGAATCAGTGCTCCGGCTGCTCCAGCAGACGTGGGAGGGCAAGGGTCAGTGCAGGATCCTGGATTCGGGGAGCGTTTGGAGAGAATAAAGGGGAGGAGGTCAGGGTCATGTAGAAGGTCTTGGGGATGAGTGAGAGGGTCACAGGGTCCACCTGGGCTAGGGGATAAGGATGAAGGTAGGAGTCACTGAGAGAAGCTGCCAGGCTTTGGGGATCAGAACCTGCAGGGACTCACTCCGGGACCTGGTGAGGTTTTTGTTGGGACTCAATGGGGTCAGCAAATGGGTCAGTGGTCAAAACAAGGACCCAGGAGAAAGTACAGCGGTGGACTCAGGCTATTAATAGTAGGTCCAATTTGTCGAGCATCTACTACGTGTCAGGCACTTTACAGGCAAGATGTCATTTAATCCTCTCCCGGGAGGGTGTGAGGTAGGGATTATCAGTCCCAGGTTGCAGATGAGGAAACTGAAGTTAAGTAATACGCCCAAGGTCACACAGCTAGGAAGCGCCAGAGCCAGGATCTGAGGCCAAGAAGCCTGGCTCCAAGGCCATCTGCCTTACTAGGTGGTCGGTCTGGGGGCTATGGGAGTAGCATTCACTTGGAGTCAGAGCACACAGTTGAGGGGATGAGGGTGGAGTCTCGGGGTCTGAGCGATACGTGGCTTTATGAGTCAGGGCAGGAGGTCTGGGAGCAGGGCCTTGTGGCACTGGGGGAATTGGATCAAGTCCTGAAGGGAGTGTGTGAGCTATCAGTGAGTTACACTGACTGTCGTGGTCGGGGCTTGGAGGCCACGGTGGCTCAGACTGGACTCTGAGCCGGTGGGATCATGAGAATGGGAGATGCATGGAGTCTGCAGGAAGTTCTCTGTAAGGTCAGCCAAGCAAGCCCTCCATCCCCGGCCACTCCAGGTCAGTAAGGGGCTCAGAGGCAGGGGATGTGGGGACCTGTCCTGAATCCACATTTCAGGAGCACAGAATATACCCAGGTTCCTCAAAGATCTCCTTGGTGGCCAGAGCAGTTGTGTCCAGGCCTTTGACAGGGGGGCCTGGCATCAGGCAGACCTGGGTTTGAAGCCCAGTTGTGCCGCCTACCGGGTAGTGTGACCTTGGGCAAGTTATCCCCTATCTTTGTGTTCCAGTCTGCTCTGCAAAACTGGGCTACTACCTAACTCTGAAATACGTGTGGGTGGGGGTGGGGTGTTAAAGGACCAGTGCTTGGCACTTGGTCGGCATTCGAGGAGCAACGGCTTCCTTCCCGTATCCTGAATCTCTCACTTCCTCCAGCCTCTCCCCAGCGCACCTATTAAAAGCAACAGGCCACCTGCGGCTTCCTCACACATCAATCCACACACACTTGTCTGTCCTCACGTGGACTTCCACTCTCCTACCCACCGCGAGCACCACCAAGGCAGACCTATAAGGTGGGACACGGATGCACTCATAGCCCCCCACCCCGCCACTCAGCAAACACTTAGGGGCGCCCACTGTACACCAAGCATATATACACACCCCCTTCGCTGCCCTTTCATTGAATAGCTGAGCCTCCCTGAGGCTTAAACCTAGTTTACCTTAGGACAGTACCTAAATACACCCTGGTGTATCTATGGGAGCGTGTCCCAGGGCAGACCTGGCGTCCAGATTGGCATGCCCTTCACCAGCGCCCCAGATCCTAGGCCTCTTCCACACCCCTCCTCCCCGGACCTCACACTGGGAGGAGTGGCCCGGGGTTGCTTCTCTTCAAGATTCACATCAGAAAGTAGAAATCTGACCTGAGTCAAGGGCTCTGAGAGGCTGTGGGAGGAGGTGCAGGGTGAAGAAGGGGAAGGAGGTGGCCAGCTGCTCATCTGGAAGGGGCCCTGCCTCTATGTGCCTCGTTTTTTAGGGACCCCCCCACCCAGGTCTAATGACACGGGCTGGACAGATGCTCTCTGTCCTCCAAAGGTAGAGATGGGGTGGAGGGGTCAGAGATCAGGGGGCAAGGTGGGTGAAGAGGATGGCTCAGAGGGGCTGGCAGCCCAGGTGACCCAGAGGGGATGCTGGTCAGGGTGGGGGGAGGAAGCCCCCCCCCGCAACCCAATCCCTGGTGGGAAGAGGGGAGCCACAGGGGAGGGTTTTCCAGGGGAAGTTGAAGGGAGTA
>NW_020175393.1:8370899-8380565 GCF_003031525.2 Neophocaena asiaeorientalis asiaeorientalis | reverse complement strand
CCCCCCCCGCAACCCAATCCCTGGTGGGAAGAGGGGAGCCACAGGGGAGGGTTTTCCAGGGGAAGTTGAAGGGAGTCCCGAGCAGTCTCCTGGTGGGGGGAGTGGCCTGGGGGGCTGGATTCTCTCCCCACTGACTCACTTACTTGGTGGTCCCCTGGAGCATGAAATTACAAGATTTACAGGAAAAAAAATGACAGGGCCTTGCAATCTCATTCCTGTGAGACCTCCCTGCGACAGGCCCCACCCCTCCTATCACTCTGAGCCTTCCCGCCCCCCGCCCCCCGTTAGGCCAGGTGACAGGGGATCGGGTGAGACTCTAGGCCTGGCCAGGTTATCACCTCCTCTGACCTCCCACCCTTCCCCCCACACTCCTTCCTGCCGTTTCCTACGTGCCAGGGACGGTGCTAGGTGCTGGGGATACAGAGAAACAGAACTTGGCCCTGCCCCAGGGCTCAGGGCCTGTGCTGTGATGAGACGCCCGTCACAGACTGAGGTGGAGATGGACACCAGCACCGGGGCCCAGACGAGGTGGCAACGCTGACTGGAGGCTGGAAGGGCAGGCTCACCAAGTGGACAAGAAGGGTGAAGGGTTCAGGGCGTTCCAGACGCAGCGACCCTCATACCACAGACGACTGAAATAGCCGGTGAGTCTGGGGGCCTGGAAACCACTTGCAGGGACAGAAAATTGAGCTGTGTTGGAGGTCAGTAGCCAGAGAGGCTGGAGAAGCCCAAGGGGTCTGCTCCTCTAGGCACTTCATTCGTTCATCCTTCACTTTCATGGCCACCCACCTCATACTGGCTTGGAGAAGAAGGGGAGGTGACAGGGGGCAGCACACGCTCATTTCATGGACTTTGCTTAACAGCCCAGCCTTGACCCAGTTAGGGACTTGGTACCACCTAAAGATCACCCTATAGGTGCCCAGGGGTGAGGGTGATGGGCAGACCCTGGGTTTGGGGCCCAATCTCCCCTCCCCAGATGGCCCGGACATGTCACTGACTGCTCAGTGCCCTGTAATGCTGCGCCATCCCCCACCCCCATCTGGACCCCTAGCCAGGGATGGTGCTCTGGGAGGAGGGGCGGGGGAGGCCCTCTGGCCTAGGATGTCCTCCTCCAGGGTGGTCACCCAAGGGATCAGGTAGGTCTAAGACTTTCTAAAGCCCCGAGTCACAGTCGCCACTCTGGCACACCAGGCATGTGTCCGCACTGCCTGCCGTGGCTGGGCCCTGATACACGGGGTTCAGTTTCTCTTCCTTGTGGGCCAGATACAGCTTTGAGTAGGAAGAGGCATTGAGAATCCCACTGGGGAGAAGGCATGGGGGTGCTCAGGGCAGAACGGGAAATTGGGAGCCATTTGGCCTTTTATACCATATTTTCCTGCTCCCTCCACCCCTCAGACTGAAAACCAAATGCCCAGCTCTGTGGTTTGGGGAATGAAGTCTAGTTTTCCTCTAAAGGAAGCAGTACTGGTCCATTCAGGGCCCGGACCCTGGTCAAAGGGATCTGGGTCCAAATCCTGGCTCCACCAAATACTGAGTGACCTTGGGTAAGTCACATCACTGCTCTGAGCCTCAGTTTCTTCCTGTGTAAAATAGGAAGAACCCTGTAGTCAGCTCACGGGTTTGCTGTGAAGAACACATGTGACGGTGTACATGGAGTACTCGGCACGGGGCTGGCAGTGGGTCCTGGATGGACATTAACTTGTGATCTTTCACCTTCCCAGGCAGCTCCTGATCATTTGTCCAGTGCCACCCAGAAGGACTTGTTAACCAAGCCCTTTTCCATCTACACCCACCCCCATTCCCCCTCAAGCCTAAGAACTCAGTCTCGCTAATGAAGCCGAACTCTCCTCCCCCAACCGCCCATTCAGAAGTCATTAGCAGGAGCTTCACAATTAGGAACAAATGGCTTATAACGGATGGCATCCGGGGAGGGCGGCAGGGTTGGAAGGGAATGAAGCTAGTGCTTTGAGGGCAACAGGGAGCTGCTAGGAAAAGAAAAACAAGTCTTGGGGCAAATGCATCTCTCATCTGCAGGATGAGACTACACCCTCATTTCTGTCTTGGAGAATTTGGGGGAGGACCAGCATATCCTCTCTGTGGAGGCCAGGTGCAGGGCTGTTTACTGGTTCTTTCTCCAGGCTGGAGGATTCCAGGTCTGTGTCGGGGTCCCAGCCTTACTCTGTGCGTCTGGGAGGGCGGGGACGTGGTGCTCAGGGAGAGACAAGCACGAAGGGCTGAACTTTGAGAACAGAGAAGCAGAGTCACGCAGGTCACAGACCTGGTGAGCTGGAGTGTTAGAGGGTATCTAGTCTAGTGTTTTCCCAATTGCTGGTCATGAGCTAATGGTGGGTCATACAGTATCAACTTAGAAGGTCAAAAAAATAGGAAAAAATACACACACACACACACACACACACACACACACACACACGAAAACATCAGAGTTACTAGGTAAGCATACGCATTGTTTCGTGAAACTCTTGTGTGCTGCCACTCCAAATAAAAGGCATTTCTTACGGCAGATCTCCAGCAAAAAGGTTTGTGAAACACTTATCTAGTTCACTTTATCGATAAGGAAACGGAGATCCGAAGAGGGGCAGTAAAGCGCCCCAAAGTCACACAGCGGCAGAAGCAGAACCTGAGTCCCCCTGGGCCTGACACGGGGCTCTGCACAGGGACGAGGAGCCAGGAGCTGGGCAGACAGGATGGAGGAACCCCCGCCCCAGCAAACTCTGGTCTAATGGTGGTAAAGAGGAACCAAAATAAACAAAACCCAAACTTCTTTTGTCTGCATCTCGCTAATTTGGGCAAAACTGGGATCTCAACTGTCTTGATAATTTCAACTGGGAGCTGGCTCCATTTAGGGGAAGGGGCCCTAGAAGGGTGTTTGGTGGGCCGGCCCACCCCAAACCTGAAAAGCCCTCCCAGGAAGGCCCATCACCTGCCCCCCCCCCCGGAATATGACTTTTGATTCATTTATCTATAATTCAGCGAGTTATTTGTGAAGCCCCACAGGGCACTCACACTGTCCTAGACACTGGGGACATGGCGTATCTGCTTTAATGGAGCTCACGTTCTAATGGGATGAGACAGACCCTACAGCAAAGCGAAGCGAGCTGTGAGACGGTGGCCAGCGTTACGCAGAGGACGGCTGGCTGGTTACTTAGGTTGCGTGGCCAGGGAAGGCCTCTCCGAGGACACGTTTAGGATGAGGGGGCTACTCTTTCAGGGGAGGGTATTCACGGTTGGAAGGAGCTGGTGCAAGAGCCCGGAGGTGGGCATATAAGGTTGGAGCGTTATGAACCAAAAAGGCCAGTGTGGCCAAGCTGAGTGGCCTGAGAAGAAGTCCCAGGGGTCAGCAGCGGCCACATCCCTGGGACGACGGCTTTTTACTGCCTTCTACACTCAAGGAAAAATTGCTGGAGGCTTTTAAGCAGGAATGGATACAATCTCTTGAGAGGAGATACCTAACCTACTGCTAGTAAACAGTAGGTACCTAATAAGTATTTGTTGACTTGAATTAAACAGGAAATGTCTCTCCATCTACCCCTTGAAATACAAGTCCTCTGGGACCAGAGTGTGGAGGGAAGGGGTGCAGGGAGAAAGGTCAGGGGTCAGGGGCCCCCACCACTAAGGGTGCTGACCTGGGGAGATCCAGGTTCTCCACCAGCCAGGCTCTATCCTCCAGCAAAGAGACATAAAAATGAAATTACACAGAGAAGGGGGGCAAGGAGGATGGGGGAGAGGAGACCATAAAACCCCCGAAGCGATTCTACACCTTTTCCCTTGGAAAAAAAACAAAAAGCTTTTTGGAAAAGGCTGTAAATGTTTTTTACACCAGCCTCGTAAAGATGACATCAGTGCATTCTCAAATTAGAACCATTAAAATGAAAACCAGCAGCACGGATACAGACAGGCCCACGCGGGTGGGAGATGCACAGACCGGTTTTAGGACCCCTCCACCGCCAAGCCAGCGTCTTGAGAATGCCTCCTCTCCACAGAACAGAATTAACAAACGAACCCAACAGTGCCCCAAAGGGCAAGGCCCTCCCCAGAGGCTCCTTCCTTCCCTCCCTTCGGGCCCCCAGCAGGGAGCAGCCCCAGGCCCATCCAGCCCCTCTGGGCCCAAACCGGCTCCGCCAGAAAGGTCCAGCAGTGGCATCCGGGAAGGAGCTGAAATAGTGCGGGGCAGTCGCGGGACGGTGGCGCTTCCCCTCAGAGAGACTCCTCCCAGATGGGTCCCAGTAACTGGAGTTCTCCAGAAGGAGTTCCATTCCCAGGCCTGGGTTCAGCGCCACCCTCACGCTAGCCATTCCGCAGGGGCTGTAAGTGTGGGGTTTAGAGTGGGGACTGTGGGGGGCATGCACTTCCCTCCCCACTGACCCCCACAGGGGCTCCTCAGAATGAAGGGGCTCCAGTAGGAGAAAACCTAGCTCACCCGCTGGGCAGTGGCCCTGGGATGCGGCCTGTCCCACTTCAATCCTTCACCCTCAGAAGCGGAAACACTCACCCCCTTTCCCCAATTCTCCCCAGTCCCCAAACTCCTATCAGTAAGGACAAGAACTCTGGTAATAAAAAGGGGGTGAGAGGGGGAAAAAAGAGGGGATGTCAGAATTCCACAGCAGAAGGGAAACCTGGGAGCACAGTGGACTTGCTCTTCCCTAGTCCCAAGGAAACGGGGGCCTGAGCATCCCTTTCCCAGGCCCCAGGCCCTCTCCTTGACCTTTCTCTCCCCTCTTAGGGAAACTTCCTTTTTTGTTGGACTAGGGGGCAGACACACAAAACAGGGTGGCCTTTGGTTTAGTAACCCAGGAAGGGTAAGAGAAGGGGGGTTATGGGCTTCCCTGGTGGTGCAGTGGTTGAGAGTCCGCCTGCCGATGCAGGGGACGCGGGTTTGTGCCCCGATCTGGGAGGATCCCACGTGCCAAGGAGTAGGCTGGGCCCGTGGGCCATGGCCGCCGGGCCTGCGCGTCCGGAGCCTGTGCTCCGCAGCGGGAGAGGCCACAGCGGTGAGAGGCCCGCATACCACCAAAAAAAAAAAAAGAGAAGGGGGGATTAGGTCCTCTCCCCTGAGGCATCCTCTCAGGACCCTGCCTGTCACCTTACTACCCGGGCCCACCTCTCACCTGCTCTATTCCCAAGCAGGAGGGAGAGGTCGGTCGTTTCTAACACTACCCCACAGCTGTCCCGGGTCAGGGACCTCACCCACGGGAACTTTCTAAGTCTCGCCTCTGAGGAGTTCGGGTCCCAGCTCTCCCTCCAGGCCCCAAGTACTTCCTGGGAAGGGGTTCATTCTACAGAAAGAAGAGGGGAGTTTGGAGGGTGTAGGACTAGAGATGAAGGAGCAGAATCTGGGGCAGGAGGGTGGGAGTCCCAAAGACTGAAGAAATGGGCCCCAGACCTGAAGACGAAACGCGTGTGTGAGGTGCCTGGGCTAAGTCACCTCTGAAGCCTCCCCTTTCCACCCCATCCCCCTAGAGAAGAGCCAGATGGGGGAGGAGAACAAAAATCTCTTCCATTCTTCTTTCCCCAGCTCCCTGACCCTCCCCTCGCTCCATCTCTATGGAGGGGGGTGAGTTAAAAGCCCATGAATGTGCAGAGCCCCCAAACCATTTTGAATCTCCTCACAGGATGTGAACAGGGTGGGATTTGGCCCCAGTTGCCAAGGCAACTGCGGTGGGAGTTCCCAGACGCTAGGCAACCCTCCTGTGACCCCCGCTGACCTGTCACCCCCGCAACCAGAAGACAATAGGAGTGCAGGCTCCGGAGGCCCAGGACGCCTTTCAGCTCAGCCGCAGAGCCAGCAGCCCTGCCCGCCCCCACTGTCTGGCCCAGTCCTCCTGGCCCCAAGTCCAGCGAGCATCCAGCCTGGTCCCCAAAACCTCCCCAGGCCCTCTACCTCACCTCCCCAGAGCTGGCACACACTTCTCCCAGCCCTGGCTGCCCCCCATCAGGGATATTTGTGGAGTCTATGGGGAAAGCCCTACACACTGGGAACATTTTAATACAGGTGAAATTAGATTAGGAGAAAATGCAGGGGCGACCTTCAAAGAAAAAAGCCATCCTAGAGGGGAAGTATGCGGCCGGGGGCCACTGAGGAAGGAGACTTTGTCTTGGTGAAGGAAGGGAGGGGGCTGATGGGCAGCTGGCACGCCTGTTCGGTTCAAGGCATTCTTTAACAGCAGCTGGGGATCACCAACTCCAGCGGGCCAGCAGGGTGCCAGGTGCAAAATAAGGTTCGATGCGTGTTTGCTGAGTGAATGCACGCTCCAGGGCCCACAGCGCTCTCCTCTCCACGCTTCCTTCTCAGGGGTGAGTCTCCAGGAGACTGGAGACCAGATGAAAGCCCCAAGGACAGAGTGGAGGCGGTGTGGCTCTGTCACTCCCCAAAAAGAGGGCTGGGAGGAGGGAGCGGAAAGCTGGGGCCTTGACTGCTGAAATGGGGCAGCCAGAGGGGGACCCTCTCTCCAGTCAGACAGAGCCTGGCAGCTGAGCCCTGTCTCCCCTACCCCGCCTCTGTTTAAACAAGCTCCCAGCCTGCTGTTGCATGGAAACAGGCGCCTGCTCTTGTTCCAAAGTGACGTGGCTGCCCTCTTCAGCACTGTTTGTTTCAGCCTAAAGTCCTGTCACCAGCCTGACTTCTGACTCGCCCTGTTTATCTCTCTCTCTCTTTTGTCAACTCATTACTCCCAAAGGCCAAGACTGCATTTCCAGGGCTTGTTTATCCAGAGCAGAGGGGCAGGGACTAACAGACCAACCGACAGACGGACCAAGAGGAGCCACGGAGGCACGAGGAGGAGGGATCCGGGCACTGCCCGAAGACCCGCTCACACCCTCTGCCTCTGGAGTGGCCACTCAGAGCCAGGGACCACTGCTGCTTTTGTTGGTTTGTTTCAAGAGCGCTTTTAGATTGGGAGTGGAGTGCTCTCATTCACTCACCAGCAGTGGTTAATTTAGCACCTACTAAGCGCCAGGCCTTGCTGCCTCCATTTCCCTCAGGGGACTGTGAGTGTGGTGGGAGCTGAGCCCTGCACTAGGAACCGGGAGTCCTGAGATCTAGCCTTTCCCGTGTCACCTGGGCGAGTCAGTGCTACCTCTGGCTGCCCCCTCATTGTGATATGGGAATAGTAACACCCATCTCCCCAGGATGGTGAAGCAATGAAAGACCCAAAGCACCAAACAGAGGCAAGGTGTTTGTTTGTCCTCAGAGGACTTCCTGGTGGGGGTCGAGGAGGAGGGGGCACTCGCTGGGCCACGGCCCTCTTTCCTACATTCACTCTACCCCACAAACAGTCAGAGACACTTGTTGAGGGGGGCCCAGAAAGTGTTACCCTCAAGCTCCCCCCAAAGCCTCGCTCATATATTGGAGGGAGAAGGACAGCCCACAGACTGTTTCCTTTTAATTGAAAATTTTGTAATTTTAATTTTGCAGGGTTCTTTTCATAGTTTGGAGCCAAGAAAACCTTTTTTAAGTCTCAAATATTTTCCTTGGCCCCAGGCACTACGCCCATAGTGAGCCCAAATGGATAAAACAGCCCTCCCTCTGCCTGCCTCCAAATCTCCACCCCAGTTTATTTGTGAAACAGATATAGGATTTTCCAGGACTTTGGGATATTCACCAAAACAAACAGGGATAACTGGAACATGGAATATAGATGGTAGAACGTGGCCTGAGCGCAACGCAGAACAGAGAAACCTGATCGGTACAGACAGTTCTGTCCCTCCCCACCCCACACCTCTCCCCACTTATCCTGATATCTGTGTTCAGTCTTCTCTTTAAATAAGTTTTTAAAAGAAACTTTCCAGTTTCAGTATTCCTCCCAGCCCTCCCCCGACATTCAAAATTTTTCACAGCTCTGTCTGCACAGAGGTGCAGGAGGGGAAGAGTTTTCACCCATACAAAATGGGTGGCCTTAGAGATTTCTGGTGGGGTGTGCTCTGTTATTATTTTGATGAAGGGCAGGGTTCTGCCCTTTGACCTTCTGTCCCCCGCAGGTGGTACAGATTCTGTGGGTCTCTTCCCCAGAGAACCTGTTTAGGAGGGCTTGGGAGATACCAGCAAACTCCCAAAGACCATCTCCCTGGAGAAAGGAGACAGGCCCTTACTGCTCAAGTTTCCACTGTTTGCAAGAGGAAGGAATTTTTTAAAGTCCTCAATTCTGTTCACATCCGTACTGACCAGGGATTTTACACCCAAACTGCATCTGATCCTAACAACCCCGGTACTTTAGGTGCCAAGAGGTAAGGGAAGCCCAGGACTGGCCAAGGTTGACAGCTGGGAAGGGGCAGGCTGGGGCTTAACCTGGGTTTGTTCAGTTCCTGCATCAGTGCTGGCTGACCAGCTCAGCGCAGAGCGCGGGGCCGGGCTTCTGACGGTGCTGCTTCCAGTCTGACCTCTAGCTTCAAGAAGTGTGGTGGTAAAGGGCCCCTTAGGGGCTATGGAGTCAGAGAAGGAGCCCCAGGGCAAACCTGGGAGAGAGCATGAGGGCGATGTGGGTACACACATCTGTGTGCACGAGGCGGGGGTGGGGTAGGGGCAGGGAGGAACATGCAGTACCCGAATTTTCCACATTCCCAGCAGAGCCCCCAAGGGGCAATGCCACCAGCAGTGATTCGAGGAGCAAAGTCAAATAAGAGGAGCATCCCAAGGCCAGGGCTGGCTGGGCCGGTTCTCCTGAACTTGTCAAGCATGATTCTCCCTTTTTCCCCGGGGTGGGGCCAGGACCTGGGGCCCCTGCTCTGTCATGAGCCAGCTAGGCTTCCCCACCCCCTAAGGCCTCTGGATCCTCAGAGAGGCTGGTCTTGGACTCCTGAACTCTGCAGTTTAGGGTGGGAATGATGAAGGGGAAGAGGGCGGGGGACGCAGACAGGGCTGCCAGTCTGAGCACTGAAAATGGAGGCCTGCCTCTGCCTACTGCTCTGGACCTTTTCCCAGCTGCCTTGACCCTTGGTGCCTGGAAGTTTAATCTCACAGCTAGCCTGCATCAGGGGCCCAGGCAGAGGTGGAGGTGGGGAACATTTTATAATGCAAATAAAATGAAGATACCACTGTGCACAGCCCCCCTCCCCCAAAGAGCACACACCTAGAGCAGGGTCTCCCTACCCCAACCCTGTTTGTTAACTTAGCAGGGGTGCGGGAGGAGAGCCCAGGCGCCCACCCACCCAAGACGCACACCCTCAAGCCTGCTGCCCAGGCGTCTGTCTGCCCTTGTGGGCATTTCTGAGGCTGTTCTAAGGTCCATGATCTCAAGGCGCCCAGCCCCACTTCTCTTTCTGGGAGGGCTGCTCTCCCCCTGCCTTAGTGACCACTCGAATGGGAGCGCACACAGGGGGTCCCTGCAGGCTGGACCTTCTCAAGAATGTTAAAGTGAGGCTGTGTGGCAGGGAGCGGTGGCCCCCAGGTGGCCAGGGTGTAGTGGGAAGAGGCCTGGCGCCCCTCTCCCCTCTCCTGGGTTGCTGGGGAGAGGCACCAGCTCCTACCTGTTGCTGCTGGAAGTGGAGCAGCTCCGCAGGGCTCATCTCGCCGTTGCTGTCTGGGCCCGCGGCCGCATCCCTGCCTGCGCTGCCTCCGGCGGGGGCCCCGCCACCACTGCCGCCGCCGCCGCCATCCGCCTGCCCGGAGAGGCTGCCCACGCCGTTCTGACCAGACGGAGCCGACCTGATTGT
>NW_020175393.1:8370471-8370712 GCF_003031525.2 Neophocaena asiaeorientalis asiaeorientalis | reverse complement strand
ATTGTCTCCGAGGCGGATTCCACCATCATGTCGCTCTAGCGGGACCTGGAGGGGGAGGAGAGACACGGGGGAGGGGCTGAGGCTGGACAGGCAGGGCGGGTTCCACCCGGGGAAGCAGTCGGTGTCCTTCAACACCCCATCCCCAAATGACATAACCCCCACCAAGTCCTGGGGCGGCTTCTCCCTCTCAGCTTCCTGGAGGCTGATCCTGGGACCCCTGTTGCGGTGCAGACCCTCCCTC
>NW_020175393.1:8360485-8370414 GCF_003031525.2 Neophocaena asiaeorientalis asiaeorientalis | reverse complement strand
CTCAACACACACAGCAAAAGCCGCTGCCATTTTCCCAGCAAATGTTGGGTGCTAGACCCTCTGCTGGGCCTGGAGCTGTGCAACGAAGGCAGCTGGTGGTCCGACTTCTCTGACCTTCCATTCTAAGGCCTCCAGACCAGCACCTGGCCCAAAGCAGACACTCAATATTTACTGTCTCTACAGGCAGCAAGAGCCCTTCTCACAAGAATTGTGGGAGAATAGTTTTTTGGGGGTTTTAAAAAATGTATTTATTTATTTTTGGCTGCGTTGGGTCTTCGTTGCTGCACAAGGGCTTTCTCTAGTTGCGGAGAGTTGGGGCTACCCTTTGTTGCGGTGCACAGGCTTCTCATTGCAGTGGCTTCTCTTGCTGCGGAGCGCGGGGTCTAGGGGTGCGGGCTTCAGTAGTTGTGGCACGTGGGCTCAGTAGTTGTGGTGCACGGGCTTAGTTGCTCCACAGCGTGTGGGATCTTCCTGGACCAGGGCTCAAACCTGGGTCTCCTGCATTGGCAGGGGGATTCTTAACCACTGTGCCACCAGGGAAGTCCCGGGAGATAGTTATTATCATCTTGATTTTACAGATGGGAAACTGAGGGTCCAGACAGTCAGAGGATTTACCCAAGGCAGAGTCAAGGCCTGAATCCCATATCTTCCCCCATCTCCCCCAACTGCCTCTCAAGAGTCGCTGAAACACGCTCAGAAAGAGAGAGGGTATGACTGGGATGGCTATGGTTAGCGAGGAGGAGGCCTGGGTTTCCTTCTACAACTCACGGAGGCTGTACTATCTCAGGGGCTCGTACACAGACTATGAAGCAGATGGGGGACTTCAGTATGCAGAGCTGTTCTCAAAGTCTGGGGTCTCCAGCTATCGTCAGATTCACAGCCCCCTGAGAGGAACAAAAGTTTCAGCCAAACAGGACACAGTTGGTATTCCCCACTGATCTTTGACATAAGTCTTAAACTCCCTAAACCTCAGTTTCTTTGTTTTTGTGTAAGTAATTACGCCAAGCCTCTCAGATCCTGTGAGGAGTAAATAAAACAGCACATGCAAACCACCTGGCAGAGTAAGCGCCAATAATGATGTGTCCCTTCTTCACCTGCCCTATTTGTAAGGGTGAACACCCTGGGCTCAGAGAGGTCAAAGACCTGGCCCAGATCACACAGCGATCGGGCTGGAAGGCAGCCAGCGTTCTTTCCTCCCTTCTTGATTACCTTTCGGCCTTGGCAGACCCCACAACCACACGGTGTCCCTGACCCAATAAACAGGTGCAGGAGGGCCTTAATAGAGAAACTGCTGGAAGGATTATTTCCCGAGTTCCTTCTCCGAGGTGGCAGCTCCCCAATTCTCTTTCGCTCTGGAGGAACTCTTTCTCCTCACTCTATTGGGCCATTTGCTGTTTTTGTCCCCACTGTCAGCAGAGTGGGGAAGATAGTGAGAGTATCTAGGTGTGCGTGGGGGGTTGGGGGGACAGAGCACTGTGAAAGGCCCGTGGGGAGGCCACTAGTTCACGTGTGTGCCATGTCACCCTGCTCTTGTGACTCTAGGTGTCTGTCCCAGTGGACCTGTGTGGCCTCCTGGGTGACCCTGTGCTGCTGGAGTGTCCCACGTTTGTGCATTTCTCTGTGTTCCCAAGGGCTTGTTGCTCCCCCACCCGCCAGCTGCTGCTCCCAATCCTGGGTTCTGTGAGGAGCTGGGCCAGGGGCAAGGGCAAGGTTGGGGGCAACGGTTCAGAAGAGACTGAGCACTTGGTCTCCGGCCTTAATGGTCGTGTCAGCCCCAGGGCCAGTAGCTACCAAATGATGGATGGGGTGGGCACCGTCCTCCATCCGCCAGAGCACAGGGCTCCAGCCCCTCCCCACAACCGCCCACCCGGATCCCTCCCAGCAGCCCACAGAGCACCTTCCCTCACTCAGGCCTGGGCCCCAGCTACACGAGGGGGATGGGGAGACAGCAGGGGCCGCTCTGCTCTCCCTCTGCCTGACCCTGGCCCTGCTGGGGGTGGAGAACAGCTGCCTGCCCCGATTCCAAGTCTACTTCCCTGAGATCTGAAAACTCCTGGGCCCCAGGGGACAAAGACCAGAGCCTCAGGGGTGTGTGTGCACAGGAGAAAGGAGAGAGAATCCAGCAGTTTCTTCTTGGGGTAAGGGAGAGTGCCCCCCTTCCAACATTCACACACACCATAAAGTTGCTCAGACAGCAAGTTTGGAAAAGGAAGAAAAAAGGAAGGAGGATGCAAACAGAGGTGCCCTTTTCTTTTCTTTTTATTGGGGGGGCGGGCGACAGAGCGACACCCAGTGAACAAAGTAATTGCTGCAATGTGGCTGTAATAACAGCTATTCAAGGGCCGATCATTCATATTAAACAGGGTGAAGCCAGCCTCTCATCTGCATGCTTGAGATTATATGCATTTGAAAAGTCATTTCCGCAGGCTGTACGAACGGCATTAATTCCCACGTGGCGCGCTGCTCTGCCCCCTCCCGGGGCCTTCACCTCCTTCCAGGCTCGCGCCTGCCTGTCCACCAATACCAATCCAAACCTGCAAGTGGGTGCTCCCAGGACTCTCCTCACCTCTGTCCTGAGACACCTGTCCTCCTGAGAAGCACAGCGGCAGCCTCAAGCCTCCTTGCCTGTCTGTGTGCAGGTGTTGCAACAGCACTGCGGTGCTCCCTGCACTGTGGGTGAGCAGGCTCTGGGTGCCTGGCGCCCCGCCAGGTAGGGATGGGGTGGGGTGGAGTGGGGTACTGGAGGCAGGCCTTGATATCCGTGCCCTGCACCCACCACAAGGGTGTGGGCTGGAGGGGGGAAAGGCAGAGTCCATGGGAGCCTGGACTCTGGCTAGAGAAGGCAGGGGACTGGGTGTCAGGGGGCCTGAGCTCAGTCACAACCAGCTGTGACTTCTCTGTCCTCCTCCTTCTCTGGGCCTCCATTTCCCCATCCCTACATGGAGAGGTGGTCTTGAAGGTCTCTTCTGACTTGAAAACTCGAGGAGGAAAAAATCCCTCGTCAGTATGTACACAAGAAGCCACCGTGTTCTAGCGGCTGGTGAGAGCCACGGAGGCTCCACTTAAATCACAGCTGTCCCTTTCCCAAAGGGAAATGTATGCCTCAAATTTCCCAATGGGGACCAGGGCTGCCTGCTCTGGTACCGAGGGGGACCCTCCAGGAGCCCCCTCCTCCATTCACTCCCACCCTTTCGCCTCTCTCCACACACTCCTATCCTGCCAATCCATGCTCCCGCCCCAGGTACCCATTTCCTCAGCAAAGAGCTGCTGACTACCTGCAGAAGTGGAGAGGCGCTCTGGGAATGAGACCATCAGGTTTCAAGGGCCAGCTGTGTGACCTTGGGCAAGTCACTGGGCTCATACCAACAAGTAAGGAGAGGAAATTAGAAGGCCTTTCTAGGATTTGCTAAAATTGAGGCCCACCCCTGCCTTCCCTGCACCCTCTCCTACGCTGCGCTGGGGGCAGAGGCCAAGTCATTTCCTGTGCTCTAGGATTTTTTGTCTGGGGCGCTGGTCCTGTCCTTGGGTAGGTCCTGGTCTTCCGTCTCTCAGGGTTCCCTTGGGGAGCCAGGGCACCTCGGAGCCTTTGGCCAGTACCCCGACGCTCCCGCAGACGACGCCGTCGAAAGGAAGGAAGTAAGGGAGGGAGGGAGGGAGGAAGAAAGGAAGCAAGCAAGCAAGCAGGGTCAAAGCCACAGCCGCCTCTTCCGCTCCGCGGGAGTCTGCGGGCCGCCGGGGGGGGGAGGGTGTGCGTGGGGGTCCCACTTCCCGAGGCTCCTGGCCCTTCGAAGAACGCGGGCTCTCAATGAGGGCCGCTTCAGAACGCGCCCGGGTCCGCCTCTGTCCCCTCCCTGGCCGGAAGTGACGAGTTCCACCTACCTTGGGGCCAAAGGGAGGACCCAAGGGCTAGGGTGCTTTCGGGGGAGGGGAAAAGGACGGGGGAGCCCCACACGCGTAGAAACTTTTTGTGCCTTTTCCGCGGGCCCATATGGTGTACGGAGTATTAATTACCGTAGCTTTTTAATTAACAATCGCTTAATCTGAGCCGTAACATTTGCCACGACACCCTACGCCTCGTTGCGAACCCGCGCCGCCCGCCCTGCCAACTCATCAATTAATTTTTATTGACGTTTTCTTCCCCAAACAGGCACAATACCAGGGTTTTCCAATTAACACCTCCGCGATCTCTAATTAGTGCAATTAACAGACTGATGGATGCCCGGAGTTTACCCGCGAGGGAGGGAGGAAGGGAAGGAGGGAAGGGGCGGGGCAGTCCCCAGCGCGCTCTCTCTCCCGGCGCGCGTCCCGCAGGGCGCACACGTGCATGCGCTCAGCCTGAGATGGGGCGCACCCCCAGCTCTTAGGGGAGCACGGCGGGTGGGGACGTGACCACAGGTAACCTGTACCCAGAGCAATGGTGGTGATTTGAGTTGAAATAGCAGACACAGCCCTTTTGGAAACCTAGAACCTAGTTGGAGAGACAGCTGAAAGCCTGAGACTAGAAGTTGGGAAACTGGCTTCTAGCCCCAGCTCTATCACCAACTTGCTGTGTGACTTGGGCCAAGTTAGTTCTCCCCTTTTCTTCTCTGTATGATGGGGGAAACTAGACTAGATGTAACTACCAATTTATAATGCATACCCCTATCAACTTCCAAGAAAGACTGGGAAGCAGACTGCAATAAAAGACAGATAAAGCTACTTAAAATGTAGTATCATGGGGTAGTAGGAAGGGAGAATAAACAGGCCGAGATCTTAAGCCAGAGGATCTCACACTTGAGTGCATCAGAATCACCTTGGAGGGCTTGTTAAAATACAGATTCCTGGGCCCCAGGCCTGGAGCTTCTGATTTTAGGTCTCTGGAATGAGCCTGAGAATTCATTTCTAAAAAGTTCCCAGGCAATGCTGATGCTGTCTGTCCAATACAACAGGGCTTCAACGATGAGCACTGGCTTTCGGTTATGAGCTTCCTGGTGGCCAAAACGAGATGACCTACCTCCAAGACCATTAATTCATTCAACATGGATTTCGTGCCCCATTGAGCTAAGCACTGAAGACCTATCTGCAGGAAACTGAAATTCGGTCCTGGACCCCTACAGGCTTACAAAACACAAGCCAGTACAGGTGTCCTGGCTGCTTTGAGGGCAACTGGTAATAATGGAGGTCCTATTTCCCCTCCCTTTTTTTCCTGGGTAAACCTGGCATTTGCCTTTTCGAAAGTTTAGCCACTAGTGGAGTTATGGTCATGAACAAAGTCATTCTTCTCTCTCCTCTGACGCTGGCCAGGAGAATATTTCACCGGCAATGACCCTTCATCCATTCATTGGTTCAACAAATATTTAAGCACTTACCCATGTGCCAGGCTGTGTGTGTGCAGACCTGAACAGAACAGGGCACAGGCCCCGCTCTCCTGGAGCTAATGTTCCCAGGAGGTGAGGCAGATGATAAACAAGGACACAAACAGATAAGCTCAAATAAAATAAATTCTATCAAATATGAGTGCAGGGAATAAACAGGGGGATCTAATTTACACGGGGACAGGGAAGGCTTCCTTTTAAAATGGCATCTATACTTAGAAAAGAATGAGCGGGTATGGGTCAGGTACACTGAATGCAGGGGACCAGCATATGCAAACGCCCTTATTTTACAAGAGAAGTCACTGGTTTCAGACCTTCTTCGGAGCAAAACGTCTTTGAAATGGACACATTTCTAGATTATATAAAAAGACACCTAAGTGGGTACCACACAGAACAGGGCATGAGGATGCCCTCTATTTCCTTCTTTCTCTTTCTTTTCCTTTCTCTCTAGCTGTCCTGCTATCAGCTCTTACTTGTGTCAAGGGACGGAAAGCAGAGGGCTTTTCAGAGCAATGAGCACTGACATTTCAAGTAACTTGGGATACTTCCCAATCTCTCATCCCAAGACCCAGGGATCCCCTTCCCCATTCAGCTCAGGCCCCAAAGGCCCACTGGCTTCAGGCCACCAGGTGAGGGAGGGCTCAGGCAGGAGCCACTTTGGGCCTCAGACTTTCTTATCAGCCCCTCATTTGGCATCCTACCTGCTGACCCCGCTCTGATCTCTTATTACCTCTGTAATTAGAACATGAGCAGTGAGGTCACCATTCTGAGCCTTGGTTTCCTTGTTTACCATACGAAGCTAATACCAATAACCCTTCCTTTCAGGGTTGCTGTGGTATCAAATAAAATACACTGCCAGAGAAGGTGTTCAGAGAAGGGTATTAACTACAGTTATGGGGACCCAGCAAGTCCAGATCCCATCCCCTCATCCTAGCCTTATGGTTTGGCATTTGAGGAAAGTGAGACAGAATCCAAGGGTTAGAATGTCTCTGTAGCTCCAAAATGGGTCCCCACACCAGAGCAGGGTGATGCGAGTCACACGACTACTTGGTTCTCTGATCAGCCCGGCAGTGTCTCTCCTCAAGCAGATGGGGCTGTCAGAGTTCCAGAAGAAGCTCAAACCCTCTCCAGGCCCATGCCCTCCCTGTACTCGGGGACTCTCCCTTGTGTGGGTCAGAGGCTGGCACCCTCGGTTTTCTCCCTAAGACTCCCACTTCAGCCTGAGAGTCTCCCTAAATGACACACTAGGAGCTATCTGGTCCAACTTTAGGGACCATTCAAGGCCTCTTCTTGGCACAAAACTTCCAAGCCCAAGGAGCTAGTGCATGTGGCAGGGTGAGGACACACCTCTAAAAGGCTGCAGCAACCTCTGATTTGGAAGGGGAGCCACCATCCTGGGCTGTCTGTTCCAGGTTCTCCCCCAAGTTTGTTTATTTATGGCTGCGCTGGGTCTTCGTTGCAGTGTGCGGGCTTCTCATGGCAGTGGCTTCTCTTGCTGCGGAGCAAGGGCTCTAGGTGCGTGGGCTTCAGTAGTTGTGGCCTGTGGGCTCTAGAGCACAGGTTCAGTAGTTGTGGCACACAGGCTTAGTTGCTCTGCGGCATGTGGGATCTTCCCAGACCAGGGATCGAACCCGTGTCCCCTGCGTTGGCAGGAGGATTCTTAGCCACTGTGCCACCAGGGAAGTCCTCTCCCCCAGATTTCAATAACTTTATTTTCTAATCATAAAAGTAAGATGTCCTGGTAGAAGAGTATGAAGAAAAAGTAAGGAGACTTATAAGTACCTCATAAGATCCTTTTGGGATCCACCCCTTCCAGTCTCATCCATTTTCACCCTCTTTGGGCATATAAACATGTAAAACGTGAGCTTGGGCTCATAATCTGTACATGGTTTGAATTTTTCTGTTTTCCCACTCACCACTTATGGTCATAACCATTTCCACATGACATCAAATATTTTAATTAACAGTTTTCAGTGGTCACAGAGTCATTTGAATGGGCTGTGTGTTCCAGGATTTATTGAGCAAATCCCCTAAAGCTGGACATCCAGGCTGCTGCCTGTGTTTTCGCTTAGACACTGTAATAAACGCCCTCACGTGAACAGAATATTCTCCATTCCTAGTTGCTTAGGATACAGGTTTAGGTAGAATTGTACAGTTTTAAGGCTCCTGATACACTTATTCCTTTGCCCTACCTTCAGCAGTGCACCCCTGTCCCAGAGGACTCACAAGCTTTTTTTTTTTAAGCTATCTTCCTCCATTCTCCTCAGCTCCTTCTTCAGGGGATTCTCAGATTCTGCTTATGGTATCGAGAACCCAACACTACCGACCCTGTCAAATCTGGGCACATAGCTGGGTGATGGGCCTCTCTGCCTGCAGCTGACACTGGGCACAGTGGGTACTGGCATTTGGACACACAGAGGGGGATAAAACACAGCCCTTGCTTTGCGGGGGTGGGTTATAGTTTGGTGGAGAAAGGAAGACATACAGACAAACACAAGCATTTAAAAAATACACATACTGGGACTTTCCTGGCGGTTCAGTGGTTAAGACTCTGAGTTTCCACTGCAGGGGGCGTGGGCTCAATCCCCTGACAGGGAGCTAAGATCCCACATGCCATGCAGTGGGGCCAAAAATTAAAAAAAATCATACCTAGGTTCCACCCCAGATCAATTTAATTGGATTATCTGGGATCCAGGCATGGATAATTTACAAAGTTCTTCCAAGTATTCTAAACTTCAAGTACAGCCAGGGTTGAGAACCTCTGCCCTACAAAACACACACAACTTTACAAATGTTAAGTAGATACTGGGGGGTGGCGTGGTTGCTAGCTATGGGTGCCTAGAGGGAGTGGGGGTGCTCCGGGAAGGCTTCCTGTAGGAGGTGACTTCTGAGCTGAGTTTTATGGAAGTGAAGCCTGGGCACACAATTTGTGAATATATTTTAATAACAACCATTCCACTCAGAGTCCTTGAAAGTTCTTTCCCATACCCTGTCACACACAACCTGCACTCTGACAGATGAAGGAACCATACTTCAAACATGTTTAGTGATGTGTCAAGGTCACTTGGCTGCTAGGAGGTTGAGCCAAACTGAAACCCTATAGCTCTTCTGACTCCCAAACCAGTGCTCTTCCCCAGAATTCCACCTCAGACGTGGCAAGGCCCAGAGGGTGGTCACTCTGGAATTTCCCTGGAATCTGAACCTTTCCCCACCACCATCACCACACCCCAGCGCACTTTCACTGGCTCTGGCCCCAAAATGCTCCCAGCAGGCCCTTGCAAGGTGGCCTCCCTCTACATGCCTTCCAAGTACCATGACCAAAAGGAAGAATTAACAAAAAGAAAAAAAAAAAAGAAAAAAAGAGAACCAAAGATCCCACTCCATCTCATTAAGAAAGTAAATATAAGAGCCATCTAAGTGTCTAATTAAGCTTCTAATTAGTCCCTGCTTGTTACTAATGCAAATTAGATTACTCCGCTTAACTACAGCATGTCCACAACACCCTTGTTAATTGCGGCCTTTTGAAATTAAATTACTCCCTAATTAGCATATCAAAGCCATTGATTCGGAGCTGGGAAAGATGAGGGCAAAAGGAGCCGAATGCCAAGTTTGGTTAATCAGAGACGGCTAATTAAATAGTGCCGTCTTTCGTGGGGGGCCCGCTGGTTAAGAGGTGGGGTACTCATCCCGGGCCCAAGTGGCCATCTGGAGCCTGGTTCTGGTAGTGCCCTTGGCACCAGGGGGCTCCAGCTGGGCTGGGACAGACCAGTAGTCTGGCCTTCTCTGGGGCCCTGGCTGTTCTGCCCAGCCGGCCTCTGACATGCCCTGGCCCCTTCCTTTGTCTCTCCTGATGATATCTAGGGTGGCATTCACAGGGATCTTGGGTACCAACTCAGGGGCATCCAAAAAACACACCCATATTCGAATTGCAAGATTCAGCATCCTTCCACATCCCTCTCCCTGTTCCAAGATGAATTCTGGAAAGGTGACTGCTCCCAGTGCTTCTCTAATCCCCACCTGTGGTTCCATTCTCGGAAGAAAGTCTCCCCATCCCCAACAAAAAGTACATAAATTTCGGGGGGGGGGGCAGGTAAGAGGGTGATGACTTTCACAAAGGGGGCTCACCTGGGCAGGGATGGGCTGATTTCAGCTTGGAACAGACCCCTCAAAACACAAGACCCTGTAATTCCCTCCGTGGTAGAAGGAAGGGGAAAAAAAATCACCCACCACCATCAGTTCCTAAGCAGCTGTGCAAGAATTAGATTTGGGTCAGGGTGTCCTTCAAGGTCTTCTCTGCGCTCTCGTACAGACCCTGCAAAGCCTCTCAGACACCTGCCCCCGCCCCAGCTCTTCCTAGAATACTGAGGATGGGCAAAATCTCCATGAAAAAGTTGCTGAGGGCTTCCCTGGTGGCGCAGTGGTTGAGGGTCCGCCTGCCGATGCAGGGGACACGGGTTCGTGCCCCGGTCTGGGAGGATCCCACATGCCACGGAGCGGCTGGGCCCGTGAGCCATGGCCGCTGAGCCTGTGCGTCCGGAGCCTGTCTGTGCTCTGCGGCGGGAGAGGCCACGGCCC
>NW_020175393.1:8353051-8360438 GCF_003031525.2 Neophocaena asiaeorientalis asiaeorientalis | reverse complement strand
CCCCGGGCCCCCCCCCCAAAAAAAAAAAAAAAAAAAAAAGTTGCTAACTGAAACGCCCTCAGGGGCTAGGCGGGTCCCCAAGAGGGCCAAGTGGGAAGTGGAGGGTACTCAATCCCAGTCTATCTTTACCCCACAGAAATGCAGGCTCCAGTGTTTGATAGGGTTTGGGTTTTTCAAAAGCAGCCAAGTGGGGATATTTATGTGAAATTTACCACCGTAATAAACTTTGTGTGAGCCGACAAAACACATAAGGGGTGAGGTTAGTCCATTTGTGACCTCAGCCCTTATGGTCAGCATTCTAGACAGGCAGGTTCCAGTCAGCTGTGTGACCCTGGACAAGTTACATCACCTCTCTGGGCCTGGGGACCTCACCTGTCAAACAAGAACAAGGAGGTATGTGAAATGGCAAAGCACAGTTCCTCAGTCAGGGTCTGGTGACCACCTAGTTCTACTCTGTACCCGCCATAATCCCTTCCCAGACTTCGGATGTCTTCTAGAACCTTCTTCCTCCATCTTCCATGCAGAAGGCAGAGTCTGGGCTTCCAGGTGTCCTTGGCAATGCTGAGGGCTTGTTCCTACAAATGCCTGACTTGGCAGCTGGGCAGCTAGGAGGTACACACCTATGCTCTCTGCCCTACATTTAACGGATTAGCCCTGGTGGGTGCAACAGATCTCAAATGCCTCTTCTAAAAAAGACAGAACTTTCACAAGAACAAAATCTTGACGACGGACAGGTCCCTAGCCTGGTCCTCAGTGTCCCCCTCCCCCAACTAGGGTGTGTATATGTGTGTGTCTGTGTCTGTGACTCTGTCCACAGCTCTCCTTCCCCCAGTTCTCCTCTCCAAGTTTCTCACCAGCAGCCCCCGCAGCACAGAGTCAGGGTCATGGCCAAATTCCCAAAGGGTTTGGTTTTGCTGATTTACCGAGGGATCAACCAGTGCCCAGGGGAGAGGAAGCCCCCGCCCCCACTCCCCAGTGCCCAGCTCAAAAGGGTGAATCTCAGGCAGTGCCCAGTCCATGGGTATCCATCCAAACCAAATTGGTCTAAAGGGCCCATAACAGTGGTTTTATTTTAGAAAACAAGTGAAATTTAAAGCAAAACAGAAAAAGATAAATGGGGAAGGGGTGAGGCTGTCCTGGTGTGAGGGGGAGGGCGGAGTGGTGGTACGAGCGGGCCAAGCTGCTGCCCGCCTCGCTGAGCTCTCTCTCCCAACGAGATTCAATTAATTGATAACAAGAGGCATCAAATTAATTTCTGGAGGATGTGAGATTCTGATGAAGGGAAATCTCGTAGATGGGGATCGGGTGGGAGGCGGCGGGCAGCGCCCCCTCTAATCAGGCTCCACTGCCTAATTGGGGAGAAGGAGACTTGCCCGGGCCGCTTGGCCGTCTGCCCCACGCTCCACAGCGCCCCTTTCGGGCAGGACACGCGGAGGCAGTGAGCTCCGGATGCGTGGAACAAAGCGGGCCAGTCTCCTCTCACCCAACGCCCAACTCCCTCCTCCCCGCCACCAGCCCACAGCTGCAGGGAAGGGCGGGGGCAGGGAGAGTTGAGTGTGGGTGCTCCCTCACCAACTGCACAGTTATGAAAACCAGAGCCCAGAGAGAAGACTGTCACGCCTAAGGTCACAGAGGGAATGAGGAAGCTGGTAGCAGTGCGCTTACTGGTGCCCCTCAAGCGTGAGTCCCAGACCCATGCGACCCAGATGGGCGAAGTCATCCCCAAGCTCAAGGAGGTCAGCACACAGCGTGGGAGACCCTCCCTGTAGCTAAAAGATAGAGGCCACCCGCCCCCTCTTCCAGAGTTCCCTGGACCCCCAAACCCCAACATCTTAGGGCCGAAGACACCCAGCGCGTGCGCTTCCCCGCACCTCGCAAAGATGTGCTCGCGGAGGCTCAGGGTAACACTGGCCGGGCTAGTAACCCAGAGTGAGTGCCCGCAGCTGGGGGGCAAGGACCGGGAGCCCTGGCTCTCCTGAGAACCCTGGAGGCTTCCTAAAGGAAGGATTCTCCCAAGTGGACCAACTGTGTACCCTCAGCATCCGACCTTCACAAGTGCCTCTGTGCCTCCGGCTCCAACCCAGAGATGTGGAAGCCTCCAGAGCACTGCGCCCAAGCCCTTACAGTAGCCGCCGCTCCCTCGGTCTCCTGCATATCCTGAGTTCCCATCTCTCCCCCAAATTCTCCTCAGCTGCGCCCGCCCTTTTCTTTCAGGGTGTGATACACATCTGCCCAAAGAACCCCCTGAAGGAGTGAAAGGAGGAAGTATATGCTACCCTCTTTTGGACCAACTTCTTTCGGCCTGGGTCTCCTGGAAGCCTGAGCTCCAGAGCTGGGAAAATGAATCCCAGGGAGCCCGCCCTCCAGCACACCCGGTTGAAGAAACAAGAACAGAAGCCCCTTCACCAGCCCATGAGCCATTTTCCCTTCACACAGCTCAGCCCTCCTGAAGGCTCTCCTGTGCCGGCTGTGGAGTGTGAGGACCGGAGCCTGCCTCCAGTCACCAGAACCTGTGGGAAAGATCCTCACTGGGGCACTTGCTCCATTTCTGATTTTCCAAGTTGTAAGCGAGCCACCTCTTATTAAACCTCTTCACCTAGACTCCTGTGGGCCACGGCACACAGCGATGGCTCCACAATGTTTGTGGAATGGAGAGCAGGAGTCCCGGTCTCCATGCCCGGATCCACCCTGCCCTCCTGTCACCACGATTTGTCCCTCCCTCGTTGCCGGGGGGAATTCTGGGTAATTTCCACCCGCTGACCCTGCCTACCTTGAACAAATGCAGAGGGTCACTGGTCTACACACCTCACTTTGTTACTGTCTGAGGAAAAACCATCTCCCCTCCCCTCCCCTCCCTCCCATTTGCACCGTAGCCCAGGTCAGGTGCCATCAGAAAACTCCAAGTAGGAGAGAAGACTTTCCCCATGCCCCGCACCACCAACGACTCCACACACCCTCAGGTCCCCCAGCTTGGGAGGCTTCAGCTGGGCAGAGGATGGGGCCTGGGGAGGTGGGCAGAGCTAGGATTTGGGGAACAGGCTGCATGGCTATGACCAGGGCTGGGGAGAAGAAAGGCACCGGGCTGCACTGGAGCAAGGGACAGCCAGGTAAAGATCCTGGGAGGAGTCATCCTGGGACAAGGAACAAAGGAAGGAAGGGCATCAGCCTGGCCCAGGCTTGAATGGCTCACTCCTTTGAGGGACCAGATGCTTTGACTCTATGGCTCAGCGCTCTGTGGCCTTGTCCAAATGGGCACCTTTTGTGCTAGGAGCTCTTCATTTCCAGCTCAGGCAGGCATGCCCCGAGTCCAGGCTCTGCACAGGGCCCACGAAACGCCATCTCACAAGACCACTGCATCTGCAAGCCTCAGGGTTTGGAGTAGAGGGTTCCTGCTGTAACCCCAGCAGGGCAGAACTGGCCGTGGGTGAAGGTGTGCATTTCCATGGAGAATCCAGGGAGGCAATGTTGAAAGAGGCGGAAACTTCACACTCAAGGGAAGTTTCTTTTTGCTTCTTTAAGATGATCCATCCAGGAGTAGGTCCCAGATTGACGTGAGACTGTCTGCCAAGCTTGTCTTCCATAACGCTGCATAAGCCAGGGTTCCAAACCATAAAAAGTCTCCCTTTTTGGAGAAAGATGGTGCCGGCCATGTTTCCTCCTCTGTGTTCTAGGGAACTATCCCTCTCATTTTTGCTTCCATGAGCACCTTAGGATGTTGTGGGGAGGGGGGATGACTGGACCTTCCAGGGTCATGTGCAGGTGGGAAATGTCAAGGTCTGAGCCCAGAACTTCCCCTAAAGGGAAGACAGGAGGAGGAAACCCAGCCCTCTCGTTGGAGGGCTGAGGGGGACGCAGGCCTGAGCTTTTGAAGAAGGGATGGGGAGTGGCAGGCCCTCCCATCCCCTCCTTTCTCCCTTCCCCACAGCAGAGTCTCAAGGCCTACCGGTTACACTGGGAGTCCTAGGAGCCCCACATGTCAGTCCCAGCCCTACCACTAACTAACTGTGTGACCTCAGACAAGTTGCTTCTTCTCTCTGGGCTTCATTTTCCAAACCCCTAAAATGGAGATTAATTTCCAGTATTCAGTCCAGCACGTGGCCTGGCGGTGCTGGGAATCTAATAATAAAAGCCACCCCTTGGTCAGTACTACCCTGCACCAGGCACTATGCTAGGTACTTTACGTCTGCTCTTCCGTCCTGCTCCCAAACAGGCTCTAAACGGCTATCACTGACCTACCTCACACATAAGAAAACTGACGTTCCAATAGCTTAACTAAGTTCTTCAGAGACCCAGCACCACTGGCAAGTTCCAAAGGCTTTTCCCCTGTGACCCATGTTCTGCCCTGGGGGGGCCTGAGTTCCTTGCCCTGGGTTCCAGGGTTCTGGAACCAAGTCATAGGAAGTCATTTCAGCCGTCGGAGCCTCAGAATCCTGTCAAAACCAGTGCCTGCCCTGCCTTGGTCTGGGAAGCTGGGAGATTTTGAAAGGAAACTGTGCGGAGCTCCTTGGATGGAAGCAATGATTACTTTGCAGTTTGGGTTATTAGAAAAGTAAAGACATTGTGCCTGCTTGGGATGGGCATGGAGGGGTTTGCATTTCAGCTGGAGAGACAGGAAAGCCACCAAGGCAGTGGGGCAGCAAAGGTTTAGGATGTAGGGAAGGAGGGTGCAGCTCCTCCAGGCGTGGAAGATCAGGGAAGCCTTCTTGGGGAGATGGCCCTTCCCCCCTTGCACCTCATACCTCTCCTCTGAAACAGACACGCTGCTCCCACCCTCCTCTCTCTAATGTGATATCTTATCTGCCTCTCCTACCCTGACAATGTGCAGACCCCAGCCTTCACTGCTTGGGCACACCAGTGCCCAGCCTGGGACCTGCCCAGACAGAATAGGGGCTCAGCAAACCTTTGGGGAATTAATGGATTAAAGGATTCCCCCCTCCTTTCCGGCCCCTAAGGAAGAGGTGTGTTTGGAGTAGGGGCCCAGCAGGATATGCACATTCCTGGCAAGAAGGGATCTACCTGCCAGCAGCCAGAAAGGAAGTTTCTGGCTAAAGGCACAGGGAAGGAGGTTGGGGTAGGGATGTCTAGGTGTGAGAAGTGTACCTACACAGAAAGGGACAGGGACAGGTCCTTTTTCAAGTTAGGCCCAACCTGCCCTCCCCCCACCCCCCAGCACTGGTGTCAGGCCTTTCTCCCCGCAGGGCTCACGGGTTCACCAACTCCGTAAGTCCTGCAAAACCTGCCCAGGACTGGGAGAAGGACAGAAAACCCCACCCAGGGGCCCAGCACTTAGTGCCAGGAGAGAAGGTTCCCATGGTCCCCCCCCTCAGTTTAGTGTCAAAACTGGGACGGGGCTAAGGTAGTGTGGGGGGGGATCCAGGAGAGATTCACATCTTACAGGAGTCCTGAGTTGGCGGGGAGCACTCTCTAGAGCCACCTCCTCCCCCTGCCACGTTGCCCCACTGATGAGAGGGGGAGTGATGCCAAATGGGGAGCCCCATGAGACATAGCCCTGCTTTTGAGAGCCTCAGATCTAAGGGTGCCAGAGCGAGCAAGCTGTCCAGGTGCCCACAGCACAGTCTCAGGGCCCTCCCTCCCTCCTGCCAGGTGACAAAGAGCCCCAGAACCCAGGCAAGACAAAGTTAAAACAAAAATAAAAGCAAAATAAGCCTGTGGATTTCCCATCCCCTGCAGCGGTTTTCTGCCAGGTTGGGCAGGGGTTGTCTGGGGCAGGGGCTGTCTGAGGTGGGGGGCTCTCCTTAGGGCAGCTGGGGCCTGGCCAGCTTGCTGGGCCTTGGGCCCCTGCACCCACCCACTAGCTCACCAGGAGGGTCATCGGCTTGAAATGCCCAGCGCCAGCAGCGCTCAGTCCCAAAAGTGAGCTTCTGGGTTCAAATTCTTGGTGTCGAGGTCTCCATTGCCCACTGTGCTCCACAATGGGACTGGTCAGACCCTCCCGTGGCTACAGGCGGTACAGATGATCCCACAGCTCCTTCCTTCTGGGTGGGAGAAGGGGGCACCCAGGTGAGCCTCCAGCTCCGACCCTAGCTGCCTCTCAAACTGCGCTCCCAAGGCCCTCAATCCCAGACCCAACACAGTTTGCCCTAGGACAATCCAGGCGTCCGCTTTAACACGGGATGAAGGTGCTGAAGTTCAAGTGAAAACCCGCATTGGCCAAAATGCTCCTGGGCTTTCTCAGCCACCACGGAGATGACAGCTTCAGACTTGGGTTTTCTCCTCCGGGTACCCCACTTCCAACCCCTGCTCCAGGCTCCGAGGTCAATAAGCAGGGAGACCCGGCGCTGGGGTGTGAGACACGCGGTGATCTCCAGACGCCTTAAACCCCAGGCACGGAGTGAGCGAGGAAATCAGTCAGGCGGGGGATGGCAAGAGAGGCCCGCGGTGCAAAGGGACGAGCCGGGTGTTCTAAGGGCTCAGGGTCTCCGCGCTCCCGTATCCTCTTCCCCTAACCTAGACAGTCCGGGTGAGACGCCGATGTGTTCACGAGGTCGCCCCAGTTGGAAAGAAGGAATCCGCAGCCGTCAGGGCCTCTGACTCAGAATCCGCCTCCCGCGAAATCGCGTAGTCCTTTGCCGGGGACGCCGGGACCCCAGGTCGCTCAGGGCGCCCCGCATTCTAGCGCCTCGAGCTGTAGCTGGGCTCAGCTCAAGTTAGTTAGTTTGGCGTTGATGGGGAGCGCAAGACTCGAGAGCTGCCGAGGTGACCGCCTCTCAAAGAGAGGTGTCTGCCAGGGGGCTGTCCAGGGGAGAGGCCACAGTCCTGGATCTGAGGGGGGTCTTGCTTGGTTATCCCGGGGCACTCTTCCCTGGCGGCCTCCGAACCCTGCTGCCGCCCTCTCTCCCCACTACATGGTGAGGCGGGGCTCTCCCCAAATGGAGTGAATGAAGATATCGGCCGGGTCAACCCCCCACCCGCCAGCACCGGCGCACAAAATCACAAGGGGCCGTTTCCAGACGCTCTCAAGTCCCCAAGAAGTTTTCCGCTCTATCTCCCAGCCGACCCAGGTATGGCGGAAAGGCGTTGACTGGCCCCGGGACCTCCGGGGTGCGACCCCAGCAAACCAAATCCCCTCCTCACCTAACGCGACGCGTTGGATAGGACCGCGGTGCCCCCCTCCCATCTATCTGCCTCCGGCGCGTCTTGGGGACTGTGGACAGACTGGGGTTGGGGGAGCCCACTTCACCACTTCCCTCCCCGGCTCAGGAAAGTCCGGGCTGGGAAGTACTCTTTGTCTGACTCGGGGCGGGGGGGTGGTCGCGCCCCCAGACACCCCATTCCTCGCGGCCAGGCCGGGAGGAGGCCGGTCCTAGATTCTTGCGGGGAGGGCGGGCCTTAGTAGCCCTTCCAGCCCCCCCCAACCCCTGCCGAC
>NW_020175393.1:8310251-8353008 GCF_003031525.2 Neophocaena asiaeorientalis asiaeorientalis | reverse complement strand
AAGGAGGGAGCGCGCGGAGAGCGAAGGAGGAGGGAGCGAGCGAGCGAGCAGCGGAGGGAGGGAGACCAACTTCTAGCGCTACCATAATTCACCTAAAGCAGGTGCAGCAACTTTCACCCTGCCCGGCAGCCAAGTCGTGAGCGAGAGGAGACCACGTGGACCAAACTTTAGGGGTAGAAAAGGTGGGGATCTGGGGAGAAGACGTAGGGCTGCGATCCTGTAAAAAGGAGGGGGGGAGGTGGAGAGACCCCAGGGATTCACACTGGCCTTGCGAATCCCTTGGCGCGCTTTGCAAACTCCAGCTTTTCCCTGGAGTCTGGAGGTACGGCCAAGCCCTGCTCCCACACGGTTCATTGGTTCCCGGCGGGCTGCGCCCTATGCAGGGAGTGGCCGGGGGGCCCAGAGCCCGGAGCCGGTGTCCTTCCTCCTCTCCCTTCTGCGCCCCACTGCGTGGGGCTAGGGGTGGGCTTTTGAACCGGGGGGTGGGGGAGGTGGGAAGGCTCCTTCTGGGCTTTGTGAACGGTCACCCCGGGCGCGCGCCGCCTCCCTCTCCGGAAGGGGAATTTCCCATAAAGTGCTCTGCGAACCGGTGAAGAAAGGGCCCAAAGCCGGACCCACGCGGGCAGAGCGGAGTGCAAAGTAGAAGCAATTATCCGGACAAATTAGATTGTAAACAAAACTCAACGTCTCTTGCCTGAGGGCGGGGTAGGGTGCGGGGAGGAATCGGAGGGATTGTGGCGGTAGCCAAGGTGTGTATTTGGGTTGGGAGGGGGAAGTCTGGATGAGGAAAGGCCCCAGATCCAAGGGGGAGGGCTGTGCTGGTAGCAGGCGCCCCACTCAGAGACCCGTGGAAACCTGAATAAATCCTTCCCCCGCCTTCCACCCCCAGAACATCTCCGGTCTGGCTCTGTGTGTTGCAGTGGGGAGGGGTGAGGGATACCTCAGGGGTTGTCAAAGGTGTGCCCATGACCAAGGGAGGACCCAGCCGTGGGGGGAAGGGCAGGAAGGCCGTGGCTGTAGAAGGCTCTCCTGCCCCAAATCACCCGAGGCAGGTGGAGATGGGCAGACACAGGATGATCCGGTGGAATGTGAGCTGGGGGTGCTTCAGGGATTGGAGCTTAGGATATGCCAGGGCTGTGGCCTGGGGAGAGAGGATTTCTTGGAGGAGAAGCCTCTCCAATGGGGCTTGGAAGAAAAAGAGAGGAGGCTCCCCCTTGGGTTCTCCATCCCTTATTCCATCCCTTTTCTGTGGGTACAATAGCCAGAAGGAGCTGTAATGCCAGTGCTATTTGTCCAGGTCTAGATCCTCTGTATTGCCCTACACAGGGCAGGTGTGACAGGCATATTCAGCTTCTGCTGGAGTGCTTCAAATAGCTAGGTGTGAAATTGTTGGGAGGAGGACCCTAAGCACCATTTATGTGGATACCACAGGGTCCTTTCCAGTGTAGCCAGAGCAGAAGCAATAAGAATAAAATAACCACAGCTAACCTTTGAGTCGTACCACATGCCAGGCATAGGACTCATTTCATCTTCACAATAACCCTATAAGTAGATAGTACTATTACCTCCATTTTACAAAAAGGTTAAGTCACTGTCCAGGCTTACCCGGCTGGTAAGTGATGAAGCAGGATTTCAACCAGAGCTACTTCTGTGAGGCCTTTAAAGCAGTACTGCCTGCTTGTGGGTTACCTGAGGAGTATAGTTTGGGAGAAAGGAAGCCTTTGGTGGTGTGACTCTATTTATTTTCTATGGAGAGTCAGCGCTGGTGGGAGTCAGGGTGTGTGGACAGGCCCGGGCATGGCCTGGAGTTGGCAGATTCTTGTGTAAGCCCAGCTGGATTATGACCACGCCATGCCCCTCAGGTCTCCTTTCCATCCATCCTACAGAGGCTTCAGGTCAGGTGAGAACTAGGGACTTTCAATACAAAAGAAGGAATGAGGTGACCTCCAGTGGGCTTCTCTGGCTGGCTGTCATGCCCACTGCATCCTTTCCCATCACCTTCCTGCGGCAGCCCTCCATACCTCACACGTGGATTCACGTGCCCAAAGGGATTTCCCTAGGAAATGCTTTGGCTTTCATTTCAGTTTACCCTCATCTCCAGGCCAGTTCAGTTCTCAGCACCCTGTGAGTCACAGTGGGGGGCCCAAGGGAGGCAAAGGATCCTGTCTGGGCCTCACCTAAAGGGCATTTTAATGAGGAAGCAAAGCCTCAACGGGGAGAAGTCTCACAAACAGAGTGTTAAGCATAAAACCAAAGAAAGATACAGAACGCACACCCCAAAGTTAAAGCAGCCAGTCCAAAGCCCCTCCTTCTGATGCAGGACCTCTAGGAGAAGGTTCAAAAAAGTGGCCCTTGGCTCCTGAACCAGAGTGCCTGGGAACAGGCAGGAGGGTCCTCTTTCTGCCCTTGTTCCTTCAAAAGGTCTAGGCTGTGGTGTGGCAAGAACCGGGACCCATGGCCTGTCCTACTATGGAGGCCATGGTTAAGAGCACAGAGACTGGAGTGAGACAGCCTAGGGTTGAACTTCAGTGTCTGTCACTTACCAACTGTGTGATCCAGGCAAGTTACAGGAAGGAGCCAGTTTCCTCATCCACGACATTGGGAGAATGCCTCCTGGGGGGTTGGGAGGGTGACATGAAAAAGCCCGGGCAAAGCATCTAGCTCTGTGACCTGTTCATCAGACACTTTCCATAAACACTCATTTTCCGTTTTGTGAGCTCCGGTTTCCTCACCTAAAAATGAGAATACTGACTTCACAAAACTGCAAAGCATACATACATCTGCAGTTGATACTTAGTAAGGGCTTGCTGTGTGTCAGGTACTTGATTCACGTGCTATTTGGCTGCATCGCCCCTGGCATAGAGGCTTTTCTCATTTTACAGTGAGGTACTCAAGCTCGGAGAGGTGAGGCAACTTGCCCCAGGTCACACAGCTAGAAGATGGTACAGCAAGGACTAACTCACAGGTCTTCCTGCTCTGAAGAGTTGCCCTTTCCCAGGGTCAGCTGCCTCCCTGTTGTGGGGATGCAGTGGGTTAGTGGGTGAGCTTGTTCTTAGTACCAGGCCTGGCACTGGGTGTGTGTGTATGTCCAGAAACATTAGTCAGTCCTTTTATTCCCACAGTCCCAACACATCTAGACCCAGGTATTTTATGTTTCCAGTCATCCGATTGCTTGAATTTTACATCTTTTCCCTCTTCAAAACCTTTTCTTAAGGGAATTCCCTGATGGTCCAGTGGTTAAGACTCAGTGCTTTCACTGCCATGGGCCCGGTTCCATCCCTGGTCGGGAAACTAAGATTCCACAAGCCACGTGGCGTGGCCAAAAAAAAAAAAAAAAGTCAAAAAAACCAAACCGTTTTTTAGTTAATTAAGGAATAAAACTTTACCAGCATGATGTAGTGTCTCAACACCTAAGTATATACTAACAGAAATGCATAATGTGTTCACCAAAAGACAGACACTAGAATGGTCTTAGCGGCCATTCCACAAATAACCATCAACAGTGGAATGGGTGAATAAATGCTGGTAGTCTCGTGCATGGGCTAGTACTTGGTAATGAGAATGAACAGGCCATTGCCACACACAGCAACAGGGAGAAGTCTCACAACAGAATGTTGGGCATAAAAGCCAGTCGTGAGAGAGAAATTCCACCTATCTGAAATTCAAAAATCGGTCGAACAAAATCGAGGTGTTAGAACGCCGGAGAGTGGCTACTCTAGGCAGGCGAGTAAGTAGGGGTTCCTGGGGGACTGGGAATGTTCTGTAGTTTTTGAATTGGGGATTTGGTTACGTGGGTGTGTTCACTTTGTGACAATTGAGCTGGCGTACACTTAGGATCTGTGCACCTTTCTTTATGCTTTCAAAAAAAAAGCCTACAAATTGTTGCTGATAAAGTCAAGAACCTGCCATATCCTTCCCTCCCTTTCTCCATCCTTCCTTTGCCAGAGGTAGCCAGTTTCCAGAAGCTGGGAGGTAGCCTTCCCAAGTAAGTTTTACGCTCTTAAACATTTAGTGTGGCTTGGGTGTCTCGAAATTTTAAATAAAAACTGTCCTTCTGCTCCTTGCTTTCACTATTTATTGGTGGTATCATTTACTAAATTTCATGTTGCTGACATTAATCAGGTTTGCTATGTGCATCCCTAGGTCATTCATTGAAAAGGCTTGCGTTCTATCACATCAGTTCACTGCCATTTCTTGACCCAGCCTCCCAGTGATGGACGGTTGGGTTGTTTCCAACGTTTGGCTATTGTGGTCACACTGCAGTGGGCTTCCTTCTGAGCAGCGTCTCTCCACCCAGCCACCCAGGGCCTTCTGCTTCTCTCTCCTCCTTTGCCTCCTGACCAGTCAAGCTGACCCCCTTTCCTTTTGTGGTTCCTCCAATCTGGCATCTTCTCTCCTCCCCATCTCCCAGCTGCCCCTCCCCACCCTGCTTCCCAACCTTTCTGACTCAGAAAGACCGAGGATCTGTGCTGGGTGGAGGTGGGGGAGGGATGGAAGGGGGTAGCCTCTTTCTTTGCCACAAAGGCCCCTGTTCTCCAAGATAAATGACGATTTTAACAAAGAAATATTTCATTAAGGGTTGGTATCTTAATGAACTGTGCCAGGAACCTCTAAGGCACTCTCCAGACTCTCCCCCTTTTTAAGGGGGGGCTCCTACTCTTGAGGGGAAGCTTATCAGTTTACCATATTGCCCTGAGTAGAGGACCATGCAGTGTGGAGAGCTGTCCCTGGGGGCTGTGGAGGAGGGGAGGGCACCCAGGCCTGGGGGTGGGGCCTGGTTACCCCTCTTGGTGACAGGGGCTGGGCCCTGGGAGATGTTTACAGACCTCACTTTTAGGGCCTCAGAGACTCAGGCCTTGTCCACGGGGTGGTGGGCATGGGACTCCAGGCTGATTGGTGGAAAATCATTCATTAAGGATCGGGAAATGAACAATAACCTGACAAGCAGTGGACAGTTTTCCATCAATTAGAACACAGTGTCTTTGGGTGAAATGAGACCCCCTCCGTGGAGGGATTTCCGAGCAAGGAGAGAGCAGGACGCAGGCAGGGATGGGCCAAGAGAGCAAACTCGGCACCCTTTCCCTATCCCATGCATCACACCCAGCCATTCACCAAGGGGGCAGGGGGAGGCCGTGCCCAGGGACAAGGAAAGGCCAAGCAGGGGCACAGAGAGGAGAGCCCCTTCTCCCTTCATGCGGTTCATCCTTCAAGAGCTACCCGAAGTCTTCCTTCCTCAGAAAAACGCTCGGATTTAAATCCCAGTTCTGTCGCTTTCTAGCTTGAAACCCTGAAGCAGGAGGGCTTAATCTCAGTTTCTTCAATTGCAGAAGAGGGAGAAAGATGAGGGTCCAGCAGAGGTGGTGAGTGAGTGAGTGTAACACCTGTAGGGTTCTCCACCCGGCGAGGCATCTCCTAGCTCAGAGCCATGATCATTATCTCTTGATGCTCCAGCCCACTTCCACCTCTTTCCGGCTCCTCCTTAGATGGCTGGTGTTGATTTTACAATGTGTTGTTGGCTAACTTTTATTTCATAAGCGCCAAGTCACTTTTAATACATTGTATTGTTTGTTCACTGTTTAACCATGTGTGCCTTATCTCTCTAACTAGATAATAAACTGAGGTCGGGGCCCATGATTTTAGTCATTTTGGGATTTCCTCTTGCAGCCCAGTGTGCTTTGCACAGTAAATGCACGTTGAATTGGTTTGATTGTAATTTGATGCTTAGTTAAAAAAAAATAGCCTGATACCTCAGGGCAAGTTGGTGCCCTGCAGGTAACAGTGAGGGGGTTGGGGGGGGGTGGCATGCGGAGTTTTAGGAGCTATGCAGTAAAACTGTGTCTTCAGTGATTGGAGGGAAAGAGCTGGGGGTCAAGGTGGGGACTTGGATGGAAAATGGGACAAGGCAGCACCCTCACTCCCTGGGGCTGCCGCCTCCTGCCAGAGGGCTGTGCCCCCCATTCTTCTCATGACTGCTCCCTGCACGTTTTCTGCTTGTCCACGGGGGGGATACCTTCAGAGCTCTGCACTCAGCAAGGGAAGCATTTCTTCCTCAGGGAACCTGGAAGGCCTGCGTTTTGGGGTCTCGGCCAGTGGCACTGGAGGGTGAGGTAGGCTGTGAAGGAGGAAAGTCAAAGCCAAGGTGGCCTCACACTGGAAATAGCTACCACTTATTGAGCACCTACTGTATACCAGGCACTTTTCATATGTATCTCTGATCTCCACAGTAGTCCTAATGTTTGATTCTTTTGTTTGTTTATTTTTAAAGAGAAGGCAGTGCCCGAAATGGCAGAGGCAATCGATGTAGGGTGGATATAAGGGGAGAGAAGAGAGAGTCTTTATATGTCTCTGATTGTGTGTGGTGTCTGGCAAGGCCCGTGGAGTGGGGCTCACACATTTCCTGGGCTCCTTCACGCTGGTTTGAGTCCGTTCCATGCTGGGCCTGGACTCCAGCGCCCACCTCCTTCCCAGTTCTCCTGCACCCTCTCTTCTTTCTGGCCTTCTCTCTTCCAGATCCCTCTGCTCTTGACCCCTGGCCCTCCAGCCCCAAAGACCTCTCTCATGGTTGCTGGGTAGCAGGAAGTCCCTGGAACCAGGCATCTGAAGGCTGGAGTGAGGTTGGATCCTGATTAGAGAAGAACCAACTGTGCGCCCGTCCCTGTGTTAAGCACTCTTCATTCATGACGTCATTTCATGATGTCATTTCACCTCCCACCAGCCCTCTGAGATGATATAGCAGATGCTGTTGAGTGCCCTGTCTGTGTGCCCTCAACCTGACCACTTATACCCCTAAGGCTTCCAATCACCTACCTGCCTATCTTTGCCTGAGGGCTTCCTCTGGGCATTGGACTCTGTTTTGTCACTATTGGGAGACCAGAAGTGCTGGGGAATTAACACCATCCAGGAGAGCCCCGCACCCATGACTGATGAGCATTGATGTGTGAATAATTGAGATGTGTGCTCTACATGTGCTCACAGGGTTTCCCCAGCAGGACTGAGCCACCCAAGGAGCCAGCTTGATAACCAACTTGATTGCTTTCCTTCCTTCCCTTATCTTATTTCCCCACTTCTCTCCTGGTGTCTCCTTTACCTCCTACATCAACCATGTGTACTGGAATAGTTGTCTCGGGGCCTGCTTCTGGAGGAACCCGGCCTAAGTCAGGTAGGTACCGTTATCATCCTCATTTTACAGATGACAAGACCAAAGCTCTGAGACGTTGAAACTCACACACAGTTCCACAATTATGTAAGCGGAGTGCCTGCATTCACACCCTGGCTTGTTAGACAGCAGAATGTCCACTTCATCGCTCTCCCGTATGCCTTCTTGAAGGCCCTTCCCCCTCTGCCCCCAGAGTCTTGTTCAAGGCCATTCCCCCTGGTTTCCTGCCTTGAGAGGTAAGAGATGAAGAGCAGGGTGGGTCGGGCGTACACTGGCCGGAAGTGGGGAGTGTTTACAGGTCACCCAGCTCTCCCTGCCTCCCCGTGGGTCCCAGGCCAGTAGTCAGAGCCAGTTCTTGGATCTCAGACAGAAAGAGAAGCAATGACCACCCACAGGACTGGACATAGGATGAACAGAAAAAAGTGAATGCTACTTGGAGTGCTGGAGAAGGAGAGGACAGAGTCAGGGGTACACGGAGGGATGGACTCGGAGCTGTGGAAGTTTTCCAAGCCTTTGCGTTATACGAGGGCCTGTGATCAGACTTCCCCGCGTGCAGCAGCCCTTGTAAAAGACGAGCAGCCAGGGCGAGAGCTAGGAGAGGATTTCTTGATAGTGGAGTTTGCTCAGACTTGGGCTCCGGAAAGTCCCCTTCTGGGAACCTCAGGCCCAGGGGAGAAATCGGCCAGCATCTTCTATGAGTGTGGAGGTGGGCACAGCGTGGGGATGACCTGAGCCCCTCAAAGACAAAAGATACACGGAGAGAACATCTTGCAATTTTCTACTTGGTTGGTTTTCACGACATCTTTGACTCAGTTTATGTTCTCCCAGAAGCAGACTCTGACGCAAGGATTCAAGCATGAGTTGGGAGTGGGAAAGTAGGGGGCTCGGCGGGGGTGTGGGTGGTCGGGAGGCCCACATAGGGAGTGTTAGCATGTACTGTGAGTGAGAGGGGCGCAGGCCTGCTGGGGAACCCCGGAATACGTTTGAGGCATGCCTCAAGTTGTCCATATGATGGGGGCAAGGAAGCTGGGGTATTTATCCACCAACTCCCTCTTTGCCATTGGTGGAGGGCTGCTTCCAGACACATTAACTCTCCAGCGCTTCCAGCTTGTCCTGAGTCTAGCCAAGGGCGTCTCCATGGCCAGAGGAAAAAAAAAAGAAAAAAAAAAGAACCCTCAGGCAAAGGGCAGGTGTTGGCAGTAAGCAGCCTTCTCTGTTTGGAGGTAAGTGCCGAGAGGCATAGGCAGAACGCCAGCACCTGCCACACTCTGCCACCCTCCTTGACTTCTCCTTTCCACATGCCCTTGTGAGCTTGTGTCATCTCCCTCTTAAACGCTTCGGGCTCCCAAGCCTTCAGCCTTGACCCATGGCTCTCCTCAAGCTACATGTCCTCTGGGACAATCCCATGTACTCTCATGGGTTTAACTACCATCTGTGAGTTGGTCCAAGTACCATCACTTTCTTGGACCTCTCTCCCACCCCCATGTCTGTGACCCTCCAGTGATGGCATAGCCAACATGTCCCAGACCCAAATCATTCAATATCATCTGTATCCACAGACGTGCCCCACCTCTGCACTTTCTCCTCAGTGATGGCATCACAATCTACCCAGTCATGTAGAAACTATTAGAAGTCGCCCCTTGACTCTCCCTAGCCCTTCCTTTCACATCCAATCAGTCACCAAGTCCTGTGGATGTGGTTCTAAAATTTTTCTCAGTCATTCCCTCCTCTCCATCCCCATTCCTACTGCCGTTGGCTGGACCCGCATGATTTTCTACCCGGGTTATTCCAGTAGCCTCCTAACTGATTCCCATCTCCAACCTGATCCCCTCCCCATACCTCCTTCCAGTCCATCCTCCACAGTGGTCAAAGAGTTCCACCTACAGTGCCAACTTGAACTTGTCATGCCTTGTTCAAGACCCATTCCCACAGGGCCAATTTCAAGTACGCCGGTCTGGTACGCAGAGCACAAGGTATCCTTTCTTGAACCTTCGATTCCATCCCTGGCCACTCCCAGCTCTGCCGCTTCCGTCTTGTGGCGTGTGCTGTGCTCTTTCCTCTCATGCCGTGTCCTCTGCTTGGATTACCTGTTCTTCCACTTGCTTTCACAGTTGACTCGAAGACCCAGCTTAGATGACACCTCTCCTCAGAAGTTTTCCTTGAATGCTCCGAGCTGGATTAGGCACTCTTCTTTTGTGCTCTTGTATTGGTGCAAGCATCAAAAAATTCACTGCAAATGGGCTTAAATAACAATAGCAATAGATTGACTTGTGTAACTGAAACATCAAGGGGTAGGCCTTGCCACAGGTGGTGTGTGATCTAGGGGCTTAAAAAAATGATGCCGTTGCGGTCTCTGCATTGCTAACTCTGCCTTACCCTGGGTGGGCTTCATTCTCAGAGTCCTTGGAGGCAGTCCTATAGCTTCAGACTCACATTCTCCCCAGTTCAGTCCAATGAACTGTTCAAGCAAATGCTGGCTTGTTGGGACCTGTCTAGGGATTTACTTGCCCCTCTCCAGACCAATCAAAATGTCCAGGGGCTTAGAACGTTCTACTTCAGCAGTTGGCAAACTCTGGCCAACTTGTTTCTGTAATGGCAGAGTTCAGTAGTGGAGGCAAAAGACCAGCAAACTTTTTTTGTAAAGGGATAGATAGTACGTGTTTTAGGCTTTGTGGGCTGAGGCAAGATCAAGCATATTATGTAGCGACAAGAGATATTATGCATAACAAGACAGAAACAAATTTCCACAAAATTTTTATTGATGGAATTACAATAATAATTGAGTACTTTTTTTTTTTTGGTAATAAAAGGTCTACTAATGAGAAGAATGGGATTTTTTTGGTAAGGGTGGGAGGGATAACATTTTGCTTAATTGGAGTTCAAAGTTAATGCTCCTTGCCATCAGATCGATGACAAATGTTCATCTATAAAAATTATTCTTAAAAAAACAAAAATTATTCTTGGCACTTCCTGGTGGTCCAGTGGTTAAGACTCCGCGTTCCCAATGCGGGGGGCCTGGGTTCGATCCCTGGTCGGGGAACGAGATCCCTCATGCATGCTGCAATTAAGAAGCCCAACTGAGAGTCCTCATGCTGCAACTCAGAAGTCCGCATGCCGCAACTAACGACCCCCATGCCGCAACGAAGATCCTGTGTCTCGGTACGGCCAAAATAAATAAATAAATATCTTTAAAAAATTATTCTTAGTTCACAGACCGTACAATAACAGGCAGGATTTGGTCCGGGGGCCATAGTTTGCAGACTCCTCCCCTGAATTATATCAAACCATTATCAAGCTAAGGGAAGAGACTGTGGGAAGCTGGAGAAGGAGACGGCAAACCACCCTGATGGTGGAGATGATATCAGTACCAGAGGGCCTTGGATGTGGAGCTGGCTTTGTGACACACCATTCACAGAGTCAGGCTGTGGGGGCATTTTATCAGACATGTCTTTATAAGACAAGTTCATGTCCATTAGGCTTCCTAATCCTGACGCCATCCCTATAACATAGGCAGGGCAAGGGTGGTTACACCTTTTTTACAGAGGGGAAAAGAGGCTCAGAGAAAAGTGACTCGTCTGAGGTTTCCCAGCAAGGCCTCTCTGGGATATGTTTGAGGATGCTAAGGCATGGGCTTTGGGACGTGTGCTTTGCTGAGTAATTGAACAGTTGTGACATCCCCTGCTTGGAGGGCAGAGGCTGGGCCTGCAGGAGTAAAGGCTGGTCTGGACATGTCCTAGGAGGCTAGGTCTGCGGCAGGCCCTGTGATATCCAGTGGTCCACTGGGATGGGCATGGTCAACACAGGTGCTCAGGAACCCAACTCTGTTTCAAGAATCACTGGGCTTAGGTCTGTCTCCCAAGCAGGACAGGTGATACCAGCTCGGTACCCCTGAGCTAGGCTTCAGGTAAGAATGCCCGGGACACAAACAACGAATTTGACCCCTCACCTTATGGCCTCCAGCCTCCAGGTCTGGCCTCATCTCGGTCCCTGATGAGCGCTCTCATCCTGCGGGCCAGGGTGGGGTTTATAGATTTTGGTTTTGGCCGTACTACAGAGGATGTGGGATCTTAGTTCCCTGACCAGGGATCGAACCTGCGCCCCCTGCATTGGAAGCACAGTCTTAACCACTGGACATCCCAGGAAGTCCCTAGGGTGGAGTTTAAACTTTGATGTTGGGATGACCCCAGGGTGGGGGCGGGTTGTGGGCAGCCGTCAGCAGGACTGTCTCAGCCCTCCTCCAGGGCTGACCTGGCCTCAGGCAGGGCTGCCCAAGGTCACAGAAGGGTCTGGGGGTGGGCAGAGGCAGCCAGAGGTGAAGGATGGTTGCTGGGGTCCTTTCCAGGATGATGATATAGGGATACCAAGTGTGTGAGCACAGGTACAAACACACACACACTTACTGGTCTCACAGACGTGTTTACACACTCCCATAGGCAGATGGTCACACCTACACCTATCTTCACTACCAGGATCTCACCTACACACACACACACACTCCAATGGTTTCCTACACTTATTTACACACTCCCAAGCTCACACCCCATATTCATACACGCCAGTATTAGTTTCCTAGGGCTGCTGTAACAAAGTACCACACACTGGATGGTTGAAAACAACAGAACTTGGTTATTGTCTCACTGTTTTGGAGTCTAGAAGTCCAAAACCAAGGTTCTGTCTGAGATTTGTAGGGGTGGATCCTTCCTTGCTACTTGCTAACTTCTGACAGCCTCAGGCATTCCTTGGCTTGGAGATGCCTCGCTCCAATCTCTGCCTCCATCTTCACGTGGACATGTGTTTCTGTGTTTCCACATGGACATCTTTTTTTCTCTTTTTTTTCAAACCTCTTTATTGGGGTATAATTGCTTTACAATGGTGTATTAGTTTCTGCCGTATAACAAGCTTGCCCTTCCCCCTCCCCACGTCCTCAAGTCCATTCTCCACGTCTGTGTCTTCCATACAGACATCTTTTTATCAGGACACTAGTCGTTGCATGAGGGGCCAGCTTACTCCAGTACAGCCTCATCTGAACTGGTTACACGTGCAATGACCCTATGTCCAAGTAAGGTCATACTCTGTGGTACTGGGAGTTAGGACTTCAGTGTATCTTTTTGGGCAGGGACACATTTGACCCTTGACAACACCTTATGGCCATAAAAATCTCACACGTACCTATCATACTCCCACAGTGACACGCAGATGTATACACTCAAAGTCACACAGACACATGTTCACACGTTCTTGTAGTCACAAAATCACACATGCCGACATATGCCACCAGGATCACACACCCACACCCACACGTACACTCACAGACACTCCCTCTCCTTCAGTCTCCCTGTCTTACACACGGTCCCGCACCCGTCACAGTGACTCCTTCACGTGCCCGCGTGCCCCAGCCTGTCTCCCATACATTGTCCCCCTCACCCCTGCCACACTCAGAGCCCACACTTGGCTTGTACCTCTCACACCCTTTATAGATTTTGGTTTTGGCCGTACTACAGAGGATGTGGGATCTTAGTTCCCTGACCAGGGATCGAACCTGCGCCCCCTGCATTGGAAGCACAGTCTTAACCACTGGACATCCCAGGAAGTCCCTAGGGTGGAGTTTAAACTTTGATGTTGGGATGACCCCAGGGTGGGGGCGGGTTGTGGGCAGCCGTCAGCAGGACTGTCTCAGCCCTCCTCCAGGGCTGACCTGGCCTCAGGCAGGGCTGCCCAAGGTCACAGAAGGGTCTGGGGGTGGGCAGAGGCAGCCAGAGGTGAAGGATGGTTGCTGGGGTCCTTTCCAGGATGATGATATAGGGATACCAAGTGTGTGAGCACAGGTACAAACACACACACACTTACTGGTCTCACAGACGTGTTTACACACTCCCATAGGCAGATGGTCACACCTACACCTATCTTCACTACCAGCATCTCACCTACACACACACACACACTCCAATGGTTTCCTACACTTATTTACACACTCCCAAGCTCACACCCCATATTCATACACGCCAGTATTAGTTTCCTAGGGCTGCTGTAACAAAGTACCACACACTGGATGGTTGAAAACAACAGAACTTGGTTATTGTCTCACTGTTTTGGAGTCTAGAAGTCCAAAACCAAGGTTCTGTCTGAGATTTGTAGGGGTGGATCCTTCCTTGCTACTTGCTAACTTCTGACAGCCTCAGGCATTCCTTGGCTTGGAGATGCCTCGCTCCAATCTCTGCCTCCATCTTCACGTGGACATGTGTTTCTGTGTTTCCACATGGACATCTTTTTTTTTCTTTTTTTTCAAACCTCCTTATTGGGGTATAATTGCTTTACAATGGTGTATTAGTTTCTGCCGTATAACAAGCTTGCCCTTCCCCCTCCCCACGTCCTCAAGTCCATTCTCCACGTCTGTGTCTTCCATACAGACATCTTTTTATCAGGACACTAGTCGTTGCATGAGGGGCCAGCTTACTCCAGTACAGCCTCATCTGAACTGGTTACACGTGCAATGACCCTATGTCCAAGTAAGGTCATACTCTGTGGTACTGGGAGTTAGGACTTCAGTGTATCTTTTTGGGCAGGGACACATTTGACCCTTGACAACACCTTATGGCCATAAAAATCTCACACGTACCTATCATACTCCCACAGTGACACGCAGATGTATACACTCAAAGTCACACAGACACATGTTCACACGTTCTTGTAGTCACAAAATCACACATGCCGACATATGCCACCAGGATCACACACCCACACCCACACGTACACTCACAGACACTCCCTCTCCTTCAGTCTCCCTGTCTTACACACGGTCCCGCACCCGTCACAGTGACTCCTTCACGTGCCCGCGTGCCCCAGCCTGTCTCCCATACATTGTCCCCCTCACCCCTGCCACACTCAGAGCCCACACTTGGCTTGTACCTCTCACACCCTCTCCACCCACAGTCCCTCCCCTTCTGACTCCTTCTCCATCCAGCCCACTGGATGCCCTAGCTACCCTCAGGGCGGGGAGGCAGCAGCCAGCCTGGAGGGCACCCTGCCCCACCCCAGCCGGGGCACCAGGTGAAGAGCCCCTTGCTGGCTGGGATCAGGCGCCTCCCACAAGCCTTCTCCACCGTAGACTCCCACTCTTCCTTCCCTGCGGCGGACAGACAGATGGACACATGCACACGCGCTCTCACGCTCACCCCCGCGCCCCTCTGGCAGCCCCGCGGCACCAGTCTGTTCCTCATTATGGGCCAATGCGCCTGTTTACTCACCCAGCTGGATATGGTTAGAGAGTGATAAATAATGAAAGAGAAAACAGGCTTTTCCCCTCTGTGGCTTCTATTTATGTAACATGTGTCACAGCTCACTCACAGACTTTGTTTCGGAGCTGGTTGCAGGAAACAGTTTATTTTTTCCGGACAGTGGCTTGGGAGGCGGGGTGGGGGGGCCGGGGTTTGGGTTTCTGATCTCACGCCCATGGGAGTTTCGGGATCTGGTTCCCAGAGTCCTCTTCCTCTGGTGCCTCCCCTCCCTGGCTCCCCCCGACAGCGACAGCTCTGGGGCAGACATCACAGTTCAAGGCTGCCTTAGAACCGGGTTTTCTGACTCCACCGATTTGGAAGGAGTCGGGGTGGTTGGGGCCCCCTCCCAGCTGCCTGTGAAACCCCTCAAACAGAGGGGCTTGTTTTAAGAGCCTCACAGCTCGAGGCCAGGACTCCCTGAAAGGAGTAGGTGCAACAAGGGGCTTCCCAGGTAGCCTGCACCTGTAAGGCGGGAGGGAGCAAAGGGATTCCTTCTATAAAATATGAATAATAGATCCACACCTTGTGTCCACGTAGCACTTTCGCGTCCGTGGTCTCAGCTGTTCCTTCCCAGGTGCGAGATTAAGGAACAGGGATCAGGCGGGACCGGCTTTGGTCTGCTCGGCTGGTTGTGAAGAGCCAGGACTTCAAACTCACCCATCCCACTGTCCCTCCTCTCCCAGGGCGCCTCCCTCAGAAGAGTTCTGGTCAACTTAACATACACTAAGGCAGGTGGGAGTAGTTACAAGGGTGTGGGGACTTGGAATGCGGGGGATATGAGTTGTCAGAGAAGTGAGAGGGTCCCCCTCCTGTCCTTCCCCCAACACTAAGGTGGGCATCCTTTGAGGGTTGCTCCAGGGCGGGAAGAAGCAGCAGGAAGTGGTCCTGCTTCCCAACCCTCAGTGCAAGGAGGGCCTTGGGAAGTTTAAAGACAACCTGTCCCCTTGGAGCCTGTCTCTTTTGCCGGGGCGGGGAGCCCATGCCTTGTTTGACATGGAGCCTCAGTAGGGTCCCAGGTCACCTGCTGAGGAAACCCCCGAGGCACCTACCCCTAAGGAAGGCAGAGTCTGCTGTGGAGGATGGACTGGGAAGCCCCCAGATCCAGCAGACTCTGCCTGTGTGTGTGTACAGGTGACATGGGATCAGTCCTGCCTGGTGGCCTCAGGGATTCTTTTGGGGACTGTCCCACAGGGATCTCCTGGCTGGTGGGAGAAGTGGACACATTCCTAAGACAAGGACTTTTGAACACTGTCTGACAAGCATAAGAAGACACAGTGAACAGTGGAGGATTCCTGGACTGAATGTCAATATTATGACACAGTATGAGTGTGTTTGGTGTTTGGTAATTGCAATCATTGCTGCTTTTGTCGTGGTCATCCATTTACAATGCCTGGTGTCGGTTTATCTCTTGCAAAAATAAAATACAGTGTGTGTGTGTGTGTGGAAAAAAAAAAAAAGAAGACACAGTGAAGACTCAGTGAAAAAGAGAAAAAGCACGAAGGAGGTGGTTTTCAAATTTAATGGGTGTCACGGTCACAAGGGAGCTTATTAAATGCTGATGCCTAGGCTTGCCCTTGGGTGTTAATTCAACAGGTGGAGAGCATCCAGGAATCGGCATGGCTGACAAGGTCTTGGGAATTCTGAGACGGGTGGTTTCCCAAAGGCTTGGAGACAGTAGAGCCCTCAGTGGGCTCCGGAGGCACCCCCTGCCCCCCAAAATGAGAAGGAAGTATTATGGTCAGGAGGAAATCTGACTTTCCCCAAAGAGTGGGAATAAACTGGTCAGAAGAATTATAAAATTGGTTTGGTTGGAAAAAGGGAGAGAGGAAGGGAGGGAGGGAGGGAGGAAGGAAGGAAGAAGGGAAATGAGCATTTACCCACACCAGTTAGGTACCAAACACAGTTATATGACAACTGGATCTGTCTGCTTTGACTTTTTGACATCTATACCCATGTCTGAAACCTAAAACACTGTCAACATTTTATTCTTATTACCAGGTAATGCTGACACAGAAACACCCACCTTACCCTGAGTCAAAACTTTTTGTATCAGCCAAGCAGTTTGCACACCTTTGAGCACACACTACATTCCAGGCGCTGTATTACATGCTTTATATATGTAGTTTTATATTTACGGCACCACAGCCCTGACAGGCAATAATATTCCCATTTTACTGAGGAGGACATCAAGGCTCAGAGACTTATCTAAGGCCACCCAGCTATGCAAATCCTGGCCATAGGAAGAGTTAGTGGGCTTTTCACTGCTCCAGGGAGGACTCCTGTTGGGGAGCTAGAGTAACTTAATCCAGAACCTGCTTTGCAGCCCTCTCTCCAAGACTCCCTCCCTCCTCCCTCTCCCTCCCTCCTCCCCCCTGAGGAATGGGGAGGTGACCTCTCTGCTACTCCTGCAGGCCCTTGCCTTTGGGGCCCTATGGACCCTCACAAAGCCCACCCAGCCTGCATCCCAGCCTCAGAGCTTTCTGCCTGCAGGCAAATGCCCGGGACAGGAAGCTAAGCCCCCCCAGGGTCTCTGGTATTTAGTCCTGGGAGCACTTGAGGTTCTGAGGGGGTCCCAGGAGAGAGGGGCCATGTGAGGGGGGCTCAAGGAGCACCCCTGCCTCGGTTTCCAGGAGCCCGCTGCATCCCTGTCCCCCTGGCAGGACGGGTGTGTCACAAGCTAGAGAGGGGCAGTGTCGGGTAGGGGCAGGGCTGGCCAGAGCCCCTGCCCTGGGCGTGTGTTCAGGCTGCAGGCGAAGCTTGATTTCAAACTTAGGGACTCACGGCAGTTTCCCAGGGGTCCTGCCCAGACCGCCCCCCACAAACATTCACCTGCACACATGCATGCTCTCAGGTGATTCCACTGCATTCAGGGCCCCTTTTCATGAAGACCCAGACAAAGCTCTGGCCTCTGATGTCCCCTGTGGACAGTGACATAAATAGTAAAAATCATCCCAAACCCCACAGGCTCTGCACACCTTGTCTCTAAACTTCACACTGATCCTGCAAGGAAGCTTTTATTATAACCACCCCCTAACCTTAGACATGAGAAAAATGGGGCTCAGAAAAGCCAAGTGACTGGCCTGAGGCCACACAGCCAGTATGTGACAGAGCAGGATTGGGATTCGGATGCTTCATCCCTATTGCCGGGCTGCCATTCCTGTTTCTCTCCCAGCACCTGGCACCCAGTACGTATTCAGGAAGTCAACCCATTCATGTGCGTATGTGGGTTTTCTTTCATACACAGTCAGCACAGGCCCCAGCTACCCCTTTCTCCAAACCCACCCTGAGATGTGATCTCACGGCAAACTCAGAAAATCGCAGACCCCTCTGCTTCTGCTACAGCCAGAACTAGGACCAGCCTGAATTCCCTGGGTTCCAGACTCAGTTTCCCTCTGCCTCTCAGGTCCACAATCCTGAGCAAGGCTCCCCCTGCTTTGAGGAGACCGACAGCCCTTAGCCTGGCTCCTGCCCCAGGTCTGACCCTCACTCTGGAAGCCTCCGGCCACCTCCACCCTCCCCTCTTCCTCGGAAGTGTCAGGCCTGGCACTGCCCCCCTGCAGCCCCTTCTTCCCACTGCCCCCTGGGAGCCCGGGCTTTGCTTGAGGGCAGCGAGTGAAGCCGGCTGTAACAGAGAAACCTCGGGCTCCTCTTTAGAAGTCCCTGGAGGAGGCAGATCTGAGGAAAGGCTGCCAAGAAGGCGCCTGCAGCAACGTCAGCTTGAGAACAACCTGGCTGACAGGATGCTGAGCGGGGATTAAGGTCGGGATCAGGGAAGCCAGGGAAATGAAGGCAAGTTCCCCGCTCCCCTTCCTGCTGCCACCGCAGCCTCCTCCGCTGCTGGGTTTGTCTTCTTGCTTGTTCTCTGGGAAAGTGGGTGGAGAGGGAAGTGGGCAGGGGTGAGGCAGGGAGGTGGGGGGGAGGACAGGGGAGAGGTGGAGACGGGTAGGCAGGGGACAGGAGGCGACTATTCTCCTCTGGTCGTCAGGACTCAGTGAAGGGCCGGGCAGAGACATGGTGGTCCTCACCTGGGACCCTTCCCTGCCGATTGTCCCCAGTTGGTCCTGGGGCAGCCAGCAGCTGCCCTGTTAACCCTCCCCCGTGTGCAGAGCCTGTCCTGAGTGTTGGTGGCAGGACCCGTGAGGACAGAATTGCTCTTACTCTGAGAGAGGCTCCCGGGCCAACATGGCAGATGTGATACAGCCTCCAGAAAGGGGACAGGCCTGTTTCCACCTGCCTACAGATGCAAGCTCTCTGTTCTACGGAAAGGTCTTCACTCCGACCTGCCTCGTCACTGAAATGTCGCGAGAGCCTGGCCAAATGGGCTGCTGAGTTCCGGATCAGCCACTGCAACAGAATTCTAGTGGAGCCTCAGACCCTCGCATTGTCACTGGCGGGGTTAAGAGCATGGCCTCTGGTCTCAGATGGCATGGATTTGAATTGTGGCTCTGCCACTGATTTGCTTTGTGACCATCAGCTAAACTCTCTACGCCTCAGTGGCAGAAAATGGTAGCACCCCGTCCTAAGGCTGTTAAGATGAAGGGAGTGAACACGCGAGCAGTGCTTGAGGTAGGGCCTGCCACAGGGGATGGGTGTGATGAGGGGAGTCGCATTTATTTTGGGGGCAGAGGACAGGAATAATAGTGATAATCCAAAGTCAATCACCCAAAAGCTTCCTGGAGGAAGGTACTGTGTAATCTGATTTCGGAGGCTGAGGCTTGACAAGGAGTGAATGGACGAGGGAATTGGGAGTGAGGGACAGAGCCCCTGTTTGCCTGGCGAGTATGGAGCCTGAGGGGGGCGGGGATTTAAGGATGTGTCTGGAGAGAGGTAGAAAGGGTTTGTTTTCCGGGAGACCCACTGCTGGCCAGTCTTTCTCCAAAGTTCTTGCTCTAACTAGGGGTAACATGACTACTCTCTCCCAGTCCTGCCAAGGGCGAGCCTGGGGTGCAAAGACCATGAAAAGACGCTGTTGATCATCGTGACCTTCCCAGAATGGGGCATATTTCAGAAACCCAAGCCATTCAGAGAAGTTTCCAGTTGTACCTGTGTTCTCTGGACCTGGTGAGGGACAAGACAAATAGGGAAACATGCAGAGACTACAAACCTGGTGGCAGATGGTCCCAGGGGGTTGGGTTCCAGCTGTGCCACTGACCAACTGTGTGACTTGGAGCAAGTCAATTAGCCTCTCTGGGCTGGTCCGTGACACGGGATAAAGATTCACACAGGAACAGAGGAGGGCTCCTTCCTGGCCTCCTCCAGGGCTGCAACTACAGGGCCCACGCTGCAGTTCCTCTTGGGGTTCCTCAGCCCCTCTCCCCATCTCTGGGCACCCTGGCTGCAGGCTGGGTGTAGAGAAGGCTCTGGGTAGGAGTGAGAGCCTGGGATGGGTACCAGTAATTGAGGAAAGGGTCTGCTGAGTCTGAGCTCTGGGGGAAAGCACTGGGCCAGGGGGCCTGGTCTCTGCAGGGCTGGGTGGGGAGCTCCAGGCTGGGGATTTTATCTCTAGGGGACTGGTTTCTGGAGAATGTAATTTCAAAAACTTTTAAAAAAAAAAAAAACCTGTCAATAAAATTTATGTATATTTATTGTAGAAAATTTGGAAAATACAGAAAAGCATAAAACAGGAGATAAAGTTCAACCATAATCCCACCACTCAGAAATAACCGTGGTAAGATTTTCCGGTATCTCCTAGTTTTTTAAAGTACACACACACACTTTCACACACTCAGAATCATACACACTCATGAACATTTCCACATCTATTCACATTCGTATACTCACACACGTATTCACACACTCACACGTTTACACACATATGTGTATTTATTATAGCACAATGCACTTGATGTACCTATATCTCAAAAAATGTAGAAATGCATCGGGGAATCTTAAATACATTTGTGAAATACACTTTCGTAAAACTGGTTTCTTCATTAAATAAAATATTGAGAAACTTTCCCCCATGTCATTGAATATTCTCCTGCAGCATCCTTTAAAATGACTGCACATAGGGCTTCCCTGGTGGCGCAGTGGTTGAGAGTCTGCCTGCCGATGCAGGGGACACAGGTTCGTGCCCCAGTCTGGGAGGATCCCACATGCCGTGGAGCGGCTGGGCCCGTGAGCCATGGCCGCTGAGCCTGCGCGTCCGGAACCTGTGCTCTGCAACGGGAGGGGCCACAACAGTGAGAGGCTCGTGTACTGCAAAAATAAATAAATCAATAAATAAAATAAAATAAATAAAATGACTGCACAGGACTTCCCTGGTGGCACAGAGGTTAAGTATCTGCCTGCCAACGCAGGGGACATGGGTTCGAGCCCTGGTCCAGGAAGATACCACATGCCGTGGAGCCACTAAGCCCTTGCACCACAACTACTGAGCCTGCGCTCTAGATCCCGCGAGCCACAACTAGCGAAGCCTGCCCGCCACAACTACTGAACCCATGCGCTGCAACTACTGAAGCCTGTGAGCCTAGAGCCCGTGCTCCGCAACAAGAGAAGCTACAGCAATGAGAAGCCTGCGCATGGCAACGAAAAGTAGCCCCCTCTCGCCGCAACTAGAGAAAGCTCGCACGCAGCAACGAAGACCCAACACAGCCAAAAAACAAATAAATAAATTTATTTTAACAATAAAATGACCACACAGTGCTCCGTCTCCTGAGTGTGTTGTAAGGCATATACTTTCATCCATCCTCAAATTTTGGTCATCCAGAATGTTTCTAGATGTTTGCTATTATAAGCAACACTGCAACAAACATCATTGTAGAGAAATTCTTGAGGGGGTGGCTAACTCTGCAATTGTTTATTGGTCTGTCTCCCCGCAGACCAGAGTGTGAGACTTTCCAGGGCCGGCTCTGCAACCTATTCGCAAACCTCGCTCCTGGTTCCTCGTAGACATCCAGTAATTGTTGAATTGCATTGCATTTCTGGAGCTTGTGCTCTGGACTGAGGGACTGGGATGGTGGGCTGATCAAGAGGGAGCCCACCTTCCCTGCTAGAACACTCAGGGGTCCCCAGCGCCCTATGTTGGGTCCGCCAACTTCTAGGAAAAAAATCATTTCCAAGCCCAGAGCCACTGTCCATCCCGGAGCCTCGCTGAACTGCCTCCCTTTATCTTCCAGGGCAAACCTAACTTGCCTCTCCCTGCACACCCCCCCTACATCTGACTCATTTGAGTCCTTTTGTTGTGTCTTCAAGCTGAAGGCCTAGCCGACAGAGCCCTTTCACCTGCTCATTACTGCTGGAGTAATGTTGTGGTAACTTGCTGGGCTCCCCATGAAGCAGCCCCCTCCCTGGCCCCCATTTCTCACAGCACAGTCCCTTGGCCCCTGGGAAGTGCCCACAGGGCACACCTCAGCCCTGCCCCCTGCTCTGCCCGCCACCTCCCGAGGCACCAAGGAGCCTTTGTCTCTTCCACCCCGCTGGCTCTGGGCAGATGCTGTCATTCTTCCTAGCACAGATTTGTAGAATTATGGATTTTGGAGCTGACACCCAGCTCCCCATTTCTCAATGGGTCTTTAAAATGAATGAGAGGTAAGAGACAAAAATGGAGAGGTAAAACTTACTAATTTAATTTCCCCCCTCAAGCATCCATGCCCCCAACCTCCTGCAGTTTTCTCTTTTTTATTTTCTCTTTCCCTCCCTCTTCTTTTTCTCCCTCTTCCCCCTTTCTCTCTTCTCTCTTTCAGCTCCGACACTCTCTCCCACCCTCCTGTCCTCATTTCCCCTCCTCTCCCCTTCTTTTTTAAGTTTTTTTTTTCTTTTAACTTTCAAGGTCATTCCGGACTCCTGACACCGCCAGTCCCTTGGTGAGACGTGAGCGCCATTGGCGTCTGTGGCCTCTGTTTCCGTGGCAACCCAGTAACCATTAATTTTCAATTAAAGGAGACAAAAAGCTCGATGACAGCTCCAGGTCTGCTGAAGATGTCAAGAATCTGTATTAATATACAGCAAGAGAGCATAATTGTGTGTCCATCTTCCAGAGCAGCGAAAAATGGAGGGATAATTACCAGCTCGAAAGCCACTCTGTAATTTAGTTCTTACTGTCACCACAGCCCTACACATTAGCATAAATTAAAAGCAGAGTTTATTGTTATCAAAGTGCATTGATATCGCCAGACCCGCTTTCTTCCTTTTAACTGTTTGTCGTGGGTGAGTGACTCCCCAACTCTCTCAGGGTCTCCCTGGGGTGCGGAGAAGTTCCAGCGCAGGGGCTACTGAGGTACGGATGCTGGATCTGAATGTCTTGGTCATTTCTGCCATCCTCCCTTGGGGTGGATGGGGGCGAGGCTCAGGGCATCGCCCCTCTGGCGGGGTCTGGGTCTCGGGTGGGGAACTTGGATAGTGATTTGCCTCCCACGTGTGAGTGCTTTGGTTTGCCCGAGGGCCCTCTAGCTCTTTCCGGAGGGGGCTGCTGCCCATCTTGGCATCCCCTTTCAGTGCCTAGTGCGGCGCAGGGCAGGTGATGTGTGCTCAAAGCCAGCCTGTGAAAACAAAGTGAAGGTCGAGGGGTCTCCTTTCCTGGGGTAGATGTCAGCGGGGGCCCTTCCTGCTTCCCCAGTTCAGGCTGTGAATTTCCCAGCTCAGTGTGGAGATGCTCCTGGCTCTGGTCCAGTTCCCACTGGCCACTCAGGGCCCCAGGTCCCAGTGGGGCCCCTCTGGATGCCCCTCCCCTTGCTGCTTGGCCATCCATTACCACGCCCTCCCCTCGCCTGGGTCCTGCCTCCTTGCAGACTCAGCTCTAAGTAGTTACAGCACCTGGAAGTGCCTCGCTGCCAGGGTGCCAGTGACAACAACAGAAATCATGAATTTCTGTGAATGGGGGATGCGGGGTTTTCTTGTATTCTATCCAGAGAGAGCTGTCCTTCAGAGGGGAATTTAGTGTAATTACCCTTAAGGGAGCGATCCTTATGCAGTCAGTCACAACACTGACCTCCTGGCTGAGATCTGACAGTAAAATTACAGGCTGTGTACTCAACAGAAGGGGCATCCTCCTTTTTTGGGGGGCGGAGGCGGGAAGGAAGGAGGAGGAGGGGAAGGAGATACAGAGGCTTTGAAAAGAAAAGTGCTGGCTTCCAGCTGCCAGGAGAGCGGGTTCTCCTAGGCAAGACATCTGTGGGGCAGGGAGAGATGTCCAGAGATTCCCCCTGTACTTCCGCTGGTCCTGAGGGGGTGTTAGAGTGGACATTTCGGCCCTTTAAATCTCTGAGCCGTGCGTGGTCTGTGATCTTCGCTAAAGTTAATCTTATTGTAGGTTAGGGTTTAGAGGATACTAGAATTTATTCACTAAACCACCCACACATGTTTCCCCAAACACATCTATCTGTCCCTTGGTCTCTCTCCTGGGGCCTGAATTTCCACTATTCCTCCTATCTTTGAGTTAATACATCCTAGATCCTGTTAAACTGCCCCTGGGTTATTTACTTGGCAGGACTAACATGCTAATCTGTGACCACTCCAAATTTAGCATGGATTTATCTGTCACACATGCTGGCCTGTCACATGGTAGAACCCTAAACCCTAAGGATGCAGGTCAGGCAAGTTTTCACAAGGTAATAGAGAAAGTCCGCTTTGTGGGCAGCTCGCTATAGACTGTAAAGCCAGGGAAGGAATGGAAATAGATCCCCAAATCTCCCAGCTGGGAGGGACCCCCAAACCAGCAGATCCAAACTCCTCTCGGTGCAGGGGTCCCCTCTGCTCCACTTCTCTCCAATTCTAAAGAGGTCCATTCTGCACTAAACACCACCGACTCCTCGAAAATTCCTCCTGAGTAGAGTGAAAATCTGTTTTCCTATCTTCCCTTTGGAGCGGAGGGACGAATCTAAACTTTCTCCAGTGGGAGAACCTTTAGCTACATGGACACAATGTCCAACGTCTTCTCCTTCACTTCTGGGACCCAGTGGGCCCATCACCATCCAGCTCACCCTACCATGGAAGAGCCGAAAAGGAATCTCAAAGGACGAAGGAAGACCTGAAACACTAGTCCAGCGTTTACTGAGCATCTACTGCTTTCCAGGCACAAACACCCACCGCATTTCCTTTCATCCTGTCTAGTGAGGAGAGGGTATGTTATTCCCATTTTACTGTAGAAGAAAAAAAAGACCCAGGAAGCTGCAAGTCACTCGCCCCAGATGACCCAGTGGCAGAGGGGCAGAGCCATGATGGGAACCCAGACTCCTGATCCTGGTGAGGCTTTCTTTGAGCATCCAGCTGCCTTTGCCCCCAGGCCCAGCAAGCACCCTGAACTCTGTCATTGCTCTGCCTGTCTCCCCACCTCCAAGATGCTTTGCTCCAGGGATGCCTTCTCTCCTCTCTCCTTGGCAGGGAGAAGGAATTCCAGGGGAAATCCATCTCGAGTCCTGCTTCCTCCCTGAAAGCTCCCCTGCCCTCAGTAACTGCTTTAATGACAGCACCAGCAATTATTTACGACCACAGGACCACACTCCAGAGCTTGTAATGTTCTAAAGTAGGGCATTTCACTCAATTCCCCAGGCATTCTCCCTGGCTGAGGGTTCTACCTGGACCCCTCTCCCCTCTGAGATCTGTGTCTCCTTCAAGACCACCTTCTCAGTGATGCCAGCCCTAACCATCCTTTCCCAGTTCCTTGTACCCCGCTCCGTCTCTTCCCACAGTTCCTATCGCCTTTTCACATAGTATATAATTAGTTCATTATTAGGCGCGTTGCCTATTTTCCTCCACTTTCACCTCCAAAAGGGCAGCAACTTTGTTTATTTTGTTTACTGTTGTGTCCCAAGCACTTAGAACCCTGCCTGGTAAAAAGCAGGTGCCTGATGCGTATTTGTCAAATGGGTGGGAGGAATACTTAAAACCCAGGCGTGTTAGTTTTACAACAAAGAGGAACTAGGGCTCTAATTATGGGTTACGTGGCTTGTCCAAGGTCACAGAGCTGGTGGTACCTAGATCCAAGCCCTCATTCATTTGGGACTGCTGAGTATGGGGCTAAGTCAGGCCTGGTGGGCAGCGGGGAGAGCAGCTGGTTTCCTGGGGGATTTCTGCCTGCACGCCCACCAGCGGGTCCTTCTGGGTCCCCCTTCCCTCCTTCCTCTTCCTGCGGCTCCTTTCAGCACCTCTCCCAAGCCCCAGCCGGGGAGGGGCCTGCAGGTGTAGTCTGACTGGATTCCCTCCCCTGAGGACTGGTCCCTGCCTGGCCTGGAGTCCACACCCAGGGGCCCTGGGCGCCCCTGGGAGGCCCCCATTCTGGTCTCTGAGTGGCTCCTCTCCCTGGGATGTGAATCCGGGCCCCAGAGTGGCCACACAGAACATACATCTTAAACAAACACTTCTCCTTGCTGTTTATCTCCCTGGCCTTTAAACAAACTCTTTCAGAGGTTTCTGCTGATAGGAGAGATTTACTGAAAACCATTCCTTGCTTAAAAGCTCTGGGTTTATGCTACTGGGGTGGAGGCACGTGGTTTATCCTCCGGACCACGTGTTTATCCTCCAGGCCTTGATAGACGAGCAACACAGACTAATCTTTATGGAAAAGAAAATAGGAAAAGCAGGAAAGGGGAGGGGTGGAGACTGAGGGAGAAGTTTGGTTCTTGTCTTTGACTCCAGGAGGCCGTGGCAGATCTAGTACCACAGCACCCATCACACTGCAGCCCGAGGGGGCAGGGTGCGGCGCCCGGCAGGGTGGGGCTCCCTTGAACTTTGGACGGAAGGCCCTTGGGCAGGTGAGCCTCTTCTGGGGCCCCCAGCCCCGGACAGAGGCCCGAGTGGGCCTCCCCTAGTTGGAGGGGGTGAGGGCAGGGACGCAGGGCAGCCGTCACATGACAATATTTAATCTTGTATTCGACCAACATTTAGGAAGCACCTAGTGTGTGCTGGGACCTGGGCTTACAGAGTTGAGTAATTGTTAACCTCTACCTCAGCATTTCTGTCGGCCTGGCGCTGTTCTAAATCGCTTAGCTGAATTAACTCATTAACTACAGCAGGCCTAGAAGTAGATTCTGTAATTATCCTAGTTTTGCCGATGGGGAAACCAAGGCACAGAGAGATTACTGAGCCACACCCCAGAGGTTTTGGTTTAATAGGGGTGCAGTCTGGGCAACATACTCTAAAATATATCCCGAGCAGAGAGCTACTGTTATAGAGATGGACGTACTCCTTGCCCCCTCCTCGTCTTCCCAGTAGCATAGCATTTCATCACTTCTAAGGTACACACATCTTTGACGTCCGAGATGTGTCTCACAATCCATTGACAGCAATCTTTTTTAGTGGAACATAAAGGAATGGTGCATCTTACAATCTTAGGTTTGAGAAAGTATAGAAATAGAGAACGAATCTCTACCACCTGTGGGCACGGGCTGGGTGGGTTGCATACATTTTCTCATTACTCTACTTCCCAAAGCTTTGAGACACATCTTGTGAGCACCTCTGATGAGAAAACAGAGGCACCAGGAATTTACTAACTTGCCTAAGACCAAATTCAAACTGTGGATTTGAATCCACAATTAAATGGCCTAATATTTATTCCTGACCCTTGAAGGGTGCTTTATACTTTTCAAGCTGTCTTCACATTTATTTTGTCCACCGAAGAAGAAAGACTGAGTGGCCTTGTAAGTTACACACCTGACTTCTCAGCCTGTAAATGTGAAAGACCCATGGGAGGTTTTCTTGTTTTTGTTTTTGTTTTTAAACCTACCTGGGCTTTTGTAGATAGAAGTTGCTCCTAAGAGGAGAATGGGGCCAGGGAAGTGGGCCAGGGCAGAGGCCCTGGGCAGGGGCGGATGTCATTGCGAAGACTCGGCTGACTTCCGTCTGTGCTTTGTTTGTGAAGTGAAGGGGCTATTGCGGCAGGTGGGGACGGGAACGCAGGTAGGAATTTCCACTCCTTCCCGGGCCTGCGCTCAGGCCGGAAGCCACTGCCCCTCCTCCGTGTTTACACTTGACAGGCCACACCCCTCAGGATGACACAGACTGACACCCCTTCCCTCCTCCACCTGCTCTGAGCCAAAAGCCTTTCCCAGCACCCTGAAAGTACTTTTCAGCACCTGAGACTTGTCCTGGGCTGGGCTTCCAGGGAAGAAAGGGGGAGAATGTGATGGGGAGGTTAGAGGTGGGGTGAGGTAAGATGAGGAGGTAGGGGGTAGTCCAAGCTAGGACAAAGTTATGTGGTTGTCTTGCACTCATCACCTTTCTTTTTGTATTATTTTTTTATATTGGGACACCCAGTCTCTAAAACCTTCCCTCCCCACCTAGCAATTCTTGCTCTAAGATACGTCATTCACAACAAGGTAAACATGATCGAGAGCAGCTTCGGAAGCCACCCTTTCGAGAGAGAAGTGCATTTGGGCAACGGCCTCTTTGTCCATTCATTCTCTGATTTACTCAACAATTTCCTTGGACATTCCTGGGGACCCTCCATCCCATCTGAAAGCCTTATCTGGGCCATCTCTGAGCTGTTTGGTGGGCTACTGTCCAAGTTTGGGCTTTGCCAGTAATGACACCCCTACCCTCTTATACAACATCTAGGTATATTGGCAGCAACCCAAGCTCTCTTTTTCACAATACAGGGAAAGAAAAGGTAATTCACTCTCACGAAAAAAAGTTTCGGGGACTTTGCTTTAAATAAACAAGGTGGTGCTTTACCCCAACGTTCACTGCAGCACTATTTACAATAGCCAAGACATGGAAGCAAACTTAATGTCCATTGACAGATGAATAGATAAAGAAGATGTGATATATATATATATATATAAAATGGAATATTACTCAGCCATAAAAAGGAATGAAATAATGCCATTTGCAGCAACGTGGATGGAACTAGAGATTATCATACTAAGTGAAGTAAGCCAGACAGAGAAATATCATATGATATTGCTTGTATGTGGAAACTAAAAAAAAAAAAAAAAAAAGATGCAAATGAACTTATTTACAAAATAGAAATAGACTCATAGACATAGAAAACAAACTCATAGTTACCAAACAGGAAAGAGGGGGAGGGGTAAATTAGGGGTTTGGGATTAACATATACACATTACTATATAAAAAATAGATAACCAACAAGGACCTACAGCACAGGGAATTATACTCAATATTTTGTAATAACCTGTAAGGGAAAAGAGTCTGAAAAAGAACATATATCTCTATCTCTATCTATCTATATAAATGAATCACTTTGCTGTATACCTGAAACTAACAAAACATTGTAAATCAACTATTCTTCAATTAAAATGAAAAAGGATGGTGCTTTAATAGGACATTTCCAGGTATCAACCAATCAGTCTATTTAGTTTCGTCGTTGCGCTGAGTTTCTTAGGGCAGTTGGGCAGGAGCCCATCCAGGACATCAGACCCTGGATAGAATTTCCAAAGGGGGCCACTGCCAATCAGGGCTCTGGATTCGTTTTTCTCTCTCTGTCCTCAGGAGAGAAAGAGCTGACTGTGAGCTATTAGGAGAAGACTCTGAGCTCAGAGCTGGAAGGGACCCAAAGAATCCTCTAGTCTAGTTTATAGAAGCTAGAGTGGCTTAAAAGTAGTACAGCCTTTTAATAAACTTAATTTACGCTGAAACCCCAAATATAAAACAACTAGGAGTTGTAGCTCTAGTTGAAGTGGGAAGCTGGATCCTACATACTCTGTTTCCCCAATTACCTTTTCAGTGGTCCAAAGCTCCCCGATGGAATCCCAAAGCTTGAAGTACACATATATTGGGTTGGCCAAAAATTCATTCGGGGTTTTTCCATAAGATGTTATGGAAAAACTCATCTGAACTTTTTGGCCAACCCAATAGAATCCACTGAGCTAGTTCAGTGATCCATGTTACAGACAAGTAAACTGAGTCAGAGCATGACGGGGAAGATGGTGGCCCCTAATTAGGGTCCTCCACCTCCATGGTCTGCTTTGGGTTCACGTTCATTCCCTAAATCATGATGTGTTTTCCTTTCCAACTTGGCCTGCAAAATCCTACCTGCCGTCAGCCTCAGCTCAAAGGCCACTTCCTCACGGGGCAGCCCCCAATTCTCTCATGCAGTTCTGGCTCCATGCCCAACCCCATCGGTGTTCCCGGAGCTGGCTGCTTTTGCACCTCTCTTAGGGTCAACTTCCCTTGCATTTCTGCTCATGAAGCAGGTCTTTTCTCCTTCACCAGACCGTTGAGCTCTCTGAGGTCAGGGCGTCTTTTTCATTTCAAGCATCCAGCCCGTGAGTAGGTGTGCAGTCACACTGAAGCTGTTGACATGTTTTCTGGGGTGAAGGTGAGATGCTTTGCCCATGGTTGTGGGAGGGTCTGCCTACTGGACAGCCCTAGTTCTCATCAACTCAGCTGGGGAAGGCCTTGAGTTTGATTAGACGGTTACATGGAGAACTGAATTAGGGTGGGGGAGGGACAGCCTTTAGAGCTTGTGGGGAGGGTCCTTACTGTCCTGAACTGGACCCTTCCCCACCCCCCAGAAGATGGGGAGCAGAAAACCGGGTAGGGGAAGAGAAGCCAGGGCCCCTACACCTCCCGCCATCACTGGTTTCCCTCTTCTCTGGCATTTTAAGAGCCCAGACTCAAACCCTTCAAGGGCTTTTGAAACAATTAGATTTGCAAGTGCCCAGCACTCAGTCTAATTGCTTAAAAGCCACTTCAGGCTCCAACTGACCCAGAGTAAAGCCTGGGGAGTGGGCAGGGGGGAGGGGAGACTCGAGACACTCTGTCGCCTTGTTTCCCAGGCCTTTCTTGGTGACCAAGGTCTGCAGCAGGGGTGAGGCCAAAAAGGGACCTTTGATTGTCCCCAGGTAGCAGAACAACTGAAATTTCCCTGTCCTTTCCCCAGCCCTTGCCTCCAGGGAACTCCTCACATCTAACCCTTCTCTCACACACATCCTCATGCAAATCCCAGCATCCTCAGGGGTGGTCAGGGCAGGTGTGTTTATGACCAATTTTCAGAGTTCAGACTAACCCGAGGTAAGGAGGCCCAGAAGGGTCAGACAACAACTCTGGGGGTATCTGGCTCAAAGCTGATGCTGTTCCTCTGGGATCTTCTGCTATAGGGGCATGAGGGGCTTTTGCAACCTCTAAGTCAGTTCCACCTCTCCACGCTTTTCTGATTACTCTTCCCCCAGATTCTGGTTTTTATACAAAATTCTTCTCTCTGGCTCAAGATCCCACAATGCTCCATATCAGATAGGGTCAAATATTCCCTGCAGCCTTTGCGCCCCCATAATTTGGCCCACATCACCTTAATGCCATCCCACCCCTGTGCCTTTTCACATGCTGTGCTCTTGCCCTGCACTCCTCCACCATCCAATGGAGACATCTATTTACGTGCCCATCATCAGGCTCAGCTGTGGGGACACTGGGACAAATAAGTCATGGGCCCTGCTTTCAGGATGACACATTCTAGGTAGAACATAGAAATATGAACAGATGAATTTCTTTGCCAAAAATTTGTTGAGGTCCTACTATGTGCCAGATGCTGCCCTAGACTCTAGGGACACAAACAAAACAGATAAAGTTCCCATTCTCACAGAGCTTATATGGTAGAAGAAGAAACAAGCAGCAACGAGTAAGCAATGAGATATGTAAACTGCCGGATGGAGATTCGTGAGTGAAGGGAAACAAAACGGGGAAGAGAAGGATCTTGGAGGTGGGGCCATTTGAGCAGAGACCTGAGTGGAGGGAGGGAGCAGCTTGTGCAAAGTTCCTGAGGCAGGGCTGCTGTCCGTGTGTTCCAGGAGGAGAAAGAGGCCAGTGTAACTGGAGAAGAATGAGTGAGGGATGGCAGGGAGAGATAAACTGGGAGATTGGGATTGACATACACACAATACTATATATAAAATAGATAGCAAATAAGGCCCTACTGTATGGCACAGGGAACTCTACTCAGTACTCTGTAATAGCCTAAATGGGAAAGAATGCAAAAAAAGAGTGGATGTATGTATATGTGTAACTGATTCACTTTGGTGTACACCTGAAACGAACACAACATTGTAAATCAACTATACTCCAATAAAAATTAAAAAAAAAAAAAAAAAGAATGAGTGAGGGAAAGAGATGAGATGAATCAGAGGGAACAGGGGCCGGATCGTGACAGGGGCTGTAGATTCAGCAAGGACTTTGGATTCTAGAATGAGATGGGACCATTGGGGATATTGAGCAGGGAGTGATATGAGCAAATATATGGGGTTTTTTTGCTGTACGCGGGCCTCTCACTGTTGTGGCCTCTCCCGTTGTGGAGCACAGGCTCTGGACGCACAGGCTCAGCGGCCATGGCTCACGGGCCCAGCTGCTCCGCGGCATGTGGGATCTTCCCGGACCGGGGCACGAACCCGTGTCCCCCTGCATCGGCAGGCAGACTCTCAACCACTGCGCCACCAGGGAAGCCCAAATATATGTTTTAAAAGGCTCACTTTGGCTGCTGATGGAGAGCAGCCTGGAGTGGAGGCAGTAGAAGGAGTAGGGAGACTAGTTAGGAGGCTACCGCGATAGTCCAGCAAGAGCTGGTGATGGTTGGGGTATTGGGAAGTAGTCAGATTAGAGATCATTATAATACAGTGTAGACACTCTGTTATGAGAGCACAAGTCAAGGATTGCTAGAGGTTTGATCACAGAGCTGAATCTTTTTTTTTTTTTTTTTGTTTTTTTTTTTAGATGGGAGATAGGCTAGCCTCCCTTTTTGGGCCCCCCCCGTTCACTGTTGCGGCCTCTCCCGTTGCGGAGCACAGGCTCTGGACGCGCAGGCTTAGCGGCCATGGCTCACGGGCCCAGCTGCTCCGCGGCATGTGGGATCTTCCCGGACCGGGGCACGAAGCCGTGTCCCCTGCATCGGCAGGCGGACTCCCAACCACTGCGCCACCAGGGAAGCCCACAGAGCTGAATCTTAAATGAGGAGGAATTGGTCCAGACAAGAGATGGGAGATAGGCTAGAGGGGACAGGATGTGCTGAGGTCCTAGCTTCACACATTGTGAGGAGCTGGGAGCACAGGTAGACAGGCCAGAGCATCATTTAGAGTCAGGGAGTGGTGTAGCCTGGGGCTGGAGAGCTGGAGATGATGAAGAGCTGGATACCAAGGGTGAGAGCCTAGTTGAAAAGTTTGGGCTTCCTTCAGCGGGCGGCAGGAAGCCACCAAGGGTGTCAAATCTGACCGCTTCCCCATCCAATTTGTGCTGGACAAAGGTCACTCTGAATATGGAGGGCGGGGAGGGGCAGGACTGGGGGCTGGGAGACCAGTTAGGAGGCTGACCTGGTGACAGATGGGAGTGGCCTGGACCACAGGAGCCCGGATGGAAAGTTGCCAGGATGTTCAGGCGATGGCTGATTGGATAAAAAGGCATAGAAAACGAAGAATGAAGAGTGATCCTTGATCAGCTCCCATGCCCTTAGACTGGGATGAGGGCACCCTCACTTAGGGCCCTCCTCACAGGGCAAGAAGTCTATAGAGCCCACCGGGACCGCCCTCCTTCCAGATCACTCTCCAGATACCCAGGCCCCCTAAATTCTCACGTGCAGGGTCTGTGCAGGCTGCCTCCCCAGGTCTACCCTCCAGGGTGAAGGTGCCCGGGCTGCAGGCTGCATGGGGGATTATGCAGAGCTTGGGCCTGCCGACTGGGGTGGCTGAGTGGTGCTCCCAAAGCCCTTCCCAGCTGAAGGTGAAGCTGAGGATGGGAAGGGAGGGGAGGCTGGCTGGGGGCGGGGGCTGGGGGAGCGCAGAGGCCCAATCTCCCTGCACTGTCCTGAACAGAACTCCAAGAAGCCTGGGAACTCTAAATTTCAACCTGGCCCTTCCAGATCTTTAGAAAGTATATGTGTCAGCCTGGGAGAATAGAACATATTTTATTTAACAGTTTGTTAACTTGATTTATAACTTTTAAATATTTAGACATATGGAATGTGGGCCTCCACTTGTACTTTTGCCTGGTCCAGGAGGGGTTAGTGGAAAACTCCCCAGGGCCAGGATTATGTCTTATTTGCCTTGTTCACCCTCCCTCCTCCGTCCCCCATCCCCGGGCCCCTGGGCCTTGGTAATTTCCATCCAACTGGAAAGAGAATCAGATCCCGGCCTGATAGTGAGATCTGTGGGCTTGCTGTGGCCCCAGGGGGGAAAGGTTGGTCAGGCGACTGCAGAGGCCTTTGGATGGTGTGGCCTGGGCAGGGATTGGGGAGGACACGGACTGGGGCCCAGGGGTTAGGAGAAGGGACTCCAGGCACAGATGGCCCCGTTCACAGCCCACTTCTGCTCTTCAGGATTGCGTGGTTCGTGTAGAACAGGATAATGAAGATAATCCCTAATTACCCCCACCTCACAGGGTATTCGGGGAAGATGCAGTGAGCATCTGGCATGTAGCTAGTGCTGTAAAACATTTGTTATTACTATCACATAAAATGGTCCCTCTGAGGGAACTTTTAAGCCAAGCTAAGGGGCAGCTCCTGGCAAACCAAGGAAGGAGTCAAAGTTGGTTTTGGTGCCAGATCTTTTTCTTCCCACTTTCAAAGTTCCCCACGGGGAGTCACTCCGTGATCAGGCTGTGCCTCCCCCTAACCCCCTCTAGCGACCCCCCACAAAAGCTATCTGCTATTTCTTCAAGCTCCACCTTCTCCATCCTCCCATTCCCTGGAAGCCTGGCCAAGAAATTCACTTGCACACGTCTTGCGGGATCTCAGTGAAACCCCGGAATCATAACCGCTAGGCCACCAGGGAACACCGCACTTGCAAATCCTTGAGGCTGTAGTTCACAGGAAGATGTCAGTGGGTGAGAATGGACCCAGCACTGCCCTGAGTGCCCTTAACTCACCATCTCATTTAATCCTTTTAGATAATCCTAGAAACTCTGTTCCAGATGTTAGGATCCCTATTTTGTACATGGGGAGACTGGGGCAGACCCAGTAACTGGGTCAGGATTTCTCAGCAAATAAGTTACAGAGCCAGGACCAGCAACTAAGAACGAGTGGCTGGAGTCCACTCTCTTTCCCAGGAGGAATCCAGCCTTATTTGGAGCTCCTGTGATACTCCCGCGGAATAGAGTTTAGACCCTCTGGAGACAAGGCCCTGTCCCAATGGAGACACTCTGAAGATGGGAGGATTGCAGGCACTTAGCAGGCTGATGGAGGGCTGAAGATCTGGTTTGTCAGGGAGAGGAAGTTCTTTTGTTTTCCTTCAGATTATAGTTGAGGACCTTCCAGGCAAAAAACAAGCAAACAAAATAACCCTCTCTTTTCAAGGGACAAGGGCTATGGGTGGGTCTGGAAAGGAAGGTACTTTGTGTTTTGGAAATTCTGAGACAGAGGTTTTTTGGGGCAGTACGGTTTCTAGTTGGAGGGGATTCTATAGGGACAAGGAGCTGCTCCTTCTCCTCTACAACCCTGGTGACTTGGGCTCCTTGGAAAGTTGCCCAATTTGGGGAGCAAAAGCCCATGAAGCAATACTCAGCCATCACTTGCTTGTCGAGTGGAGACAGCGACATTTGATTCTGGCCCCTGCCCTCCAGAGCTTACAATCTCATAGGACGATGGATACACACACTGCGGGAGCTTCACATGGAAAGAGCACCAGCTGAGGCCTGCCATCTGGCCCTGATGTGAGCCTACTGTGTGACCTTGGGCAAGTCACTTGCCCTCTCTGATCTTGGTTTCTCATCCATAAAATGAGAAAGTTAGTATTGATCACTGGGTGGAACCTTTTTTTTCCTTTTAACCATGGGACCTAGAGTTCTAATGCCATTCAACACAGGACTCTGGTGCAAACAGCAGAGCTCCTCTGCTTCTGAGAGGTAGGGAACCCACACTCTATCTTCTTTCTCTTCTTTTCCAGGGCAGCTCTAAGTGTCTCTGATGGTAAGGCCTGAACGACATTGAGAAACCTCAGGAACAGCCTCATGGAGGAAGTCGGGTGGACTTGAAGGCTAGAAGGATTCTGATGGGTGGAGGTGTGGGAAGGGCACACCAGGCAGGAGGCAGGATGTGAGTAAAGATGCAGAGACAGGGAAGGGCAAGGTTGACACAGGTGCGACCAGCCTGGCTGGAATGGAGGAGGTCTACATGAAAGGAGGTGAAAAGCGCCACCTAAGAAAGAGGTTCCCAGGTGGCATCCATGGGAACTTCACAGGTGCATCGAGGGGTAAAGATGATTTCCGCCACAACTGGGAACACACGTCCAGGTTCCTTTCTACAGAAGGGTGGGCTATACCCTGCTGCCAGGGGAAGGGTAAGAACCAGCATCCAGGAAGTAGTAATAATAATGGTATCTACTTCAGAGGGTCGTTCGGAGGGTGAAATGAGTTAGTGTACGGAGCTGTGTCTGGCACATGGGGAATGTTGCATAAGGCTTTGTTAAATATGGTCAGACCAGGGAGGACCCTGAGGTCGCCAAAGTTGTGCATCTTTTCTGGCCTCTGACCTAGCATTGGTAGTGATGGCTTAGAATTCCTCCAGCTTCAGTGCTCGCCCATGATGGTGATTCCGCGACATGTGTGCGCACGCACGTGTGCACGCGTAGGGTAGGGAGTGTAGCCGCAGGTGTCTGGCCACTCCCTGACACACACGCACACACGTTCCCTTCCTCATTCCTTTCTCTGTTGCTGGTTTGCTCCTGGCCATCCCACCCTCCAGTGCCCCCGATTTCCTTCCCACCCTTGCCCCAAGCCCACACCTCGCTCCCAGCCTCCTCCCTCCCCTCTCCCGGAGCCCCTGGCCCGCCACTCACCATAAATCTGTAACTCTGGAGGGTGCGTGTATGGGGTGGGGTGGGGGCCGTGGTGGAAAGGCAGCAAACCAAACCACCCCCAGCTAATGAAAACGGCGATAAATCTCTGTCCATCAGGTTTGTTGTGAGCACGGACATTGCCAAACAAGGGCCCAGATGGCCTGCAGGCCCTCCTCCCCACCGTCTTTAGAGCTTTAAATGGAAATGGTTGCTCTTACATCTATTTACTACTTGGAAACAGGGCGGGGGGGATGCCTGAGTCCAGGAGTGCTTGGCCACGTAACAGGGTTGGGCCAGGTGGGAACCCTCTGTGCCGCACACCTGAGCAGGCCTCCTCTGGCCAGTCCCCTACCTTCTCTGCCCCTGCTCCTGGAGAGAGCTCGGGGTGAGCTCCCTTTGACGCAGGCCAGCTGTGGGGAGTGGGGAGGAAGAGGCTGCCTTCACAGCCCGGCCTCAACCTGCTCCAATCCCCAGACACACATCCCGGGGCAGCCAGACCCAGCTCCTCTCTGTTGTTTCCAAAGTTTCCAGAACTTTCCTTCCTTTCCATCCAGTCAGTTTGAAGCCTACCCTATCTTTCAAGCCCAAGCCAATCTCCACCTCCTCCAAGAAGTCTTCCCAGCCCTAGTCTTCCTGGACCTCTCCGGGCTCATTCCTACAGCCTTGCCCACTGGGAGCTGCCCAGCGCGGTCATTACCGGAGGTGGACAGGTCTGGGTGTACAGTACAGCTGGGCTTTACCGCTGAGCAGAGGGACCTGGGGCAGGTTAATGTGCCAGCCTCAGTTTCTTACTCTGTAAAATAGGTATAATTATGGCACAGTTGTGAGGACTAAGTGAAGTGAGTATAGTATGTGCTTATAAAGTGAGGGGCACAGTCCAAGAGCTCCGTGTCAGCATTTATTACTGGTGCCACCCACACTGGACAGCACACTTCCCTGTGCCCTTTTCATGTGCATGTAGGCATGTGTGTTTGTGTGTGTATGTCTGTCTTAGTTTGGGTCCCCTGAAAACAGACTCTGAGACAAAAACTTGAGTGCAGGTGGTTTATTTGGAAGGTGGTCCCTGGAGGCTGGAGGTGGGGAAAGGGGAGGTGAGACAGGCTGGGGAGGGGGAAGAGCCAATGAAGGGCGGGGTGGTTAAGGAAGAGTGGGGGCTTGCTAAAGCACGGTGACGATACCTCACAGAATTGTCCTACAGAGGTCGGGGCAGCTGGGGTATTTTTCCACCCACTCCTGCCCCTCATTAGTGAAAGTTGTCCCTGGCATTTCCCAGCTGTCCTGTGGGCTGAGTAAACCTCGAGTGGGCCCTGCACAGCAGAAACTGTGCAGATGAGGAGCAGAAAGCTTCCCTGGGTTGGACAATTCCAGGCTCACTGTCCCCTTGCCACCACAGCTTCAGATGAACTAAGAGGCAGGCCTAGGGGATACGGGGTGAGGTACCAAAGGCGTCCTCTGCTGAATTCTCCGCTTTTCTATCCCTACAGCCTCCAGCACAGTATCTTGCACACAGTAGGTACACCATAATTATTTATGGACCGAAAGGAGCTTTGGGCTAAGGGATGGGAAAACCTGGAGTCTCCCCACTTCTCAGTTTTTTACTCAGTGTGTGACGCTGAGCAAGACACATGACCACTCTGGGCCCCACGCTGCTCCTTCCGTGACACGGCCTCATTCTCTGCTTATCCTATAGTCCTGCCGTGATGAGTTGGAATGGTCTTCGGGGGCTGCTCAGAACAGGGAAGGTGTGGCTTATGACTCTTATGATGGTGATGACGACGACGACGATGATGATGTGGGATAGGGGAGGTTCCCCAATCCAAGTCAGAGGTGTCCAGTGGCATGTTATTCACACATACTCTACGGTCAAAACACACAGGTGTGTTCCCCTGGCCCTACTGGGATGCCTCCTGTCTCTTCCTATCCTGTGACAACTCCAGATATAAAGGATCAAGAAAGAAAAGACCAAAGGGCTTTGAATTCCTGACTCCTCTGTGGAAAAAAAAAAAAAAACCCAAAGGGGCTTCCCTGGTGGCGCAGTGGTTGAGAGTCCGCCTGCCGATGCAGGGGACACGGGTTCGTGCCCCGGTCTGGGAGGATCCCACATGCCGCGGAGCGGCTGGGCCCGTGAGCCATGGCCGCTGAGCCTGCACATCCGGAGCCTGTGCTCTGTAACGGGAGAGGCCACAACAGTGAGAGGCCCGCGTACCGCAAAAAAAACAGAAAACAAAAAAACAGAAAACCCCCAAAGGGAGCCAAGGGGGTCCAAAGGGATGCTCTGTGGTTCCTCATTTCCAGGTCACCAGGTGGGTTTACCAATGGCTGGTGAATGTTGAAACCATTTAGGGCAGAAGTTCTTCACTTGGGGGCTCTGGGAATCCCTAAGACGCCCATGGATAAGTTTTAGGAGTTGCTAAATCTCTTGAAAACACTTGTAAAATGGAGTGTGGGAGTATATGTGTGCATATGAACTGCTCTACGTCGGTGATCTGGAACTTCCAGTAAATTCTCAAAGGAGTCTATGACCCAAGGAGAGTAGATTTGCTCTACCCCAGATCTCCCATGTCAAAGGGGGAAGACACTGAGGCCAAGACAGGGGACGTGAACTGCCGGGCGACACATATGGAGCCGAAGAAGCCCAAGGTCCCTAACCCCATGGGGCTGTGTGGATCGGTTAGGTCTGCACAACCAGAAATGCGGGCCTGGCTTCCCAGGAGGCTGTGCTAGAACCCATGGCACGTAGCGCAGTCTCTCCTTGCGCCTGGGGACACAACTCAAAGGCATGATGTCATCACTATTCCCTGGCGATGAGGGTGGGTGCTGAGGTCTGTTTCCATGGAAAACAGAACAAGAGAAAACCAACCAAAAACGGAAAGAAAAGGAGCCCCCTATTACTGAGAAGCTTGGGTACATTGGCGGGCCTCAGTTTCCAGAGGTGGAAATGGAAGTGATAGCCCTTCCTCTCTCAGTTGTGGTAAAGAGTAAAAGAGACCAAGAGAGTGGAAATGGCTCACAAAAAGGCAAGCTGTACACAAACACTAGTAACAATTCTCACAGCAGAGGTCCCGTGAGCACCTGTTTTGCTGCCGGGAGGAAATTGTATACCACCTGAATGACCCAATTCTGGACAACTCTGAAATTCTCCTGCAGGCCCTTGCAGCCTGATGTCAGAGCAAGAGCCCTGGTTTCAGAGTCAAACCTGAATCTGCACCCCAGTTCCATCTCCTGTGAATGAGTGTTACCTTGGACAAATCACTCAGCCTCTTTGGGTCTCAGGTTGTCCGTCTGCAAAGTGGAGACACACATCTACCTGATGGGGACATTATGAGGATTTGATGAGTCAGTGTAAGTGAAAATGTAAATGAAAATACCTGTAACCGTGACTGGCACTTAATAAGTGCTCAATAAACATTCGCTATTTTGTTCCTGTTCTTCGACAGTTAGCAACTTTGCATAGTTTCTTTGTTCACGACTAAGTCTCTGTCTCTGTCTCCCCCACGTTTTCTCCACTCAAATGTAAACTCTGCAGCATAAGGACATGCCTGTCTTGTTTACAGTTGTATTCCCCAAGCCTGGCACACAGCGTGCAACAGATATTTGTTAAATGAATGAATGGAAGTAGCAAAGCACGTTCTTAAGGATGGGAAGGAACTCTGACAATGTGAGAACACTCATCAGTCTGGACCAGCCCCAAGAGGGACCCGGAGCTGTGCCAAGAGCCGTATTAAGGATCAAGAGAGTTGGCTTCCGGTCCCAGTTCTGCCACTTAACTGCTGAGCCACCTCGGACAAGTTGCCGCACTCTCTGGGCCTCTCTGTGCTCTCTCCAAAGCATGGGAGCCCTGACATTCCCGGGCTTCCCCCTTCGAGGCTGGCCTCCGAGGAGCTCCGACCAGCTGGGGAGTGTGGGATTGTGGGACTTGGGGATAATTCAGCCACTTCATTAATGACAAGGAAGGAGTAGTGGGAGGAGATGGTGGGAGGTAGCAATCCTGGAAGAAAAATCAACAGAAGGCTGTGGCAGCTGCGGGTGGGGTAGGTTTGGGGACAGCCACACTGGGCTAAAGTGCCGAGCGGCTGTTCGCGCCCCGGGAGCGTGTCTCCTCCGCGGCGTGTGCGCCCGGGTCTCGGCCTTCCCCTCCCTTCCTTGCGCGCCTTGCCAGTTCCCGCCGCCACTGACTTTCTGACTTCTTAACTTGTCAGCAAATCCCAGAGTTAAAAATGCACACGCACCCCGGCCAGCCGCCAGCAGGGCCGTCTGGCCGCGGCTCCAGATGTGGGGCCACCGCGCGGGCCGCCCGCCCCGCCGCGCAGACTAAACAATCAGCCTTGGCCGTGAGCGCAGCGCAATTCCAGATGCCGCGTCCCTCGCGCCGCGCGCTAATTGGGCCGCGGGCGCGAGGCTCTGTCAGCGCTGGCCAGGCCCTGCCGGGGGCGGCCTTGGCCCCGGGCCGGTCCGCTTAACTACTTAGGGCGGGGGCGGGGTGGGGAGCAGGAGGGGAATGGAGGGGGGAAAGAGGGAGAGAGAGAGACTCAGAGACAGACACACGAAGAGAGGCCGACAGAAAGGGACAGAGACATTCTCAAAAAGAGAGCTAGAGAGACAAATGAGAGTGCTAGATTCAGATTTAGGAGACAGAGACAGAAGGGAGGGAGAGAGATACACACAGAGACTGAGAGACAGAGAAACAGAGGCAGGGCCGACTAACACGAGGGTAGAATCAAGAGAGGCACCAAGACGCGGATGGCCGCGAGAACACGGCCCATGAGACCTACGTGTTTACCGCCGGGTCGATGCACGGGTGTCCACCCCTCTTGTTTTAAAAAACCCCATTCTCACATTCACACTTTTTATAATTTCTTCCTAGACCCCGGCGAAGCTGGGGACTGGGCCCGCCGCACGGCCACCTAGTCCTGGCTGTGAGGAGCCTGGGGGACTGCGTGGAGGAAGAGCCCTCGCCCCAAAGGAACCTGAGCCTTCGAGGGTTCACCCCCAATCCTGGCTGGAGACTTGGACGCTGCAGGCGGGTGCGGGAGGCGGCTGAGGGGGTTTGCCTGTAGGCAGGGGGACACCCGGACTGACTCCAGCAGTGCCCCTCCTCCACCAGGCAGCTACTCCGGCGGCACCCTCCTTTCCCTGGCGCCCCGGGGCCTCCTCCGGGCCCCAGAGACGGGGGATGGCAGGTTAAACCGAGGCCCAGGGCAGGGAAGCCCACCGGGGACCCCCCGGGGGAGCCCCCCCCCCAGCCTCGTGTTCCGCCCACGCCGGGAGGCCCGGGCGCCCCGGGGGTGAGCGCGGAGGGCAGTGCGGCGGCTCCGCGGCTCTTGGCGGCCCCTTTCTGACAATCTTTCCTTTGTTTGTTTTCTTAAATCTGGGAGGCCCGAATTCCTGCCGGATTCCGTAGGTTTCTATCAAACCAGGAAAGTTTAAAAAGGTACAAAGAGCAGCTCTCTCCCTCCACCCCCACCCCAGTCTCATTCCACACCCCTGCCCCTCTCACACTCCCCTCTTTTTTTTTTTTTTAATTTTGGTCTCCAAACTTGAGCCTCATTAATTTCCAAAAAAAATTTCCCCCAATAAAAGGCAAACATGGAAAGAAAAACAAACTATTAGAAAATAGAGGAGGGAGGAAATGTTATTTAAAAGGTTAGCAGACCGCATCATTTTCCAATGATATTATATACTCCCAGCAGTATCCAAAATATATATGGGCCGTGGGCCAAGAATGTAAAAAAAAAAAAAAAAAAAAAGAAGGAAAAAAAAAAACTTGAAAAAAACCCCTCACTTAGACACAACATCTGGACCTGGGAGCGAACAAACCCCCCATTTATCACACTTAATCCTCCAATGAAGCAGTCGACAGTTGACTTCTGTTTTGCTAATTTAGCTGCTTTCAAGCGCCGGCCCAGTCCAGACCGGGAATTAAGTGTCACTTGTGGAGGGCCTGCCTTGTCCCCCGCCCGTCTTAGCTCCCTCCCTCGCCCCGGCGGCCCTCAGACAGGGAAAAAAGACCATTAAAGAAGAAAGAAACTTTTTATGAATCGCCTTTACGTCCGCCCACTCGGGTCAGTGAAAAACCTCCATTCTGACCCTCCTGCCCCTCCCCGGGCCCAGCACCCTGACATCCACTTCCTCGGTGACACACGCCCACCGACCAGCTAGCTGCCTCCCCCCTCAGACTGGCGTATCAGTGGCAGCAGCTGGTCACCCCGCTTGCTCACCGGTTGCTCCTCGGGTTGACTAGGTGCTGCCAGCCTGGTGCCTGGCAGTGCCCAGTGGCCTGGCAGCCTGACCCTCAGGCAGGGGTAGAGCACAGCAGAGGGAGGGCCGTGGTGCTTGGGCAGCAGGGGGCCTCCATTCTCCCCCAGAAGTGGATGGAAGGCAGAGGAGGCCCCGAGGTGGAGGTCATGGGCAGCAGCATTTGGAGACAATGGGATCTTGTGAGGGCACAAGCAGGAGAGAGAATGAATCAGGGAGAGTGTATCATTTGAGGATTAGTCAATAAATTCCTGGGACTCTGGCCCATGGTGCCAGAGGCCTGGGTGGCCGGAAGTGCAGACTTCCCTTCTCAGTAACTTTCCTCCCTGCCCCCCCCTCCCCCCCCCCCCCCCCCCCCCCCCCACCCTCTCTCTCTCCCTCTATCACACACACACACACACACACACACACACACACACACACACACA
>NW_020175393.1:8292605-8310205 GCF_003031525.2 Neophocaena asiaeorientalis asiaeorientalis | reverse complement strand
GCAGACTTCCCTTCTCAGTAACTTTCCTCCCTGCCCCCCATCCCCCACCCCCACCCCCCCAACCCCCAAGGCCTCTGTGGGTCTCTCTCCTCACCTCTCTCTGTCCATCTCTTAGTCTCCAAGGCTCCTTTCCTAGACTTTGGAGCCCAAGGCACAGCCATTTGCCATTCCCCTCCCCTGTTGCTGGGGATAGCTGTGCAAGGCAGCAGCGAAGGTTACAGGTTTAGGGGACAGTCCTCAGGGACCTGGAAACAGAAGAGGCTGGAGCGTGTGCCCCACTCCAGCCTGCTACTGCTCTTCACTCAGATCCAGCCCACCCCAGCCCCCAGCTCTGAGTCCTGGCAGAGTCCCCAGGAACAACCTGCACTCATGAAAGAGGCCCCCACCACCCTGAATCCCAGTCTTCTGCAGACTCTCATGGTGGTCTGGCGGGGCCTCAGACTTCTTGGGGAGAGACCATCAGTGCTGGCCCTATCCAGAGGCAGTCCCAAACCTCCTGGTGCCCCCCTCCAGGGCCCACAAAAGCATCCTCCTTATGGACTGTACTCATTCCAGTAGGCATCCATCAACAGCTATTGTAGGCCAGGCAATGTGCTAGAGTCAGGATATGGAGATGGAGGAGGATCCTCGCCTCTGGGGGCTTAAGCTTCTACCGGGCCCTATTTTCTGTTACTATGGGGATATTACCCAGCTATCCTCATTCAAAAAGCAGTCATTGAGCACATGCCCTGTGCCAGACACTGTGCTAAGCCCTGGGGATCTGGAGATGATAGAAGACCATTTGCGTCTTTAAACTTGTCAGGGAGAGAGACATGCCAACAATTGATTCTAAGACAAGGCAGAAAATAAGAGCCTAAGTGAGGCATTTATAAAAACTTCAGGGTGTGCCCAGTGGAGAGGCTGACTTACCCTGGCTGGGATGGAAGGAGGGTACGACGGACTGCAGGGTGGTGGTGGTGGGGCCTCATTGCTCTAGCTCTTGAAGCTCATCCTAGGGGTAGTACACCTAGTGCTTAAGAGCAAGGGGTCTGAAGCCAGACGGTATGGCTCGACTTCCTGCTCTGCCACATCAGCTGTGGGATCTAGGATTTCTTGGCCTCTTTGATCCTTGGTTTCATCATCTGAAAAGTGGGACTGACAATAGTAACTGCTTTGTGAGGATCCAATGAGATAATCCAGGGCAAGCTGCTGGCGTATAGTGAGCTCTGAATGAATGTCCACTTTAGTTGTCTTTCTTCCAAAGGGTGTGGATGGACCACCTCGTAGCCTCCCTGCCATCCTCCCTGTGGCCTCTTTCTCCAGCCTGAGGATCTGGCGCAGTGCTGGGTACACAGAGTAAATAGAAAACCTGTCAGCTCTTGGCTCAAGTGACACTAGGTAGAAAATAATGTGCACAGTGGGTGGTGGACCTAGATGTGCCATCTCTTCCCTCTGATACCTGGCCATGGACTGGGTGAGCCATAATGGACTGGGTGAGCCACCCAGAGGATCCCCTGAAGCCCTCTTTCCCGGCTCAGCAGAAAGTCAAGAAATGTGTTTTGGCCTGGAGCCACTATTCTGTGACTCTGGTTTGAGTTCAGACCTGACTTGCTATGTGTCCTTGGGCAAGACACGTCCCCTCTCTGGGACTTAGATTCCTTACAGGTAAAGTGAGTGAATGCTTTCCAAGCTCCGTTGTAGCCCTGCCTCTCCTTTGAGCTGGGGGAGCCTCCTCTTCCTTTCTGGAGGCTGCTGCTGTCATCTGAGGGTGTGATTTCTACTCCACTTCTCGCCTGCCTCTTGGCTTTTCTCAGTGATATCCCCCATTTCTCCCTTCTTGCTTCCCTCAGCCCTTCTCTTCTTTTTCTCTCTCCTCCTCTTCCCCTGCCACAGTCCCAGGACCTAGAGAGTGTGTGGATGAACTGACTTTTTCTCCAGGTTTTCCCCTCCCACCTCTAACCATCTTTTTGATCCCCAAACAGAATCTGGGCCTGAGGAGCTATGCCTCTCCACCTGTCCTCCTGGCTGGAAGTCTATCACTAATGGCTTTGGTGGTGCCCTGATCCGTGACCTCTGACTTCTGAAAGAGCGGAGAATGGCATCCTAGCTGGACCAAGAAAGTGCCTAATATGGGTCTTCTGTCCCCAGGGACTGGCAGGCTCTGTATTCCCACGCTGCCTTCCCCCCAGAATCCCAGGCACGGGGAAGGGTGCAAGAAAGGAAGCCTTTTCTAAGTCTGCTGACTCTCAGCCCCCAACCCACCTCCTCCACGAGATGCCATCTTCCACCTCTGAGGCTGGAAGAAGCCCTTCCTTTATGGAGGCCCATGTGCCTGGAGGTTATTATTGTCCCCAAGGAACCACTTATTATTGTCAGGAACCATTTCTGGAGAGCCTACTATGTGCAGGTACTGTGCCCTGAGCCCAGAGGAGGTGTCTGTGTTGGGGTAGAAGGGAGCGGGGTAGGACAAAGGCTGGGGGGTATGCCGCTGCCAGGCTGAGGCTCGGGGGCAGAGGGTTTGGCAATGCCTGTGCGTGGGACCAGTTGGAGTGGCACCTGAGATGGAGCCAGGTCCTGGAGGCAGGTAAACAGGATGCTGTGTGCTGGGTGTGGTGGAAGAGGAGGGGGGACATGGTGGGGGCAGCACAATGGGCTACTGTTGCTCTGGAGTCACTGTCACTCCTGGACTCTGGGCTTCCCCTTCCTCTCCATCACCCTCCCACTGGGCGATACAAATGTCAAGATATATGGAAAATGAATTCAGAGTCATCTGCTTTTGGCCCCCTCTGCTCTCACCTAGATCGCAGTGGACCAAGATGATGCGGTAGATGCTGCATAGCCCAGGCCTTCTTTTTAATTTTCCCCAGCTAAGGAGGGAACAAGGAGGGAGCATCTGGTCACTGGGAGGTGGTTGACAGAAATGAGATCTAGCCAAGTCTGGTGACTGGGCCCTGGCCTCAGCTGGGTCACTAGCTAGCTACGTCTGTCCTTGGGAAAGTCACATAACTGCCCTAAAACTCAGTTTACTCATCTGTAAAATGGGCTAACGGTGACCCTTGCCCTGTCTTCCTCACAGCATGATGTGGTGTCGTGAAAGACACTAGACCTTGTCAAGAGCTGTACACAGGGAAGAGCTGACTGCTTCTGCCTCTGTTATTACTCTGCTGCAAGACCCCTTCTGCCTGACAAAGCTCCCCTTCTGAGGGTAGGAGTGGGGAAAATTGATGACTGTCCATGTGGGACTATTGAGAGATCTAAGGACAGGAATGAGGATTCAGGTTCTCAAGGTATTCAGCCAACCAGTCTTCATTCAATTAACCATTCAATTCATTCAATTAACAAATTTTTTTTTTTTTAGTTTCCTCTCTAAGCCAAGTACTTTGAAACTCTGGGCCTTCAAAGATGAACAAGGTATATCTTCTGTTCTCAGGGAACTCCTAGTCAGCCGAGAACATACACATACACTCACACACACCATTAATATATAATAATAACAGCTAATATTGATTGAGCATTTACTATGTGCCAGGAATGGTTTAAGCATTTTACGTGCATTAATTATACAATCATTCTGATTCTGAAGATGAGACAATTGAAGCCCAGAGAGGGTAAGCATCTTGCCCAAAGTCACACAACTAGTAAGAAATAGAGCCAGGATTTGATTCCAGGTACTCTGTTTAGAGCCTGGGCTCTTAGCCAGTACATAGTACACACAGCATACATGAGCCTACACAAACAAGAGTGAAAGGAGAGTTAAGAGAAGATTGGGTTGAGCCTCTGAAGGAAGAGAAAAGGGGAGTAAAGATTGACTATTGTCTACTTCCACTAGGACAGGACAAGGTGAAACGGGCTTGACTTACAATATCTCAGAGAAGGGGGTCCTGGGATGTGTTTTTAAGGCAGGAGGCTGAGTCGGTCTTTCTTGAAGACAGCAGAGAGATTTCTGATTGGGATAGATTCCCTGTCAGCCCTCTGCTTGTGGTCCTTTCCAGCCCAAAACTGGGAGGGAGAGCCCTTGGGAGGTTCCTGGTAGACGAAAGTGACTCTTACATATAAATGGAGCCACACCCCGACCCCAACCCAGAGCCTGTTGGGCCCCTTGCTGTTTCTCTTGCCTGTAGCTGCTGGTGAGCTGGGAGGAATGAAGTAGGACTGAGTGTTCTAGGAGGTACTGTTTTGGGAACAAGTGATGGAAACCTAACTCCAAGTAGTTTAAGCAAAAGGAAAGGATTTCTTGGCTCAAACAAGCAGGAAGAACAGGACTGGTGTATGCACATGTACACACGTGTGGGGTGGGAGCGGGGGGAGAGTTTAGAGATTCTCAGGCCTTAGAAGATACCATCAGCTTTCACTCTTCTATTCTTTCTTGATCTCATCCATATCTTGGCTATGTTGTTTGGTGTGTGAGAGCCTCTTTTTCTCCCCCTACTGGGGATGGGGGAGGAAAGGGAGGTCAGGGCTTCTTGTCTGTCAGAGGACAAGGAGAGGTGGGTAGAAGAGCATGGCAACAATTTCATGCTCACATCTCAGAGAAAAGAGAACATCTGTCACTCTCAACTCCCTCTGTCTATAAAATCCTAGGGGAGGACTCCTATTGGCCTAGCTTGGGTCATGTGTCTACCTCTTAGACAAATCAAGTGGCTAGAAAAATGGTGTGCAGTGATTGGCTAGGCCTGGCATATGTGCCCACCCTAAGTCAGGAAGGGTGGAGAATCGTGACTGGCAGCCCCATAGAATGGCATGGAATGAGGGAGCAGCTGTTCTGTGAAGGAAAGAGGTGCAATCACCACAGTGAACAAGGCTGCCAGGCAGACACAAACAACAAATGCCCCCCCACCCCCGCCATGGGGGACAGAGGAAGGAATAAAATAGACTTGGCATTTCTTCTTGGAGCTTCAAATTTTAGCCCAAGATTTTTGAGGAAAAGTTTTTAATGACATTTCAAAACATTATTTTTATTTATAACACACATAGCTATGATGTGGAGTAAAATTTAAAGCTCATATAGACTTCTAAGGTAAAACAGAAGATACCCCAAAATGGGGGGCTTGTAGCAAGTTACAAGCTCTTTTCCTTATCCAACCCCCTCCCACTCCTTGTGTATTTTTTCTAGCTTCTCTGATGTTAAGGATGGAGATGGTATGGAAATGGGGTTGGAAATTTGAGTTGCACTAGGAATGGAAATAACATGGATTTTGGAGCCAGAGAGATGTGGCTTAAAGTCTTGCCCTGCCATTTTCTTACTGAGTCTGTTTGCTCCCCTGTAAAATGGATACATCGATGCCTGCTTGCGAGAAGGGAAGTGATCAGAAGTGACCTAATAATGAAACACCCAGCCCAGCGTCTGGCTTGAAGGAAGACACTTTGTAAATGTCAGCTGTCACCTCCGTCCTTCCTGTGTCTGCAGGCTCTCGAGGCCAGCTCTGGCAATCCAGGGCCCAGGGAGCAGGGAAGGGGGCCCCCCACTCATGGCCCCCAGCTAAACCCCTGCTGCTCCTGGCAGAAGCCTTATAGCTCTGTCCTCTCGGGAGCTATAACCATAGACATGAGTGTGGTGATAACTGGCTTTGCCACCTGGTAGACACTGACTAGGCAATGAATCCTTTACTAGTGTAGACACAACATCACCCTCCGAGGGGGAATTCACTGACCCATGTTCCCAAAGCTCCTTGTGCTAACTTCTTTTATGGTTCATATTACCAAGCACTGCGACGATGCATTTACCTGTTTATATGACTCCTGCTGCCACCAGGAGTCAAGAATTTGTGAATTCTAGGAGACAGGAATTGTTTTCTCCAACCCTGTACCTCCAGCGCTCAACACGGAAGTTAGCATGGAGTAGGGGCCCAGTGACTGTTCGGTGACTTAATGAAGAAATAAATGGATGGAGCTGCAGCCCTGGGTTGCTTTTTCATCCAAGGATTGTGTTACCCCCAATTTACTGAGCCATTAAGATGTATCAGGCATATACTAGGGCTCTTTCATTGTTCTTTCATATAATCCCCCAAACAACCCCGTGTCACAGGGACTATAACTTGCCCCCATTTTAAAGATGAGAAACTGAGGCTCAGAGGGTTAAATTACTTGCCCAAGGTCATCCAGCCTGTTAGCAGTGGCATTGGAATGCAAATCCAGTTCTGTTAGATGTCAAAGTCAGGGAATAAACCTCTACATGCTTCTGTCTTCCATCCCAGGTTGTACTGAGGTGTCCAGAGAAGAGGGCCATGGTACAGAGAACCCCCCAGGAATGAAGCTGAAACGGGGCGTCCTTTAGAGAGAGCAAGGGTTGGTGATCAGAGAGGCCACTGGCTTTGGTAGGGGGGAGGGGAGGGGAAGGGGGAGCTCTTGGGGGCTGGAGGATTTAGGGCAGGGTCTCTGCCCCAGAACTGGCTGGGGCTGGGAGTCAGCCCTTTCAGGTTGTTTTCTAGCTGGATTGGGGGGTGTTTAATATTAATAGTAATGACTGTGGCGGGAAGATAATAGGCCTCAGTCAGATTAGAAGGGGGTAAGCGCTTATCTCTAGCTGCTGAAGACACATGTCTTTCACCTGCTCCTTTAATATCCCCCCTCTTTCATTCCACCGCCCACCCCCTCCCACCAGCCTAGAACAAAAGGGGTATTATGGGCCGGGGTGTTTTCAGGCTGCAGCCAAGGAGACCTCCCCTTCCCCCTCCACTCCCCCGGTACACCCCTCCCCAAGTCTGAATGAGGCTTTTTCCTCCCATAAGAGATTAGCTCCGTTTGACAAGGCAGTGAACTTTGGGAGGGGTGAGTGGGGGTCTCCTCCGGGAGCCTCCAAAGTGCAGCCCTAACGAATACTGCTGGAGAGAGACCCCAAGAGACAGCCCTGAAGACAGACAGACAGATAGACAGATAGAGAGACACAGAGCAGACAGGGCATTGAGGTAGAGTTAGACTCTGAGACACAGGAATACACACACACACACACACACACACACACACACTTGAGGATGTTGGGGAAAGAGAGGAGAGACAGGGGAGGAGAGACAGAGAGGGAGACAGACACACAGACATCCACCAAGAACAAAGAGGCAGAGAAACACACACATACACACTTGTCACCAGACAGACTGACCCAGAGAGACAAAGGCAGAAAGAAAGATGGGGGACAGAAGATGTAAGGATGGAGACACCAAATAAATAAATGAGGAAGAGGAGAAGAAAGGAAATGAAAGAAGAGAAGATGAAACTGGCAAGAAGCAGGGGGAAAAAGGAGACTTCGGAGAATTGCACGGGGACTGCTGGGCTTTTGACCTTCCCTGGGGCTGGCTCTGCTGACCCTGGCCTTGGGTCAGGGCCAGTCTGGAGCGGGTGTTTTTATAGCTTGGGAGGACTAGGGGTGGAGATGGAGCAAGGGCAGGAGGAGACATGGAGGAGAGAGGGAAAGAGAGACAGACTGGGAAACAGGCCCAGAGAAAAAGCTAGTGAGTTGGAAAGGTAATGGACAGAAAATGCCAGTGAATTGCCTTGGTAAGGTAGCTCCCAGCCTCTGATGGGTGTGATCAGGTGTGAAGGTGATGGGCTGGGGGACGGGGCTCTGAGGAGGCTTCTTTTTTTTTTTTTTTAAATATTGATGTATGTCGTGAATTTTAAATTTTATTTATTTACTTATTTTTGGCTGTGTTGTTGGGTCTTCGTTTCTGTGCGAGGGCTTTCTCTAGTTGTGGCGAGCGGGGGCCACTCTTCATCGCGGTGCGGGGGCCTCTCACTATCGCGGCCTCTCTTGTTGCAGAGCACAGGCTGCAGATGTGCAGGCTCAGTAATCGTGGCTCACGGGCCCAGTTGCTCCGCGGCATGTGGGATCTTCCCACACCAGGGCTCGAACCCACGTCCCCTGCATTGGCAGGCAGATTCTCAACCACTGCGCCACCAGGGAAGCCCGAGGCTTCTTTTGATATCATGTAAGAAGAGGATCCGTCCCTTCTGCTGGTGGCAAGATGGAGAGAGGAGGAAATCCAAGGGCCACTTCCACCGCTATTAAGAGTCCCAGCCCCACTCCATGTCGGAGAGTCGGAGAGCTCTGATGGCATAGTAGTGAGGGAGCCAGGCTGTTGGACCCCAAGAGTCCTGGGTCCAAATCCTTGCTCTGCCCCTACCTGACTTCAGGTAAAGGACGAATACATCTTAGCCTCCCTTTCCCCATCTACGGAATGGAAATAAGAAGAGTATCTCCCTCAAGGGTTGTGTAAGGCTCAAATTAGGACAAGGTCTTGGCACCATCGAGACCCAGAGTAAAGACTGATATCTATTGGCTACTTGCTATTTGCAGGCCCTGTTCTGAACAATCTTTCAAATATTATCTCATTTAAATCTGAGAACAGCCTCTCCAAGATCTAGCTGGAAAACACGGCAAATCACAATCCAGTCAGTGGTGGAGTTACGATTTGGTCCTGGCCAGCTGGGGTTTGTCCACCACTGCCCCCGACACTCCCGTCCTCGTTAAGAAGAGACACACAGTCCCGATCCCCACCATCCAGAAGGAGCTGCACTGACTTTTCAGGAGGAGAAGCTGATTTTTATGTATCCCAAGGGGCTTGTGGTTCCTGCTGGTGGAAGGGCAGGAGAGGCAGAGGTACGCTGGTAACTTCCACAGCCTGCTCTCCGGGAGGGAAAAGGAGTGCTCGCCAATTTCCACGGTGTAAATACTCCCGCCATGGCCGGCTGCAAGCTATGAGGGTGACCTTGACTGGATGGCAATGGGAAAGAGTTGCCTGCAATCTGCCTGGGTGAGCTGAGTAAGCGGGGCCCAAGTTGCCTGTGCAGAGAGAAGATGACTTCTGTGTACCCCTTTTCCCCCTGGGACCTTCCTGCCTCGTTCAGGAGAGAAAGGGCACCTGGTACCCACACTCCGTGCTCACGCCAGGGGTTGAACAGAAGATTCCAAACCAAGGGCATATGCTACGGAATTTGTATAAGCTCAGAAGTGGGAAGGGAGTGTCGGGGGCTGGCTGCGGAGGGGTGTCTGTTTTGTGTATCCCTCTGTCCTCCGCGGCTGGAACTCCTAGAGGACAGGACCGCCTCTTCTCCTCCCCCTATCCTTGCCCCCTTTCCCCTCCCAAGTGCCCAGAACACCCCTCTAGGTGCTAGCGCGAACTAGTGTGCGGTAACAACCGTGCTCGGGGTGGGGTGGCAGCAAAGGCCTGTGGTCCCCCCTCCTCTGGGCCCTCCAGGGTCTTCTATGAAACCAAATACTCCCCCCAGTCGCCCACCCGGACACCTGACTCCCTCCTGGGGCCCTCTCAGGGTGCAAGCCGTTTCCTGTCTGGGTCTTGGTAACCCCCTGAAATCCCGGCCTCCCACCCCCGATCCCTTCCAAATGCTTATTAAGCCGTTTGCAAATCCAGGGCTGAACTGAGCAGCGTGCGTTTAATAAAGCAGAAGACAGATGCCATCCATCACGGGGGCCCCGGGGGTGGGGGGGATGCGGTGAGCTGATGGGCGCACACCCTTCTGGCCGCTTCTAGGTCAGCCAGCCACACAGGATGGGGTCCTGTGGTCCCCATCAGGACCACCTCCTGGCTGCATGTAGCCACTCTTTAGGTCACATGCCTGCCACGAATCCTGTCGGGACCGTGGCTCCCTGTGGACAGAGAGAGTGTCTGGGAATTGAGAGAGGGGGCAGCCCAAGCCGGCATTCCACATGGATATCTGTAACAGGCAGGGCGCAGACTAGGATACGAATTTAAGTGGGGACCTGAAACCTCAGTAATCAAGATAAATGATATTTTGATGTAATATTTTAAAAAAATCAGAAGCAATGCCAAAACATCCATGATGAGCAAAATAGCATGATTTTGAATAAAGACAGTCCGTTTTACCAATTGCCCTGTTGCCTCAGTATCCAGTATGAACCATTGCGGCACTGAGAGCAGACACCCCAAACTCAGAGGGTTCAAAAGCAAATTCCTGACCTGCCCCTACACCTGCACCTTTGAGAGTCTTCCCACCTCAGGAAGGGCAACTCTGTCCTACCAGTTGCTCAGGCCAAAAAAATTGGAGTCATCCCTGATTGCTCTCTTTCTCTCATAGCTCACACCCAAACTTTAGGAAATCGGGTTGGCTGTAATTTCAAAATACATCTAGAATTCGATGACTTCTCACCACCTCCACTGCTGTGCTTCTGGTCCCATGTCACCCCTTGCTCAGCATCCCCCACTGGCTGGCATTGCACTGGGAGTGAAAGCCCTTACAACAGCCATGGCGCCCGGCGTGATCTGCCGCCTTCCCTTCTCTGACTTGCCTCCTATTACTTATTCTCTCCTTTGCTCCCTGCACTCTGGGCACATTAACCAGCTAAGCACATTCCTGCCTCAGGGTCTTTGAACTTGCTGTTCCTCTGCCTGGAACACTCTTACCCCAGATATGCACACATGTTTCCTTCCCTCAGCTGAGGACTGTTCAAACATCACCTTACCACTATATCTAAAAGAGCATACTGCTGCCCCCATGGTCCTCCCTATCCCACTTGCCTTGCTTTTTTCCCCTTTTTTTTGGGGGGGGGCAGGGTTTGTCTCTAAGTCCCCATTGTGACCACAGTGCCTGGCATTAGAGACACCGTTAATGCTGTCTGCCAGCCCCACCTTTGAACAGAAGGCTCTCCACTGAAAGTGTTTCCTCCTGCCTAAGTCTCTGATCCTTGTCTTGTTCCAGGTCCTACAAAAGGCACCTCCTCCAGGAAGCCTGGCTCTGGACCAAGGGTGTGGAGACTTGAGTCAGAACTGTGGTGTCACAATAAGGACTCTGAACAAGGAGAGCAGCCCTGGGATTCAGCCCTGCTCGGGGTTGACTCACTGTGTGTCCTTGGGCAAGTTACTTCTCCTCTCTGGACTTACGGTCCTCCTTTAAAAAGGGTTTGGACCAGCTTCCTTCTGTCTCTGACCTTTGAAGATTTTAAAGTCTTTCCTGAGAGCCTAATGTGGTCTCTGAGGTCAGAGTGTCTGGGCTCAAATCTTGGTACCACCGCTTCCTAGATGGGCCAATTAGATGTTCCAGGCTTCTTTTGTTGCATCTGTAAAATGGGGACCATTATGGGCCCCTCCTCACAGGACTGTTGCGAAAATTAAATGAGAGGATGAGTGCGTTCATGTTCAATGACTCAGAAAGCACCTAAAATACTCCAGAAACGTTAACTGGTTTCATTACTATTAGTAGTAGAGTAATCGTGGAGAATCCTAGAGTCTTCTAATTGGTTTTTTGTATTTTACCAAATTCATATACTTATAAAGAGCAGCAGCAGCAAACCTTTCATCCCCAGGAAATAAAAAGGCTGAGAAGTGGCCAAGGGAAGCCGGCTCTCAGCTTCTTGCCTCTGGACTGTCCTGGCTTCTCTCATGCCAACCAAACTGTCAGTGGCCCACACCTTCCTCCAAGGGGCTCCCACCCCCTACCCTCTGCTCCCCGGCCTCCTCCCTCCTGCAGCCCCTGGTCCCAGCCTTCCCCACCCTTGTCCCCTGAGCCAGGCTCTGTATCCCACAAAGACCCAGGCTGGCTGTGGCTCGCCTTCCACACCCAGATGCAGGAGGCTGCGCGGGAAGCCCTGCCTGGGGCTGGGCCAGGGGCCAGCTCAACATCTGGTATCAATTACCAACGGTGGCTGCGGAGTGGACTCCTCTGCCCGCCACTCACCTATCTGCCAGGGTGACAGAGGAGATGGGAAAAGGTTTTCACAGCTGGAATAAATTGAGGGGAAGTGGAGGGGGAGGGTCAAAAAGAGACAAAAAACAACACTGAACTCAAGATGGAAGAAAGACAGTGTTAGGGAAGGTAATGAAGAAAATATGTGTGAGCGTGCCTGCGTGCGTGTGTGTGTGAGCACGCCTGTGTGCGTGCGTGTGTGTGTGTGTGTTGGCAAGTCAGCCAGGGTATTTTATTTAGTGTTATTTAGTATTTTATTTATTGTGGGGGGCATTGCCTGCTTCTACTGAAGACTGGGCAGAATCCCTATTTGAGATCTCCCAGTAATGAGAGGTAAGGTGGGATGAGAAGGGAAGACGGGAGGGTGAGGACGGACCAGGAGGTACCTGCTGAGGGGGCCAGAAAGGGGACAACAGAAAAATATGGCCCTTGGAAGAGAAGGAAAAAGCCGAGAGGCCCAGAAGACACCATGGCCTTGCTCCCAGCCCACCGCCTGGTCCCCTGGATTAGGCTCGAGAACCTGTGCTCCTCTGGGTGGGGGTGACAGCTGGGGGGGCTTCCCTCCCCCTCCCCCACCTGCTGACTCCACAAGGCTTCCCCATCCCTCCCTCCGTCCCTCCCAGCCCCCCACACCTCTGAGGCCAGGCCTCAGGAATTCCCCTCCTTCCCCATCTGCTCCCCATTGACACGATGGCGCTTTCAATTGCCCACTTGTTAGTCACCAAGATCTTTCCCCTGGACCAATGCACCGCCCCCCCCCAAAGCTGTCTAGCTTCCATTGAGCCAGGGCCAGAGGGGTCCCGACCCCCCATTAGGCCCCTGTTTGCAGAGAACTCTTCTGTAATAACCTGGTCAGAATGCAGGGGCGGAGCCCCTCCAGAGGCCCTCCGAGTGTGTGCAAGGGGCTGGGGGCAAGCGGCCCACTTTAGGCGGCTGACGGCCCTTCCTAATACTACCCCTGTTGAGTCCATAAAAGCCCCCTCTAGCGTTACAGCATTTGAGAGACTATTAAGTTTTAAGGCCTCGGACCTCCGGGGGAGGAGGCACATTTACACGGGTGGTTTGTGGGCTCTGGGTCGCTGCGGCAGCCAGGAGACTGACTGGGGCTGAGTTTGACGGCCCAGGCCTTGGAAAGTGGTGGGCAGGGGCAGGGGAGAGGGTGGAGGGCCAGCGTGGGGCCTGAGATCCCACTCTCTCCCTCTCTCTGTGCCTGGTCAGTGGCTCTCAAACTGTTGGAGGGGTAAGTGGGGAGAAGACAGGGCTTTTCCCCAGGAGATAAGGAGGGTTGAGGGACTCCGGGCCTAAACGAGAGACGCTCTGTCTCCCATCATCCGCTGGGCCAGTTTGTGGCCCCCGGGGTCGCCCCACTCTGGCCCCCTTTCCCGACATCTCCCGTGGAGGATGTGGCAGCCATGCTTCCCCCTCCGCTTTGCTGCCTCTCTCCTCTGGAGGCTGGGGAGTTGGCATCCTCCCCACTTGTCCTAGGCCCTCTGCACCCTCAGGCCAGCCCCGAGGCAGTCCTGGCAGGCGGAGAGGCCCCCCCTGGGAGCAGAAAATCTGTGTTTGAATCCAGGCCCTGCCATGTATGAGCCCCGTGACCTTGGTGCTATTCTTCTGGCCTCAGTTTTCTTACCCATTACCAGAAGGGGTTGGACTAGATCATTCCTGAACGTGCACCAATTCTCTGTGTCTAACTTCACTGCTCTGTGAGAAAAGGAGTGACTATTAGATTCAAGTGAAAACTCAGCACATTTAGAATAATAGCTGACATACCTGAGCGCTCACTAGGCACTAGGCGTTTTACGGGTAGCCTCTCATTACAACGACCCTCTGCTGTGGCGATTATTCGTTCCCCCTTTGCCAGTGAGGACACCGAGGTTTTGGGAGACAAAGTGCTGGCTCTGGGCTGACCAGATCTAGGGCCCGTGGCTCGGCTCCACACCAGTCAGCCCACTGCAGGGCCCTGACCACCTGTTAACCCGTTAGGTGGTAGTCTTGTGTAGGAGGACTCGGGATATAGATGGTGGAGAAAGGACAGCCCCAGCCCTCTAGCTGTTCTCAATACCTGCGCACACATTCTCTGGGCCAACCCCTCTGAGCCTCACTTTCCTCCTCCGCACCTTGGAGATGCTAATGAAATGAATAGTACCCACCTCAGCAGCTGCTGAGAAAGAGCAGAGGAGAACAGGCCCTGAGCACGGGGCCAGCCCACACAGAGGGCTCCTTCCTTGTTAGTTACCCCTGTTGTTGTCACTGCCATCCTGACAGGTTGCAAGATCCCTGCTTCAGTCAACTCTGGAGGAAAACCAGCCAGAGACAGTCCACGTGGGGGGTCAGCGCGATGCAGTCGGGAGGTGAAAGGAGGCCGGCCAGCCCTGTCACCAACCCTCCACCTGCCTCTCTTTTCCTGAAGCCTGCAATTTGGAGATAATAGTAATAATAACACCACACATTTGGAGAGCCCTCTCTTTAGCATTTCAATTCAATTCTGCAAATATTTACTGTGTGCTGACCACGTGAGGAGCCTTCACATCGATTACCTTCTCCTAATTGGCCAACCCCTCCCCTCGACCCTGGCACACACGTGCATCCACACACAAGCCCATGTATGTACGTGTATGCACACATGCACACGTGCACGCAGATGTGAGCACAGGCACCTATCACATGCATGCAGGGCTGCTGCTTGCCCTCTCCCTCCTCTCTCAGCCTTCATATACGTTTTACCCTTAATTTAGGACATTCACCTTAAACTCTAAGACTCTCAGCAGGCTGGGACCCTGACCTCCTAAGTCACTGTGCAGAGGGTGGTTGGGCAGGAGGGTAGGAAGGCACTGAGCTGGGTGATTAGCACATGGACTTGAGAGTCAACCAGCCCCAGTTCAGTGTCTCCGGATGAGTTGCTTAATCTTCTTGTGCCTCAGCTTCCTTATCTGTAAGATGGGGAGGATGATAGTAGCCACCTCATAGGGTCATGGAGGATTAACAGGACAGCACACCTGGCCGGTGTGCCAGGGGCGATGGTGATGATGGTATGATGACAGATGTGTCAACTGGTCTAGTGGAGAGCTGATTCCTCAGATAATGACATCTGAGTATCATTGTGAGGGATCCCAGCTAAAATGTATTTTCCCTTATCAGTCTGCGATCAATGCCACTGTCAGTATTTTGGGTTAAGGTATTTATCCTTTATTTAACTATGCCTGGAATTCAATAGCTTATCATCATCACTATTGAATGAGTTTAGCAGATCCCTTATAATTTGACTCTAGCTATGGGATGTTGCCCCTTTCCTTCTTTAGAAAACATGTCTTTTTAAATTAAATTAATTTATTTTCGGCTGCATTGGGTCTTCATTGCTGCGCGTGGGCTTTTCTCTAGTTGTAGTGAGCGGGGGCTACTCTTTGCTGCGGTGCGCAGACTACTTATTGTGGTGGCTTCTCTTGTTGCGGTGCGCGGGCTCTAGGGCGCGCGGGCTTCACTAGTTGTGGCTCGCGGACTCTAGAGCGCAGGCTCAGTAGTTGTGGCTGCAGCATGTGGGATCTTCCCAGACCAGGGCTCGAACCCGTGTCCCCTGCATTGGCAGGCGAATTCTTAAACACCGCACCACCAGGGAAGCCTGAAAACACCTATTTTTCTGTGCTTTTCTGTGCTTCCTATGTGCTGAGTGTCAAAGACACAAAGGTGAATAAGACACAGAACCTGCTCCCAAGAAGCTCCCTGCCTAGAGGTGGAATACACCATGGCAGCCAGTGAGAAGAGCTATGATGGCCGTAAACGCAGGAGTTGAGGTTGGGGGTGTGCTGGTTCCAGGAGATGGAGTGGAATGAGTCTGGGAGGAAATGAGTGCTCGGTCTCCCAGGGTGATGGTGGACATTCCCGGCTGAAGGGCAGTGGGAATTTGTAGACAGGGCCATGCTGGGGGGAGGGGAGCATGGTGGGGACAGACTGCATCTACTCCGAAGTTTTCCAGAGGCCTCTCTGCTGCCCTGCATTCTCCACTCCATCCTGAAGTAGACAGTGAAGAAGCAGCTGGCTTCCTTTTAGGGACCTCATTTATTGAAAAATACACCTCTTTTAAACATGAGACTCAGGGCTTCCCTGGTGTCACAGTTGAAGCCCGCATGCCTAGAGCTCGTGCTCTGCAACAAGAGAATCCATGACAGTGAGAAGCCTGCGCACCGCAACAAGGAGTGGCCCCTGCTCACCACAACTAGAGAAAAGCCCGCACACAGCTACGAAGACCCAATGCAGCCAAAAATAAATACATAAATAAATTTTTAAAAATAAAATAAACGGGCTTCCCTGGTGGCGCAGTGGTTGAGAGTCCGCCTGCTGATGCAGGGGACACAGGTTCAAGCCCTGGTCTGGGAAGATCCCACATGCCGCGGAGCAGCTAGGCCCGTGAGCCACAACTACTGAGCCTGCGCGTCTGGAGCCTGTGCTCCACAACAAGAGAGGCCACGATAGTGAGAGGCCCGTGCACCGCGATGAAGAGGGGCCCCCGCTTGCCGCAACTAGAGAAAGCCCTCGCACAGAAACGAAGACCCAACACAGCCAAAAATAAATAAAGAATTATTTTAAGAAAAAAATAAATAAATAAAATAAAATAAACATAAGACTCTCCAAGAACAGTGAGATGATCCGGCCATGAGAGGTTTGCTGGGCTGATGGGGAAGAGCGATGGCTGTCAGATGATGTCCTGCTCACTGGGGCACATCCCACCTCCAGGTTAAAATTGTGTCTCTCTTTTTCTGCTGTTTGGATACTTTGGAGTAAATGCTCATGTGCTATGACTCCCCTGTCGCCCCTGTTGGTGCAGCCTTCACCAGTTGGCACCAGCTGGCTGCATGGTTTGTTCACCTGTGCTGTTGTAGTGCTCCTTGCAACAACCAGTGTAGCGTTCCCTTTATTTTCCTGAGGTTCAGAGAGGTGACGTGCTTTCTGGTAACAGCAGAGCTGGGCTTCCACCTCCATGACCGTGTTCCTGGCCTGCCCTTGTTGTGTTTCCATTATATGCATCTCAGCCCCGGGACCCAAGAATAGCTGCGATGCCCGAGGAGAAAGAGGTTTTACAAGAGAGGCAAGTCCAGAAGCCCACCCCACCATCCTCCTACCCTGCGCCATCCTCCCTCTCTGGGTTACTTGCCTCCAATGCTCCAGTTTTCCCCAGTTTAACCCTTCTTCTATTAAAAATAATCCTCTTATTGATGTACAATACACATAGAGACGTACATAAATCATAAATGTACAGCTTGATGAATTTTTGCAAAGCCAACACAGCCATGGAACCAACACTCAGAGGAAGAAACAGGACATTTACTAACACCTTGGAACATCACATGGTTCCCGTTGCCAGTTACTGCCCACCCACTGCCCCCCAAAAGTAATCACTCTTCTGTATGAGCTTCTAATACCATAGATTTGTTTTGCCTGCTTTAGAATTTCACATAGATGGAATCATTCGTTATGTAAACTTTTTGCTTCTTCCTCCTTTCACTGAATATTGTTTATGAGATTCATTTACATTGTTGCGTGTATTTATAGCACATTCTTTCTCATTCTTTTGTAGTATTCCATTGCTTGAATATACCTCGATTTATTCTGCATTCTAAAACTGTTAAGGTTTGGGACTTTCCTGGTGGCACAGTGCTTAAGAATCCGCCTGCCCATGCAGGGGACACGGGTTCGAGCCCTGGTCCGGGAAGATCCCACGTGCCGCAGAGCAAGTAAGCCCATGGGCCAAAACCACTGAGCCTGCGCTCTAGAGCTCGCAAGCCACAACTACTGAGCCTGCATGCTGCAACTACTGCAGCCTGAGCACTTAGAGCCCGTGCTCCGCAACAAAGAGAAGTCACCGCAATGAGAAGCCCGCGCACCGCAACAAAGAGTAGTCCCCGCTCGCCGCAACTAGAGAAAGCCCACGCGTGCAGCAACAAAGACCCAACACAGCCAAAAAAAAATAC
>NW_020175393.1:8261492-8292463 GCF_003031525.2 Neophocaena asiaeorientalis asiaeorientalis | reverse complement strand
AAAAAAAAAAAAAATATATATATATATGTATATATATAAACTGTTGAGTTTTTCCAGGTTTTTGCTACTACATATAATGTTGTTATGAACATTTGCTGGCAAGTAGAATTTCCGAGTCATAGAGAGTGCATGTGTTCAGTTTTATCAGATAATGCCAACGGTCCTCAGTAATTGATGAACCAATTTCTATTCCCACCAGCAATGCATCATAGTTCCATTTGCTCCACATCCCCATCAACACTTTATATTCTCTCTTTCTTTTAACCACTTTGCTGGATGTATGGTGGTGTTGCATTGTGCTTTTTTTTTTTTTTTTAAATTTTTTTTTTCCTTCATCATAGTTCCATTTGCTCCACATCCCCATCAACACTTTATATTCTCTCTTTCTTTTAACCACTTTGCTGGATGTATGGTGGTGTTGCATTGTGCTTTTTTTTTTTTTTTGTAAATTTATTTATTCATTTATTTGGCTGCGTTGGGTCTTTGTTGCTGTGCGCAGGCTTTCTCTAGTTGCAGCAAGTGGGGGCTACTCTTCGTTGCGGTGCACAGGCTCTAGGCACTCAGTCTGCAGTAGTTGTGGCTCGCGGGCTCAGTAGTTGTGGCCCACAGGCTTAGTTGCTCCGTGACATGTGGGATCTTCCCAGCCCAGAGCTCGAACCTGTGTCCCCTGCATTGGCAGGCAGATTCTTAACCGCTGTGCCACCAGGGAAGCCCAAGATTCATTTTTAAAACATGGGCTAGCACCGTCTTGACCTTTGACCTCATCCACTCCCAAATGAAAGATCTACTTTAATGCAAAAGGGCTTTAGTGTCCAAATGTGTCCTTTGACAGCTAAATTCAGAAGCGGCCCTCTGGGTCCCTGTGCAGGGTCCAAGGCAGAGCTCTCAGCGTGTGAGGTCCTGAAATTTGCCTGGCCCGCGTCTTCCTGGGAAGTGGTCTGGCACAGGAAGAAAATGGAGGCAGAGGGATGAAGCATCTCCCTTCACCTTTCAGCTGGGATTCTACAACCCACCGAACTCCAGTGACAGGATCTAATGATGCCCTGTGGAGTTCTGACTCTGGTGTTTCCGTTCAGAATTTGAGGACTTCCTGTTTCCTCTGCCCACATTTAGTCACCCAACAGATGTTTGGTTGCCTACTCTAGTCACTGGTCACTGGAGGTTCAGCCGGGGAGAAAACAGACAGCAAATCATGCCCTCATGGACCTCCTTTCTGATGGAGAAAGGCCATTAGAATAGAAATAAGTAAAATGCATAAAGAAAAGTATGAAGGAAGACAATCACGTTATGGAGAAAAATAAAGCAAGACAGAAGGAGAGTAAGCGCTGGGTGGTGTTTTTGGAACCCAGGGGTGGGGGTTATCCAGCAGAAGCTGCAACCATGGTGGTCTGTAGGCCAGGAGCTGGAGCCATGGAGGAGATGTGGCTGGAGACACAAGAGGGAATAAAAATACTCTAGCTTTTCTCTTCTTCCTGCCCTCCAGTCTCCTGCCAGTGCCTCCTATTGGCTGAACCTGGCCAGCAGCCAGCTGATACAGGAGCTGGTAAGAGCAGTCTAGGGGAGCAGCCCCCTGAGTTAGAGAGCAGAGCAGGAGAGAGAAGAACTGGACATGAAAATGGACCTTCCAACAATGAGACACTAAATTGCTAAAATGAAACACACTCACTAAATGGCTAAAATGAAAAGGATGGACCCTACCAAATGTTGACAAGGATGGGGAGCAACTGAAACTCTTACCTTGCAGATGGTGTGTAAGGTGGTAAAACCAGTTTGGAAAATTGTTTGGCAATTTCTACTGAAGTTGTATATACACCTTCTCTCTGACCTAGCAATTCTATTCCTAGGGATATACCTAAAGAGAAGTGAGCATCTTTGTCCACAAGGACTTGTACTAGATAGAATGTTCATGTCAGCACTGTCAGTAATAGCCCAAACACTGGAAAGAACCAGTCCAAATGTCCACCAACAGGAAAAAGGATTAAATTGTGGTAAAATCATCCAATGGAATAGGCATTATAATTAAAAATTAACTACTGGGCTTCCCTGGTGGTGCAGTGGTTGAGAGTCCGCCTGCCGATGCAGGGGACACGGGTTCGTGCCCTGGTCCGGGGAGATCCCACACGTCTCGGAGCAGCTAGGCCCGTGAGCCATGGCCGCCGAGCCTGCATGTCCGGAGCCTGTGCTCCACAACCGGAGAGGCCACAGGAGTGAGAGGCCCGTGTACTGCAAAAAAAAAAATTAACTACTGCTACATGCAACAACATGGATGAATCTTTAAGACACTAACTCTGAGTGAAAGAAGCCAGACACAAAAGAGAATGTACCCTGGGATTCCATTTATATAAAGTACAGAGACGGGCAAAACTAATCTATGGTGATAAGGGATCCAAAAAATGTTGCCTGGGGGAAGGAGGATTGGCTGGAAAGGGGCACCAGGGAAACTGTCTGGGATTATGGAAAAGTTCTCTACCTTGACCTGGGGTGTTGATAACTCATTTATATTGGACAAAACTTATCAACCGCACACTTAAGATCTATGTGTTTTTCACTCTATGAAAATTATACCTCCATAAAGGGAGAAAATGCAAAAATAAACCAAAAAACCCCTTAGACCATCATCTCCCCTCGTCTGCCTCCAGCCGAGCTAGGGCTCCTCACAGGGCTGGGACGGCCGTTTCATCTCTCAGCTGTCAGCCATCTGCAGCCTCTCCCAGCTCTCCCCATCCTGCACACAACAGCAGACCCATCTTTCTAAATCAGCAGTGGGGGTGGGGGTGGGGGTGGGAGTGGGGGGAGCAGGCTCGGAGCCCAAAGATCCCAGTTTAAATCTCAGCTCCACGTCTTTCCAGCGGTGTCATCTGGTTGAGCCACAGTGCTGCTTTAACTCTTTCTTTGCCATCTGAAAAATGCGATGACGTCACCTTCAGAGGATTGCTAGGAAGATGAAAATGGGGTAGTATCTGGGAAAGAGCTTCAGAAACTGAGGAATCCAGCACCCATAGGGTGTTACTCATACCACTCCACTGCTTAGACACTTTCAGTGGCTGTTGCCTAGCAGCTGAGGCTGGATCATTGTCCCAATTCCTCACTCCCCGCAAAGGGATTCTACAGCCACACCCTCTGTTACGTGACTCTACTTTCCCACCACCGTGAGGGTGGGCTTGGTCATCTGACTTGCTTTGGCCAATGGCATGTCAGTGGATGTGGCCAGGGTATAGGAATAAAAATGTGGGGTGGGCTTCCCCGGTGATGCAGTGGTTGGGAGTCCGCCTGCCGATGCAGGGAACACGGGTTCGTGCCCCGGTCCGGGAAGATCCCACATGCCGCGGAGTGGCTGGGCCCGTGAGCCGTGGCCGCTGAGCCTACGCGTCCGGAGCCTGTGCTCCGCAACGGGAGGGGCCACAGCAGGGAGAGGCCCGCGTACCGCAAAAAAAAAAAAATGTGGGGTTAGGTTTGGTCTCTTGAGCTCCTGTGATTGCCATGCTGGTCCAAGGAGACTATGGAGTGGTCTTGAGCCCCACCCACAATTTGTGAGTGAGAGAAACAAAGACTTCTTGATGTAAACCATGAGTGTTCACATTCATGTGATTTGCTAGGCAGCATTACTGTGGTGATGGCAGACGAACACAGCCTCAAGGTCATCTCCAAGCGGGTCTCCATTCACCTACCTCTCCAGGCCCATTTCCAACAACTCGGTCCAGCCAAACCAGTCTATCCAACATCCCTTGAAACCTAGCATTCCCTCTCATTCCCATTTGCCTAACTTAATGTTTTATTTTCCATCTCTATCCTTTCTGTTTCCTGAAGGCCAAAGTTTTTCTCCCTCCACTGTGCTAGTCTATATCAGTACCAGTCTGTACCAGTCATACCTATCCTTCAAAAGACAACTGAAGTACTACCTCCCTCCGGAAGCTTTCCTTTGCCGCCCACCCTCAGCCCGTGTCAGCAGAGCCCTCCTCTGCTGAGCTCCTGCAGCCCGGCCCTTCGCGGGATGCTGAGCACACTCTGACAAGCGCCACCGCTGGCTAAATCTTCCCAGATGAATAGAGATGTCCTTCATCCGTCTGTGGCTTAGGAGTTTTCTGTTAAGCTGTGCTTGGGAAATACCTGTTGAATGAATGAAGCCATGAATCAACAATAGCCCCTGTGTAACTTGCTGCAGAACACCCCGCTTCCTGTGATTTGCAAGTCTAGCTTCAGGCCCAATCTAGCAGTTGCAATTGGGGTGGAGAAAAAGGCAATGAACATCAGCCATCCAGCAAGAGAGAGAGGGTATAACTGCCCCATGGGGTCAAGGGGAAGAGAAGGGCCAAAGCCTAACTCCACTTTTTTTTTTTTTTTTTTTTTTTTTGCAGTACGCGGGCCTCTCACTGTTGTGGCCTCTCCCGTCGCGGAGCACAGGCTCCGGACGCGCAGGCTCAGCGGCCGTGGCTCACGGGCCCACACGCTCCGCGGCATGTGGGATCTTCCCGGACCTGGGCACGAACCCGTGTCCCCTGCATCGGCAGGCGGACTCTCAACCACTGCATCACCAGGGAAGCCCCTAGCTCCACTCTTATCCCTTCCCTGTCCCTATCCCATTCCTTTTCCTGTCTCCATCTCTATCTCACTGAACAGCTATACTGACTTCCTATTCTGAGATGTAAACCATCATCCACAGCTGGAATCTCGATTGTCTTACTTATCTTGGTTTTGATCTTAGCGTGTGTGCCCAGTGCTTTGCATCTGTTGCTCGATAAATGTTTAATGCCCGAAGGAATGAATGACATGCTCTTTTCAAGTCTGATTGGAAACTGATTTTATATTCGGCAGTTTGGGGCCCAGTCTCCCTGAGTTTAGAAACATTTAAAAACTCCAACACCAACTATTTTGGGTTTGGGGTGATGACAGCAGAGAGCCCATTCTTTGGAAAGTTAAGGGGCCAACTGGTGGATATCTGTTGTTTGAAGGGGTCTTCCAAGACCAGGGGCCATCTGTTAGAAAGTCCCTCTCCAGAAATATCCCCCATCTTCACACATCCACCTAATGACAAAACCTTTGGGTTAAAAAGTCCCTCTTTTAAAACTCAGACACTCCTTTGAGGAGATCGATCTGTTTGCTCAAGGTCAAGCTCCCAGAGTGAGGCTGACGGCAGAGTGGGAGCCCCAGTCCAGGTCTAGAGACAGGCAATCAAAGGGCATAGGTTTCAAGACAAACATTCCGCATTCTGCACTTTTATCTAAGACCCTGGGGCCGAGAGAAGTCCAGATACGGAAGGGTGGATTATCTTGAACCTCGCTGTAGATTCCTAAGGCCTGGGTCCACATGCCCTCGTGGTGCTGGGAAGGAGTAGGTGCGGGTGTAATCTTCGGTGGGAGAGACTTGCTTCTGGGGCTTGGCTGTGAATGCTCTGTAGGGTGGGGATGGGGGAGAAGGGAGTCCCGAACGGGGAGTCCAGGAGAGGAGTGTAGGGGACATGGGGCCCAAGAAAGAGTCTTGGCATCGCTGTGCTTCCAGCCCATTCTGCAAGCCTCCTAGGGCACAGGGCAGGGGTCCCCGGGATTAAACCTTCTCCGTGGGACGCAACCAGGCAGAAATAAAGGAGGAGGAGGCAAGTGTTGAATTAAGGCTTCATAACTCCCGGGGGCTGAACTGAGTGCTCTGTGGGGCCCACCTGAGCCCCGCATCTTCAGGATTTATGCAGTTGCTGTGTCTCCTTGGCGCTCTGCCTCCTAACTCAAGTCATGGGATTATTTATTCCTGCTAGTGTCGGCCGAGAGGGCTGAAGTCAACTCCAGCTCACCCAGAGCCCACAGGGAGCAAGCCGGGGGCTGGGGACAGGGCAAGAGCGCAGTGCACGTGTGCAGACAGACAGACACACAGGCCAGAATGGCCCACAACCCTACCCCCGCTCAGCCACGCTGCAAGCCCCAAGCTAGACCCCTGTGCCCACCCCAGGGTGCTTAGGGAATTGCTGAGGTTATTTTAAGGTTGTTTCCATGTCCTTATCTCCCCGCCCCCATCCAACAAACAGTCAGACAGAAAAACAAACAGGCGGAGGCCTGGGCTGTTCTCACCGAGAGGTAGATCCCCTCCTCCCTTTCCCCACCCCCAGACTCCTCCCAACCAAATTCCTCCAGGCAGGGCCCCTATGCTTCCGTTCAGTTCATTCAGCTCACCGAAGGGGAGGACGCTGATGTCCATTTTGAAAAGCTCTTTCCCCCAATTGCTTTTCCTCCCTCATTTTCCAGGAATGCACCACCAGGGCCTTGGATAGGATGGGATGGGGCACTTGCTGGCCAGGTGAGCCCTGGCGCTTTCTGGCCATTTGGGTCAGACATCCCAAGTGGAGAGTTTAATTTTGCTGCAGGATAATTTGTGGCCCCTGTACGAGATCCTCCCGGAAACACTCAATTCCAGCCTCTGCAGGGAAGGAAACATTACAAAGAGTAGGAAGAGATAAAGCAGGATATTAGGGGTCCATAAGGGGAGAGGACTTCTCTGTGTGCCAGGCCCAGCTAGGGGTGGGGGGCTGGCAGGAACAGAACTGTGAGACTGACTTAGTCAACAAATGTTTATTACTCGGTGGTTACCACGGGCTAGGTACCATGCTAGGCTCTGCAGAATACAGGTGAACCTGACAGCCTGGCCTGGGCCTCATTGAGCTTAAATTCTAGTTGGAGGAGAGAGAGAAGGCCGGGAGGTATGGATGGAGCAGGGTGAGGACGGACCAGGGAGATGAGAGTGAAGTAGAGAGGTAGGACCTGAGGCACAGCAGGGCTTGGAAGTTCTTATCAGTTTCGATTTTATTCTAACCAAAATGGGAGGGGCAGGAGAGAGATTCCTGGAGCCCACAGCCTTGTAGAGGGAGGAAGGGAACACCTGACATGGAGGTACCACAAGAGGTCTCCTATGAGCTGGGCTTCTGTGAGGGATGCAGTGTCCCACATAGGGGGTGGGGACGGGGGCTCTCCCTGGCAGTCTCAGTGAAGGGGCTCAAAGGCGGCCTGTAGGCCTGGTCAGGCTTCCTCCTTCCCTCCTCCCTCCTCCCGCCTCTCTTCTCTATTCACCAACCCCTACTCCCCCTTTCTTGCCTCTTCACTTCCCACCTTCTTTCCACACTCCCCATCTGGCCTTCCGGGTGCCAGGCAGCCTCTGTCTTCCCATCTGACTCTGGTTAGGGCCAAAGGAGTCCTGCATTTGGGCTTTGGGGCCCTTAGGTCAGCCATACAGCAAAGGCAGTCCAGGTCACAACCAAGACATGACCCCAAGCCTCCTGGGCCAGCTGGAGCCCTGGTCTGAGGAGACGAACACTCTCCTCCGTCTGGAACGCCTGTGCCTCTGCCTAGTCCCACCCCCAGCTCAGGCCACAGCTCCTCCTTTATCCCCAGGGCAAGCTGGACATTCTCAGGACAGAGGTCTGAGCTGCAAGAGAGACCAAAGAGACCCATTGCGCTATCAATCAATCCATCAATCAATTAACCAGACAGGCAGGGACAAAGCTCCAACTGAGAGGTTCACTAATTTGGAGAATTTGTGGATGTCTAATCAAAATGGAAACTCCGCTTTGCTCTGTGGGATAAAAGTGCCCTATAGGTGACCATTCGGCACCTTTTGTGTTTTGCCCTGGGGGTGGGGCAGGAGGCAGGGTCCTGTAGCTTGATGATCTGGGTTGGGGGCTAGTGAATGAGTAGGAAGTTGGGGGGTGTCTCTGTCTTTCTCCTCATTCATACTTGTCTTCTTCTAACACAGATGGTGGGAGGAGGGAGCCGTGAACTTCAGGCCAGGCCTTAAAGTTGGTGGCTTGGGTTCAGCCCAGTGCCTGGAGGACCCAGAAGCCCTTTGGAGGGTAAGGTAAGTCCCACCCTGCTGCACGTCTACAACTCCATCCCTTCTAGAGCGGGAGGGGATCGTGGGGTCACCACAGTCCCCGGGGGCCCAGGAAGCGGCAAGAGGGACCAGCATCTGGAAGCAGAGTAGTGACCCAGGTGTCCCAGCGCTGCACCCTGAGCCTTTCTTGGACCCACACCGGAATCCGCTCCCCGCCTCCCCCACTGTCCAGAACAAAGCTGGCGGCGGCCACCCTATCAAAGCGCTCCGCAAAAGCCCTGAGGGGCCCTCGGCGCTTGGATCCGCTCCGGCCTGGGCCGCATCGCCAGTACCTCCTCCTCCTCCCCACAGGCTCTCCTGTCCTCGCCTCCCCTCTCCTTGCGCGGAAGCGTCCGTTCGCGGTTTTCCGACGGTCCTGCTCCTCCCGCCCAGTGGCTAATCCCGCAGGTTGAGCAACTAGCCGGCTCCGGCGCCCCGGAGCCTGCGGGTCCTCCCCCTTCCGCGCCTCGCAGTGCCCCGGCCTTGAACTTCGCCTGCCTGGCGCCGACCCCTCTCGCTCACGCTGTCCTGCAGGGCTTTGCACCCCGCATCCCGGAGCCCCGCGCCTAGACACCAGCCCGAGGACACGCGGCCGGGCCCTGCTCGTCCCCCAGGACGCAGGCGCCACGAGGTGCTCGGGAACCCCCAGACTCTCCAGGTTATAGGAAGGGGGCGTCTCCTCTCGCTCAAGCTCGGTAGCGAGACTGTGGGGAGAGAGGCGTCCCGCGAGGGCCTGGGCGGACTGAAATGCTTGGGTTTCTCTGCCTTCTAAGCTCAGCGTCTTTGCGAGATTCTCGAAGGTCGGGATGTATTTGCGGAATGCGGTCGGAGGTGAGGGTGCTCGGAGGCACTCGCCCCAGAACCCGCGTGTGTGCGCGCGCACACACACACACACACACACACCCTCCCCAGGCCACTCTAACTCTTGGCAATCTCACTTTTCTCTCTCTCACGTGACTCCCAGTTTTGCCCCTCTTAGCAGCGTTTTTCCCGGTATGATTCCCGCTCCCCGTCCTCTCCCATTGGTCAGCACCTACTGCTTTCTTTGTCTGTCTGTCTGTCTGTCACCGTCTCTCTCCCTCACTGGGGGTGTTTATGTAGTTGTTTTCCTGAGCTCCACGGCAGGCTCTCCCGCCGTCAAACTCTGCCAGCCCCACTCGGCCTGTGTAATTTAAAGCTATAGTTAAATTATGACTTCTCCGGACCTGTTGTGGCACCGAAGCCTGAGCCTAATTAAATGATCACATCCATTCTGAAGGCAGCTCTCCTCTCCCCTCCAACGTTAATTACAACATAAGAGGCTTTAATGGCCCGCCTCACCTCCAGCTCCTGGAAAGAAAGGTCAGGCGATTAATTTTCGTCATTAATCTTTTCCCAATGTGGACACTGTGCTGTCACCGGAGCCTATTAAACCCCCTTTGTTCCCCCTTCCAGCCTCCCTCGCCCCTCACCCCCTCCTCCCTGAGTGACTGCAAAGAAGGAAAATATTTAAAAATCACTTTGTCTCTCTGGCTTTTTTTTTTTTTTTTACCCTTTTCCTGGAGACAGCTTCTCCTTGGGGGGCTTGAGGGTGGGATACAGGGAGAGGGGCACCAAGTTCATTACCCGGCGGCTTCAAACTACAGGCCCTTCATGTCTAAGATGTTATGAGTCCAGGAGGCAGGCTGGGGAGCAGAGAGGCTGGGTCCGTGGCATTCCATCACTCCTGGTGGTGGTGGTGGTGGGGAGGGGAGGGGAGGCCAGGGCCTGCCATCCTTGTGCGGAGGGAGAGATGAAGATGGTGCTGTCACTGGTCCATCCCCGACTTGGATCCTCACAATAAAAAAGAACCGATAAGGAATGTGTTGACACCTGGGTTTTACAGTCTGGTGTAGACGAGTTTGCTCTGTGGTGATTTAGATTTTTTCCCCCATCACCTCCTCTTGTTCTTTGCCCCTTCCTCCCTCACCCTGCAGCTTCAGCCCCATTAAATGGAGGATAATCTAGATTTCTGCAGTTGCAGAGGGCTGAGCAATGGCCACCCCGTCTGGAGAAGCCAGTCCTAGACCCATCCTTCAGGAACTGGGTGTCCGCCAGCCCTGATGGTGGTCCTGGGCTCTGAGTAAGGGGGAGTGAGTGGGGAGGGGCAGCAGGGTGGGCTAGCAGATAGGGAAGGACTGAGGCGGCCCTGAGGGTGTGCTTTCCCAGCACCCTGAATCCCAATAGCAGGCCAAAAGGAGGGAAAGAAGGAGGGTGAATAAGTTCTCTGCAGACGGCTTTTATTCCAATCCCAGAATTTATTTGAATTAAAGTCCTAATCCAGGGCTTCCCTGGTGGCACAGCGGTTGAGAGTCCGCCTGCCGATGCAGGGGACACGGGCTCGTGCCCCGGTCCGGGAAGATCCCACATGCCGCGGAGCAGCTGGGCCCGTGAGCCATGGCCGCTGAGCCTGCGCGTCCAGAGCCTGTGCTCCGCAACGGGAGAGGCCACAACAGTGAGAGGCCCGCGTACCGCAAAACAACAACAGAAACGGTGCTTAAAGTCCTAATCCAGAAGAGAGTCCCTGGGAAGTGGAGGGGTGAGGCTGGGCCAGGCAGGAACCCAAGAGGTACGGGCAGGTGTGAGCAGTTCACAGCCTGGTTGTGTCACTGCTCTCTGGAGGGCCCCACTCTGTCCCCTGAGGGAGCGTACCCAGGCCAGTGGCGGTGATGATTAGAAAGTGACAAAACTGGAGGGGTGGGGTTTGCGAGGAGGGCGGGGGCCCGTGCACCTGAACTCATGAGCCCAGATTGGCCATACTCCTCGTCCCCTCATAATCAGTGCCCGGCCCACACATTCCACGCCAGCTCCCTGCAAGGCTCCCAGGCACATTCACACCATCTGTCCAAAAAGACCAAATGACACACACTTTCCATATCTGAGGAGATTCAAGAATCCCCAGGGGTGGCCCTGCTTGAAACACAGACCCATCACCACAACGAAGGCTAAATTAGCCATCCCTCAAACCCCAGAAACCCAGGGCTGCAGTGATTTCTAGAACTTATGTTCCCCTAGGTAGAAAGATGCTAAGTGTGTGTGTCGGGGGGGGTTGGGATGTCGTGGGAACCTGAGACTCCCCAGCAGGGAGGAAAGGGCAGCTTGGCCCCAGCATTCACTGACCCTAATGTTGGAGTTAGGAGAGGCCCCTTTGGGAATCCAGCCAGACTTGTGCAAGGCCTCCCAGTTCTGGACTGGGGCAAGCAGGAGGGGGGAATCCAGTTTGTAAAAGGGACTTGGAAGACCCCACCAGTGACCAGAATTGTCTCGTGTCCAGCAAGGCTGGTGGTGTCCAAATCACTGGCTTTTAGAAAGAAGAAACTTCTAGGAAACTCGAGAAGAGTTGGCCAGGACCCAGGAGGCTTAGATTCCTCTGACAGAGGCCTTCTTTCTAGGAAAGTGTCCCCTCTCCCCTCCACCTCCCCAAACCTGGCTCCTCCTGGCATCAGCCACAAGGTGGGCACCTGCATCTTCCTGTGGCCCAAGAGCAAATCCCCCCATCCGGAGTCAGCCTCTCCCCGGACACCCCTCCAGCTCCACCCCAAGGACATTGGGTACATCACGTCCACAGAGCCCTGCACAGCCGGATAATAATAATTAATAACAATTAGGAACAATAAGGAATACCGGTGCCTAGTCAGCCCAATGTGCAGCCTCGGCTTTTTTCTTTCTTCCCTTTTTTTTTTTTTTTTTTTTTTACTTTAATGAAAACAATGATTTGACTTTGAAGAGAGTGACTTTTTTAAAGTGAAAGCTGGATTGAGTTCCTCATCCGCCCCCCTCCCCCCTTGCTGTCCCCCTTCCCTTCCGAGCTCCTCCTCCCATCTTGCCCCCCCCATTTTTCTCTCTCCTCTTTTTCTTTTTCTTTTAATACTCTGCGTTCTATCATGCAAATCCCCTTTCAAATTATGAGAGTATTAGAGCCATCAACGGTAATGTCACCGCCACAAAATGAGAGTGGGGACTTAAGCACCTAACGAACAATGAAATGTGTGAGCCCTGGGACAGGACAATTAAGAACTGGGCTTAGCCAGCCAGGGAAATTTATTGCTATCAAATCCATATTTCTATTTTCCCCCTGAACAGTAACCTATTTGAATATGATTAAAGGGTTTCATTACGGCAGAGAGAAAGGCCCGTGTCCTGCAGTTCCTGGTGAGCTCACAAACATAGGCTTGGAGCTGGGGTGCCCCTGTGAGGAGGTGGGTGGGGGTCAGGGGGGAGGAAAGGAGTGGAAGACCCAGGGGTCCAGAAAGTGAACATTAGGGGGCTGACTCCCTGTAGAGATGAGGCTGGCCGAGGAAGTGGTTGGCTGGAAAGGAGGTCTGAGAGGCTTTGGTTCTCTGACTCTTTGCAGAAGGTGCTGGAAGGATCATGAGCAGATGGGGAAACTGAGGCACTGAAAGGTTGAGCCACTCAGTGATGGCCACTCAAATTAGTGATAGTGGGGGAGCCAGGACTGGATCCAAAGCCAATGCTGGTCTCCCTCTGCTTCCTCCCTCCCTCCCCATCGCCCTCCTTCCATTCCCTCCTCCCTCTATGCGTTCCCCCCACCCCACCCAGTGATAAATGCTATAAAGATACACTAGAAACGTGAGCAGCCATCCCGGCCGGGGAAGATTTACAGTCCATCCGGGTGAGGAGGTGAGACCAGTCAGAGGAGGCCGAAAGCAGATGGAGATGGTGGACGGCTCACCGTTAGGATGAGCCGTGATGATGCCGAGCCCTGAAGGGGTTCAGGATGGGTTCAGAGGGGCCGGTGTGGGCTGGAGTGGCTGCAAAAGGCTCTGCTCTAACACAAACAGATGGCAGAGAATTTTTCTCCACTAGAAGTCTGCATATTATCATTCTGCTCCATGGCAGAAGCTTAATAAGATCCGGCCGTCGCTCCTTCCTGCTTTCTCAGCTGCAGGAACCAAACCAGTGATGATCATCAACAATGATACCAATAAAACCACATGGCTCCCGTGCATTTGTGTATCATTTTAGTTGTAGGGAGCTTTCACACCCCTCCTCTCCTTCAATCCTCAAGACAATCCTTTAAAGGGGGCAGGGCTGATGAGTGAGATTCAGAGGTTAAATAACTTGTCCAAAGTCATACAGGTAACAAATGACAGAGCTGGAATTTGAACCTGGGAAAGTCTGACTCTAACATCCATGCTCACATACATGTGATGAATGGCAGGCCTAAGGCCATGCTCACACTTTGGTCCAGCAAGCTGCTGCCCACCCCACAACTTGTGGCGGTTTCATTCTCGCTGGAATCCCTGAAGGAGAGGATGGTGGCCCAGCCAGACAGATCACCTGTATCAGCCCTGGCTGTCACAGGGTGATGGATGTCGTGGGAGATTGCCCCCATGGGAAGTGTACACTCATACCAGCAAATGGAGAATCAGGCCAGATGGGAAAGAATTAAGTGCTGCATTGTGTGGTCCTGAGCTGGGAGGAGGCTGAGATCATGCAGGGAGCTCTTCTCCAGAGTGTGGACCTTGAGATGGCGGGATTTGCAGGTAGAGCCCTGGCCTTCTGGACGGGCCCTGGACTTGAAGGGGAGGCCTTGGAAGAAGTGGCCGGCAGGCTTTGAGGATCTGAGAAGGGACAGGCTGAGTGGCGTGATGAGGGCGGAGGGCAGGGTTTAAGTTCAAGGCTGGATGTGTTCCTTGGCCCTTCTGGCCTTTCTGGTTCCCTGTCTCACTCCCCTGACACTTCCCCTGTCCTCGCTGGGAAACCCCACGTCTCATACCTGGCTCTTCCAGAGACTGCTGCCTTGCACCCTGGGAAGCTGGATGAAGTGGCATTACTAACACTTGGATCTGCCCTATGCCATCGGGGGCCCATTCTCTGCCAACACGCTGCCCTGGTGTACCTGAAAATTGGGCTTCACCAGGGCAGGCGGGTGGCATATGGGGGGTGGGCCAAAGGTGGGAGAGGATCCCTTCTTGTACCTGGCAGCACCATGCCAAGGTCTCCTTTCCCTCCTTCCCTATCCAGTTTGTACTACCTTCCCCCATTCGCAAGCCCCCTCCCATTACACTCTTCAGAGTCGGTTCCTTCTTGCGTTCATTCCTCCATTACTCCTGCATCCAGGAGTAATCCAAATATTTCCCAAGCACACGCTGGGATATAAAGATGTTGGCCCCAGCATCATTGTTTTCAAGAAGCTCATCATCTATTAGAGAGAGGGGGAGGCACACAGCAAAGAAGAATGAGCACAGGATTGAGGGAGAGGTTCCAACTGGGCGCACACACCCTCTAATGGAGCAGGGCAGACATTGTCCCCACTCAAGAGGTGCGCAAACTGAGGTTCAGAGAGCTCAAGTGACGAGCCCAAGGTGGTGGCCGGTGTGAGAACCAAAACCTGGCCACCCGCTAAGCTATTTGCCATTTCTGTCTCTCTCTATTTCCTTCCTGTCCTGCCTTCCCCCAAATCATCTAATCTTAATATTCAGTCTTGGCCTCTGTTCCTCTACCCACCCAAGGGTGTTGGTTAAACTAATAAGCCCATATACTGACCCACTGGGATCAACACTGGTCATAGCAATGGAGCAGGGTCCTGGAGGCCCCCTGCTGGGCCAGGTGCTAACGTTTAGCTGCTGAATCTTGGGGAAGTCCAGTAAATCCCAGGGCAGTGGCTAGGATGGTGGGGAGTTGGGTGTTCAATGGGCTAGGGGCAGTGACTATTGACTAACCAGTATGGAAACGTTAACAACCAGTACAGGCACACTGGTATATACCACCCAGCTATCAGCCTTATGTCCATCCATCTGTGCATCCATCCATCCATCCATAAGCCCATTCCACCCCACCCTCACCCACTAGTATACATGCTAGAGCACTGTAAGGGAGAATCTAGGAGGTAGAAGACGAGCTTCCTTCTCTCTAGGAGCTTACACTTGTGTTGGGGAGCCAGGACAGACCCACTCAAGTGTTCAGCAACAGCCCAAGTGGTGTCTCGGGGTGGCCCGGGATGGGTTGCCTAGCACCTAGTTCACGCCTAAACGTCTCAGAGCAGACGAAGAGCACGTGTGTAGAAGAGGCCAGGGAGGCTGCCACAGCATGACACGCCTTTGAGCTGGAGCTTTGAGTAAATGAGGGTAAATCTCCCGGCTTCACCAGCCTCTTGGGGATGTCACACGCTCCTTTCTCCATCCCCAATGTGCACGTCTAAATAACCGCTTTGCTGTGGGCCTTGCCCACACTCCACCTCAGAAACTAGAGAGTGGGGACCCAGAGATGCCGCTTGCTCCCACCCTGACCTCTCTCTGCAGCAGGCACATTGCCTCCTGAGGGGAAGGAGCCAGCCTGTGGTTGGATTCACAGCTCACCACCACCCCCACCTCCCTTTTCTCCCCATCTCTTTCCTTCCTGGGGCTGTCAGTTTAATGGACAGGTGTTTAATTCCAGCCTGTCAGGTGCCTGGAAATGCCAGCATCACTGCACATCAGTTTGTGGAGCCTGATCTTAAAAGCACAGCGAGAAGCTGAACTCTGCTATCTGCAGCTCAGTCCTCTCTCTCCGTGTCTCCATCTCATCGGGCAAATGTAGTTGCACCTTGCTCACTGGTGTTTTCCTGTGGGGCAGCTGGGCTCACAGAGCCTGTCAAAAAAGGCGAAAAGCTTCTCCAAGCGCCTCCAATGGAGATCGGATTCCCAAGCACTAGGTATCATCAATTATGTCCCTGGAACGCACTGGGCCTGCTTTTTAACTATTAAAATCATGTAGTAGTTAAAGCACACTGCTCCTGCAGCCCCGGGGCAGAGAGGCAGCTGTCAGCTTCTCCAGCCAGCTTCTCTCTTCTGTACCAGCCCTACTCAGGCACAAGCCAGGAACGGCATGAGCCTGGGAAATACATAGAGGCAGCCCCGGGAATCTGCCCAGAAGCTTGGACATGGGGGTCAGAGCATGGTCTGGGGTTCACTGTCTTGCTAACCCCAGCAGGACTTGCCACCCAGCTCCTCTATCAGTCTTTGGGAGAGTCTCAGGGCTGGCGGGTAGGGACAGATCAGAGGTCAGAAAGGAGAACCCAGCTGTGGCGGTTAGGGATGAAGCTTGAGGAACTGGGTCAGGACTGGGGCCCTCTGGGGCATATCAACTACCACCAGAGGACAGCAATGACTTGCATAGCATCGCGGAGGGCCGTCAGGCTCACTCTGGCACACAGCTTCCCTTCTTCCTTTCCTGTCCATCTATACCCACTCCCCTCCTCGCTTATCTATTTCTTTCTGCTTTGACACCTCCTACCTGTCCCCCTACCAGACCTCCACCCACCCACATACCCCAACAAGGCATCACGGTTCCTAACGAAATGGAACCACTGCCAGATGAAATATATTACTATTAAATACTTAATTCTTCTAGTGAGCAGAGAGCAGGCAGTATGAATACAATTATTAAAGAAAATTACTTTGGCTGATCAGATATTTCTGCATACTAATTTCTGACCCCTCTTCCCTCACTCCCGCTTCGCATCCCTCAGAGACCAGTACAGATAAAATTCCATCACAAATAGCTGATTACCGAGGCTTGCATTAAAAATCACATTTCCCCCCCTGCCTCTCTCTCTTCTGTGCCTTCTCTATGCTGACGTCCTTGCTGGAGAAGCGGTGTCCCTAGACACCAGCAGCCACTGGAAAATATCTAGGGAGACCCTATTCCTTCTTCCTCTTCCTCTCTCTCCACATTTTCTCCAATGTCAGCAGATCCACTATTCCAACCAGTTCCCTAAATGGACAGAAGACCCTGTAAGCTCAAGGGACCCTGCTCTCAGCTCCTCAAACATCTCATCACAGCCTCATCCTCCCATGCTCTGTGCTTAAGGACATGGCGGTGCCGCCCACCAACCAAGATGGCTGACTTTGTACTGAACGGGCACGTCCCGCTCTTAGACAGGAACAGGAAGTGTGATCAGAGGCCCCGCCCCAAAGGGTAGGGACTTCCTAACTTCAGAGCTTTCTGATTGGCTGAGCTTTAGGCTTCTTTGTAAACATCTGGGGAATACAGAGTGAGGGGATTCATTCATTCATGGCTAAAGTCAGCAAAATTTTATGTGTGTATAGATGTGTATATGTATCTCCAATGTCTAACTCAAAATTATACTTGAACTTTCAGTGCCTTGGTTTTCTCATCTGCAAAATGGTAATAATAGCAGTACTTACTTCATATAATTATTGTGAGGAGTAATGGGTTAATACACAAAAAGCTCTCAGAATACTGCCTGGGATGTAACAAGTACCACATAAGGGTTAGCCATCATTACTATTATTGTTACTATTATTACTACTGATGGATATATAAGTTAAAAATGTACTCCCCACCCACTCATGAATGACTCCTCCCGTAATTTCCTCATCGGTGGGAGTTTCTCCAAGCTTCTTTCCCAGATTCTCACTTGGCTTAACTAGGTTCTCAGTGCCTCCCAGATCCCGCTCACAACCATCCCTCAGCCCCACACTGAGCACTGGCGGCAGAGCAATTGTCAGGGTTCTGGCAATCAGGGGTGGTGAGGGGAGCATGCGAAAAATACACCCAATCCCCACAATCCCCTAAACCTTTAATTTACCTGCTTTTATAAAAAGATGCTTCCTTAGCTGTCACCCGTGGAAGGTATAATTACAGCTTGGGAATGTTAATTCCCTTGCTCCTGATACATGGATCACTGCTCTGCAGGGCTCCTGTCCTCCCCAGAGCCTTGGGAGGGGAGATGGGCAGGCGGCCTGGAGGGAGTCAGGTAGGAGGCAATGCCAGGCCTGGAGATCTGCAGGGATGTGCCCTTAAACCAGACCACCTCGGTGGGACCAGTGGAGCTGGATGAGGCTTGGAGGGAGTGCCCTCTCATACCTGGCTACCCACAGGAACCCCCTGGGGGGCTGGGGCTGGAGGGGGAGGACACCCAAGACAGAGGTCCTGACAGCCTTGTGAGGAAGTGGGAACCCTGCTCTGTCCCCCTTCACCCCACCCCCTCTTCAGTCTTTTCTCAATACAACAGCCAGAGGGATCCTTGTAAAACCTTAGAATGAGTTCCCCATCTCACTCAGAGTCATCACAGTGGCCTCAAGGTCCGACCCATCCCCCTTCCCCGCTGTATTTTTCTCCTCAGCACTTAACAGCACCTACTATTGTACATATTTTCCTTTTTTGTTTTCTTTTAGTGCAGATCGCTCACTAAGATATAAATTCCATGAGGACAAAGATCTTCGTCTGTTTTGTTCCCAGGGCCCAGGACAGCACCAGGCACATAGTAGGTGCTCATTGGGAGTTTGTGAATGAAGGTGATTCTTCAGGAAGGATTTCCAAGCAGAGGGAAGAGTGAGGGCAAAGCACGAAGGCATGGGAGGGACCCACGCATCTGGCAAACTTGAGTGTTTCTATATGTTTGTTGCATAGGAACACTCATGGAAAGGAGGAAGAGATGACAGCAAAGCTGGTGTGGCATCTGTCTACAGAGAGGGCAAGTAGGAGAGCGGCAACATAAGTAGATCTGTGTTTCGGGAAGATCCTGGGGGCTGGTAGAGAGTGGATTACAGCTGAGCACGACTGGAGGCAGGATGACCAGGAAGGGGGCTCCTTTAGATTTGCAGGAGGGAGAGGATGAGGTCCTGGCCCAAAGCAGGGGTGCTGTGGATGGAGGTGAGTTTCTAAGAGGGGCATAGGGGTTTGGAGTGAAAAGCAAGGTGGCAGGATTCTTCCTCCTTCTCCAAAGCTGGTCTTTCTGGTCCCCAACCCTAGCCAGGCTGTCCCCAGGTCTGCCCCTGGGAGACCCTGGCCTTGCCTCTGGTCTCTGTCTAAATTCTGCTTATCCTTCAAAGCCCAACCCAATGCCTGCCTCTGGCTCCGAGTCCTCTGTGTCACACTGATGTTCTCTGAATGAATGACTGGTTTTCCTCATCGGCCCACTTGTCATTGCCTGTCCCCAGTGACATGGACACATTTCACAAGGGCGTTTCTTGAGGGTAGGGATTGTGGCACTTCTACTGCAAGCCTAACAGAATTACACAGTGATTTAGAGCCTGGGGCTTTTGTCTCTGGCTCTCTTGGGTCTAAATCCTGAGTTTCCCACTTTGTAGCTAATTGACTTATTTATTTATTTATTTTTTGGCGCATCGGGTCTCTGTTGCTGCGTGTGGGTTTTCTCTAGTTGCGGCGACCGGGGACTACTGTTCGCTGCAGTGCCCGGGCTTCTCACTGCGGTGGCTTCTCTTGCTGTGGAGCACGATCTCTAGGTGCGAGGGCTTCAGTAGCTGCAGTGAGGAGTGGGCTCAGTAGTTGTGGTGCAAGGGCTTAGTTGCTCCGTGGCATGTGGGATCTTCCCGGACCGGGGCTCGAACCCGTGTCCCTTGCATTGGCAGGCGGACTCTCAACCACCAGGGAAGTCCCGCTCATTGACTTTAGGTAAGTTGCTTCCCCATTTGTAAAATGGGAATAAAAATATCCCCTCACAGGATTGTCCTGAGGATGAACTGAGTTAAAGCACGAACTAGGGATGAGCATAAAGTGCCTTTACATGCTTGCACAGCACCAACACGTCTCCTGTGTTGCACGTCACACACCTGCAAATATTTAGCCAAGGGCGTCACGATGATGGCTGATGCTCTGTCTTCCCCACTGGTCTGTAAGCACCTTGAGGGCAAGAACCGGTAGAGCCCAGCACAATCCCTTGACATAGAAGGGATTTATTTGGAGAAAGTCAATAAGGACTTCCCCCGTCTCAGAAGGGGACGCTGAATGAGTGGATGGCTCTAGCGTTAAACACTTAACACATTGGATTCAACTGAAACTAAGATGCCAAAGAAGAGAGAAACCTACTCAAGCCAGATTAAGCCTGGCTCTTCCCAGGAATTCTGGTCTCCTGTGGGAGCTTCCCTGGAAGGGTCTGCTTCATCACACCCTTTCCTAGAAGGGATAAGTAGATATCCAAGCCTTGACCCCTTGGCTGGGGCCTTGGCCTAGGGCAGGGTGGACACGGCCTGCGGAGGAGTGACCTGACTGAGTCTGGAGGGAGGTCCTGGGGTGCCTGGCCCCCACCCCGCCTCAGAATGGAGGATTCTGGGATCAGAGGCAGGGGTGGGGCTCAGCCTGCCAGACCCTCTGGGGAGCTGGCAGGCCCGAGCCTCTGCGGAGCACTAGTCCCAAGGCTGTATATACACAGGGCCAGGAATGTTTATTTTTCCTTATTGACTTTCTCCAAATAAACCCCTGGCCAGCAGAAAGGGGCTCCCAGCCGCAGCTGTTTACCCAGTGTTTGTGATAAAGAGGCTTCTCCATAGCAACAGGTAGCAACGTGCAGCTCTCAGAACATGGCCGGGCCTTGCAACGGGGCTGTGTTTACTCAAAGGGGAAGAGAAAGAGGCAGAGGGAGGGACGATGGAAGGAAGGAAGGAAAGAAGGAAGGAAGGAAAGAAGGAAGGAAGGAAGGATGGAAGGAAAGAAAGAAGACCAGGAGACTGGAGGCTGGGAAGTGAACTGAGGGGACACCAGGGAGGAAACCCCGGAAGGAGTGTGGTAGGTTTCTGTCCTCAGCGAGGCTTCCGCTGAGTTCCTGGTGGGCCCAGAGGAGGGAAAGCCGTCAAGTGACATGCAGGGAAGCGTGTGCCCCGCCGGGTGTGGGGTAGCTGTGAGCACAGCGCATGTGCACGGGAGACGCCCAACGTGGGCTTGTGTGTCCCGGTGAAAATGTGAGTCTCAGTAATTGTGTATTTAAGTTACCCTGTGTGCGTGGGTGTGTGTGTACACACGTGTCCTTTCGCACTGGGATGGGAGGGTGGATTCGTTTCCTAGGGCTGCCGTATTACCACAGACTTGGTGGCTTAGAAAAACAGGAAGTTATTCTCTCATGGTTCAGAAGACCAGATGTCTGAGATCAAGGCTGAGGCAAGCTTGGTTCTGTCTGGAGACTGAGGGAGCATCTGCTCCATGCTGCTCTCCTAGTTTCTAGGAACTGCCAGCCATCCTTTGTGCTCCTTGGCTTGTGGAGGCATCACTCCAACCTCTCCTCCCCCTGTCACATGGTGTTCTCCCCGTGTGTCTCTGCGTCTGAGGCTGTTTCCACCTTCTTATAAGGACGCCAGTCATTGGACTAAGGGCCAACCCTAATCCAATGTGACCTCATCTGATCTTGACTAATCTGCAAAGACCTTATTTTCAAATAAAATTATATGCACAGGTACGAGGGGTTTGGACTTGAACGTGCCTTTCGGGGGACACAATTGTGCCTACGACAGGGTGGCTGCACGTTGGGGCAGGGGCGGCTGTCAGTAAAGCTTGGGTGAAAAACCCACATGCAAGACTCTTAGAAAGTGGGCAGCTCCCTCACGCCCTCACCATCCTTCCTCTGTACAAGGGAGGTGTGGGTCTGGGGAAGGGCGAGGGTGCGCTGTCTCATCTGGGTGAAGTCCTCAGGCGGTGGGGAGAGAAGGGGATGTGAGGCACCAGCAGTGGGGCCCGGGTCCTTGTCCCCATTTCAGTTGTGCAACTCTGGACACGTTACTTCTTCCCCCAGTGCCTCTGTTTCCTCATCTGTCCAACAATACCCACCCCACAGAACTGTGAGAATCAGAAGGCTGTTGGCACGATGCCTGGCGCACAGCAGGCACTACTCAGAGTCGGAGCCATCTTTGTTATTTTCACGGGCCTTGGCTTTGCCATTGGGGCCCATGGAAACCCGCTTGGGAATGCCCCCCAGGACTGTGTCCCCTCCTGCAGACGGCAGTCTCTGCTCCAAAAGTTGGCACAGTGACCCCAGCACCCAGGGGGTCACGATTGGATGTGGGCACCCCTGGTGGAGTCTGTGCCAGAGACCTGGCGGAGGCAGGGGCATCAGCAGGGATCTTCCAGCGAGACATGGGGCGCGTCACCTAAGCACACAGAGGCACACCTGCGCCCCTCCGCTCCTCGAGCGTCGGCACCAAGGGGACCCAGGCCAGCACCAGGGTCCAAGCAGCCATCCCGCAGCTGGGTGTGTGCAGGGAGTCGGTGACCGGGTTGAAAGCCCCCCCTGCCACACACACACATGCTCCCCCCACAGAGACACGTGTGCACCTCTCAGACGCATACATATACACCTCTCACACACACACTTTACGGACATACACACCTCACAGACACACACACACACACACACACACACCCCTTGTGGACTTCCTCCCACAGGCAGGCACAGCCCCAGACTTCAGCCACAGGGAGCCCATCCCCAGTCCCATAGGTCTGGAGAGTCCACACAGCACGTGGAAACCCACATCTATTGGTTCACACACATCTTTCTTGAACACCTACTAAGCTCCAGGCACTGTTCTAGTCACTGGAGAGACGGCAGGAGACACTACAAGGAGATTTCACTCTAGTCAGTAAGAAAACTGAATAAGGAACTTATTTCGTGGATGAGAAGGAATTAGGTGCTGTGGACAAAAACGAAGGCGGAAAAGAAGCCAGAGGAGGACGATCTTAAACGCGTCCCCTCCTCCCTCCTGGGGCTCCCTCTTTCCCCCCAGTGCCAGGGCGTGAGCCAGAGCCCCTCAGGCCTGCCCCTCTGCCCCCGTGGAGCGGCCTGGGGATGGTGATCAGTGAGACAGTGCCCAGGGGCTCCGGCCCCGCAGCCAGCATTCCACCCCTCCGCCACCCAGGGTGGGCCGCGCTCGCTGAGCTCCCCTGCTCTCGTAGCTGCAGTGTGTCATCTTCCTCATTACTATTCTAATCCTCATTACAGGGACCTGTCCTCGAGCTCAAACACAACAACCACGCAGGCTGTTATACAGCTCCGTGGGGAGACAGGGCATTTTTCTGGAGCTGCTGGGGAGAACAGTCAGAGTGGCATGGGGAGGAAGAGTTGATGCCGTCTGGAGTTTCTTGCGCGGGGCGGGGGGGGGGGGGTGCAGTCCCTTCCGGATGTCAACTCTTTCTCTCCTCTGTCCTCCCAGCTCCTATTATCATCCTTACCAAGGAGCGCACAGCTAATTATTTCCTGCGGGCTTGTGCCTGCCACCAGCTAAGCCAGGAAGACCTCAGAGCCCGGCCTGCCCTCTGCCTTCTTTATCTTTGCGGCTGCGTACCTGCAGCAGTGCTGGGCACACAGTCGGTGCTCCATAAATGCATGGCAGGAGAGGAACAAAAATAAATGCAGGATTTGGTGGGGGAGAAGCATGGCCTGTTGCCTTAGGCCCCTGGCTGGGACAACAGGACACGGAAAGGACAAGAGACAAGAAGCTTCCCCTTTCCTGCCTCCAAGGACCTGTGCTCTTCTAGAATCATAGTCCTTGAACTTCCACTGTCATAGTGAGTCCTGCTGAATGTGACCTCCTCCTTCCAGGGTTCTCATTTACAAGGCAAATGTCCTCCCTGGGAAATTTAATGTATTTCGTGACCAGAGAGTGATATTGAATGACCTTGGGCAAGTCCTTTGAATTTTTCTGGGCCTCAGTGTTCTGGTCTGTAGAATGGGGCTATTTCTCACGCCTACTTCAGGGTTGTTGTGACGATTAAATGAGTGACTCTTTAGAAAGCACTCAGCATGGTGCCGGCACACAGTGACTGCAGGCTGTGCTAGTGTGTGAATCAGGGGTATTGCTCCGACAGGACACATCACTGGGGTGGGGGAGCAGGAAGGAGGATTTTGCTTGATGGATCATTTCCCCCAGGGCTGGCCGGCCTTGACGTTGCCCAAGAGACTGGGCATCACAGCCGGGGCCCGAGGGACTTAGAACCTCGGGCAACTGGGTGGGCTCAGGCCCCTGGGAACAGAGCACTGGGAAGACAAGGGACAGGGCCAGTGTTGGGGTCCTGGGCTGGGGACAGGGGCGCTTGGGAGGGAGAAGCGGGAGGTGAGGGACAGGGGACTAGCAGGTTGACTCCCAGCCCCGAGCGATGAGCACAGGGGAGACAGCTAGCGAACAGAGCCCTCAGAAAGTTTCCAGCACAATCCTGCTAAAATTAGCCTTGTCTTGCATACGCAACTCTATATTTAAACCAGCGGGCTGTCAGAGCCGCTGCGCAGCCAGCACACGGCAGTGGGTTTGGGGCCCAGCATGGATGAAGGGGTGCAGGCTGCAGCCTTGGGCATGCACGAGGCATCCAGGGTGTGGGGCGAGGCCACCACCCGCCCGCACCTGTTTGTGCAGAGTTGCACGGGGGTGCGTGAATGTGTGGTACACACATGTTCTTCCCAAGCAGCGTGCCAGGCCTTCTGCCTCTTGTCCTGGCCTCAGGGGACAGACTGCAGCAGGACAGACAGACAGAAACAGTCAACGATGCAGGCGCATGCAGGAGAGACGGGGTGGAGGAGGCAGACAGGTGGAAAGAACACTGTGGGAGAAGAAAAGGAGGAGAAAAGAGCCAGTGAACGAGGGATGGGGGTGGTGGCAGAATGACTGAGGGAGGGGGCGTCCAGAGCTCCAGGCGCAGCTTGAGCTTGACATCCGGGCAGCACATCTTGAGTCCAGGGGATGGAGGGGGCGGGATCACAACGGGAGCTCAGCCTCCTCTGACCACCAAGCCCCTCCACTCTGAGGATGAGGGGACCCCAGCTGTCCCCTCCTTTCCCGCAGCCGAGTGCGCTGGCTGATAAGAAGCCAGTTTTACCTGAGGCCTGGAACATTAACTTTGACACCCAGGAATATTTCTGCATCTCTTCAGAGACCTTCTCGCTCAACCCCCGCCCTCAGCAGCCAGCCTCTTTAGACGATTAAAACCGACTCTCCAGTTAACCCTACCGATCCGGCGTGCTACAGGCCCCACAGAGGGGGTTTCATATGTGGGCAAGTGTCTCCTTTATCCTGTGAGGCTGACCACTCACCCTTGCCCTACTGTTGTGTGTAGGTGTGTGTGCGTGTGCGTGTTCATGCCTGGGGCAGGTGTGGTGACCCAGGAGGCTCTCCCACCAGGCCCTTCCTGCAGTCCCCGTCTCCTCCGATTGCAGACCTCCAAGGAGACCCTGAGAGCAATCAGTCCCATCTTAGGCTACAGATGGGACAACTGAGGCTCTGAGAAGGGGTGTGACTAGCCCAGGGTCGCATAGGGAGCTCACGACTGATCTGGGCCTGAACCCCAGTTCCCTACCTTTCCATGTATCCTTTGCCTTCCGCTGAGCTAAGTCCCCGTCATCCTTAGTGCATGCCTGGCTCAGACGTCGCCTACTCTCTGAGATCCAGCTCTGGCATTCCAGGTAGTGTGGCCAATGGGCCATTTTTCCTGTGACTGCCCTGGTTTCAGCAGGGAATGTTTCCACAGCCAAGCCAGGATGGTTGGTCACCCTATTTCCAGTTCAGAACGATTCCTCCTCTTTCTGTGCTCCCAGAATATCCAAGGATAATAGCTAACACTTATTGATCCACTCTCGCATTGTCTTAAGCACTCCACATGGGGATTCACCCATTTTACCCTCACAATAACCCTCTGAAGTAGATACGGTTATCCCCATTTTACAGATGAAAAAAGAAAGGCACAGAGAAGTGAAAAGGCAAACCCAGCCTAGAAGGGCAGAGCTAGGATTTAAACATGCATACTCTGGCCCCAGAGCCAGGGCTCTTAGCCACTAGGCTACCCAGTCCTCTCTCGGAGGGCTCCTCTTGTGGTTGGTATAAAAGGCTGTCTCCCAAACTCTCAGCAGAACAAAAGCCAAGTCTCCTTAACCCCGCAGAGTGCTGGGCACGTGATATGCACTGAGCAAAATTTCGCTGACTGAATCCACGCCTGGCCTGCCCTCCTTCAGCTGGCACTAACTCCTTCCCTTTCTCCCCTACCCCGGGCTTCCGGCCTTCCGAGCCATCTTCTCTGCTCCTGTTTTGTGCCTTTCTGGCTCTCGAGCCCTCTATTCCAGAGTCTTGAGAGAAACGACTTTCTCATGAGCCAGCAAAGGCCAGAAGAAATCCGCACACATGTTCTGAGCAGTTCCAGACTCAGTCTTTGGCCTGAGGCCACCGCAGACCCACCTCTGCGTGGCTCCAAGATGGGAGCACGCAGACTCCGGAAGCTGGACCCTGTTGGTGGCCTCTGGCTTCTGGGGCCTCTGCTCCAGCCACCCCGCTCCTGAGCAGCTGTAATCCCCAATGAGGGGTACGGGTGGTACAACTCTTGCGGTTTACTGTTTCCAGAAACCCTTAGTGAAATTACAGCTTTAATTAAATACAGCTGGCTGTATGTTATACTCCATATAATTATTGTGCTATTATTATTATCACTTAGACAAAAGTTCAAACAAAGTTTATTGTAAATGCTGTTTGACAGAAACAACTAAAGGAGCTGAGGGCTATTGGCTCGCCCGAGTGACAGAGGGGAGTGGCCGCTGCTGCTTGGTAGGCAAAGGAGAGAAGGGGCCCTTTGGGGGATGCAGGTGTGCATGAAGGCAACTGGGGAGGGAGGGCCCTGGGCCAGGATCAGGCTGAGGAGCTGTGTGACCTTGGGCAAGTCCCTGTCCCATCTCTAAGCCTCGGTTAGAGGCCTGGGACAGAAAAGTTTCATTTATCCTACAAGTGTTGCTTGAGACCTACTAAGAGTCAGGCACTGTTCCAGGCCCTGGAGCTCCGTGGTCAACCGAGAAACAAAATTCCTACCCTCGTGGAGCTTACATTCTAGTGGAAGGGAGAGACAGTACATGAATGCATAAATAAATGTGTACTATTACAGCAGGTAGCAACAAGTAACCTGAGGAAAAATAAAGCAGGGAAGGGGAGAGAAAGAGATATTGGAAGGACTGGGCGGGGGTCACTATTTCAGGAAAGAACCCCAGCCCCCAAAGGGCTTGACCTTTGATCAGGGACCCGTATAAAGTGAAGGAGAGAGCTGTGAGAAAATGAGGGGGAAAAGCACTCCCAGCAGAGGGGCCAGCACTAGCAAAGGCCCTGAGGCAGGAGTCTATTTGGTGTGTTTAAGGAATGACTAGGAGGCCTGAGTCCTTTGGAGCAGAGGAAGGGAAGAAAAAAGTGATGGGAGACGAGGTCCCAGGGAGAGTGGGGGACATGTAAGGTTGGTAGGCCTTAGGGGGCACTTTGGATTTTACTCAAACATGACACAAAACCATTGTGAGGTTAACAGAAGGCAAGTGACAAATTAATTTGATTGGGATTTGATTCAAATTAAGATCACCAGGGCTCCTTCCAACTCTGACCCAACCTGACTACAAGGTCCGTTCTTGTGGAACAAACCACCTCAAAACTCAGTTGCTTAAAATGAAGATTTATTTTTTTATCTGTCATAGTTCCATGGGCTGACTGGGCTCAGCTGGACGGTTCTTGCTTGGGGTTAACTGTGGGGTTTAATCAGGTGGCAGCTGGGACTGGGGTCATCTGAAGACTGGATGGGGGGATGTCCAAGCTGTCTGGCATCTCAGCTGGGTGCTTGGCCAGACACATCTTTTCTTTCTCCTTGTGGCCACTCCATGTGGCTAGCTTGGGCTTCCTCACACAATGGTGGGCTAAGGGGAGTTGGACTTCTTACATGGTGGCCGACGGTGAACCTGTCAAGAGGCCCAGGCAGAAAAGCTCTTTCTGGCCTAGCCTTGGAAGTCACTTTTGCCATATACTATTGGTTACCCTGGGCTGTCCCAGATTTAATATGAGAGGGGTCTATGCAAGAGTATGAATGCAGAGGGACTTCCCTGGTGGCGCAGTGATTAAGAATCCGCCTGCCAATGCAGCGGACACGGGTTCGAGCCCTGGTCCGGGAAGATCCCACATGCTGCGGAGCAACTAAGCCCGTGCACCACAGCTACTGAGCCTACGCTCTAGAGCCCGCGAGCCACAACTACTGAAGCCCTCGTGCCTAGAGCCCGTGCTCTGCAACAAGAGAAGCCACCGCAATTAGAAGCCTGCAAATCGCAACGAAGAGTAGCCCCCGCCTGCTGCAACTAGAGAAAGCCCGCGCACAGCAACGAAGACCCAATGCAGCCAATAAATAAATAAATTTATATATATAAAAAAAAAAGAGTATGAATGCAGAGAAGCATCGTTAATTGAGATGCCATCTTTAGAGACAAGCTGCCATAGTTTCCCACTAGAAAAGCCACAGAAATAATAATAGCTGCTATTCATTGAGTGCTTTCTATGAATCAGGCACTGTTCTGGTTTCCATATTTTATCGCATTTCATCTTTATATCAAGCCTAAGAGGTGGGTTCTATGGTTAACCCCACTTTACAGATGAGGAAACTGTGGCATAGGTTAAGCATCTTGCCCAAGGTCACATAGCTAGTGAGTAGGGAGCTGGGATTGAACCCAGGCTGTCTGGCTTCAACAGACTCAAGCTTCTTTGGTAGCCTGGAGAGCGACATTTCAAAATAGCTGGAGACAGAGGGACCGTCTCTGGTTTCCTGACTTCCCGTGTCCAGGGCATGGCAAGCATCTGATTGAACTGGTTCGCTGAAATGCACAGCACAAGAGGAACTTTTCCACGTGTGGAAGGAGAGGGCTCTCTGAGCCTGCTGTCTGAACACCTCCGTGGCCCTTGCAATTGGTACAGAAGACCAAAGAATGTATAAAGCATTCTTGAACTTGAAGAATCTTCAATATCAAGCCTAAATTGTATGGTATAGAAATGGGAACTGAGGTCCAGAGAGAGGCAATTACTCTGCAACACATCAGTGAGATTCGTAGCCCGGATTTCGCCCCGTGAACATACTCAGGGTCCTCACTGAGGGCTGGGCAGAGTGGAAACTACACATTATGGGGCAGAGCTGGAGTGGCGGCCCAGCGTCCCTCTGCTCCAAACTCTGCCGTGTGGTGTGCATGGCCCTGTGTGTGACTAGTGTCAGAGGGCTGAGCTGGAGGGGGTGGGCATGAGCCTGGGCTCTAGGAAGGGGGCACAGTGCACCAGGAATCAGGGAAACTTAACCTGCGACTTCGAGCACTCCCAGCCCCAGGCACAAGGGGCGCTGTGGTGTCCAGTGAGCTTCATTCTAGGGCCTGGGGCTTCTGCAGATGGGCCGGTAAGAGCAGGGAATGAAAGGGGTTGGGTTGGGGGTCTGGCATTTCAAAATCCTCATGCTTCTAAGGATGGGGGCAGGTTGTTCCTGGCGGCCAGGCCTCCAGTGTGGGCCTGCTGTTTATCCTCCTTCCCGGGAGACGCCCAGCCCATCACCTGGCTCGGAGCACAGAGCAGGTTGCTAACTTCTGCTGACACTGGCAGGGGCAACCGCTCCCAGCCTGATACCTCATGGCAGCCACACTTGCACGAATCTTAATTGTTTAGTTTAAAGAATTGTGTTTTGACCGCGAGGGGATTTTGGCTGGAGCTCAAGAAGTGATAATGATATTTCGCTGCCAAGACGTCTCCTTGGCGCTCTGTGTGTTAATGTGTACTTCCAAGACGCTCCAATTAACTGCATCAGCTCTTGGGGAGAGAAAGGAGAGGGAGAGGAGGCAGGCAGGGGAGAAGGGGAGGAGAAGGCTAGTCATCAGGAGAAGGCAGACAGGCCCCCCCCCCTCCATCTTTTTATTAGCAAACAAATGGAGGGTGGGTGACAAAGTTCTTGAAGACAAGCTCCAAGTGAAGCGGTGTCTCACGCCGTGGAGGGGAGATACTGGATAAGACTAGGAGGGCCCTTAAGTCAGATGCCCCAGCCCAAGCAGAGGCTCTCCTGGCCTGGAGTTCCCAGGGGCGGGCTGGCTTCATGGGCCCCCCACCGGGCTGGCCCCTGCCTACATGCGGTCCTCTCCCCATTACTCAGAGGGAGAAGACAGAGCTGACACAGACCCCGACTCTGATCTAAGCCTGACCCCAGCCTCTCGCCATTCTCGCCTCCTCGCTCCTGTTCCCCCGCACTCTACACCCCCCCGCAACTTCCAGCCTCACTATCTCTGCTGTTCCTTGAACTGAACATGCGGGTGTACTTTACACGGCAGAGACTGTGCATTTGCTGTTCCCTCTGCTTAGGACGCTCTTCACCAAGATATCTGCTTGGCTTGCTTCCCTACCTCCTGGAGGTTTTGACACAAATGTCACCTTCTCAGTGAGGCCATATTAAAAATTGCAAGATGTGCCCCATCACTCCCTGTCCCCCTTCTCAGCTTTGTTTCTGAAGCTTTTACCACCATCTAACATATGATTTATCCACTTTTTAATTTTATTATCTGCCTCCACCACTGGCACATAACCTCGGAGCGGGCAGAGTTTCGTGTTTTGCTATATATTTCCAGCAAGTAGAACAGTACCTGGCATATGGGAGACGCTCAATTAATGTTTGTTGGTTGATAACAGCATGAATGAACTCTGTGCTTACCATCGTGCCTTGTCCCAGCACGGTTCCCTACTCTGAATCCTAACTCCAACTCTAGGTCCACCCCTCCAGTTAGGCCTGCCACTACATGAACCCCTCCCCCCTAACTATTTCTTGACTCTCAAATCTCACTCTTACTCTCTGACCCCTGATTCAACTGCAGCCCTAGCCCTGCCCTTCACCTCTGTTCTTACCCTTGCCCCCATCAATCAAATCTTGACCCTTTCCCCATCCAGTCTGCGCCTTCTTAATTAAATGTCCTCAGCCCTTCCCGGAAGCCTCCAGCTCCCCTGTGCTTTGAGAACCCACTCCACCCTGGGCCTTGATATAGGACCTCCCGCTGGAAATCCCAACGGGAGGGGGCGAGGCACACCTCTCCAGGTGAACATCCCCGCCCCCGCGCAAAGAGGGGATAGGGCTTCCCCACGATTGCTTCCACAAGGCCAAACTCCCAGGCATGCTCACTTGTTCAAAGAGCCATGGAGGACTCTGGGCAGGCAGCAACGCCGGGTCAGCAGTGGCTGTGGGAGGCTTTTCCTGAGGAGGAGGAGGGGGAGGGAGGAAGAAGGAGAGGAGAGGGAGGGGAGGAGGGGAGGGGGAAGGGAACTCCTTGGTCTTTTCCATCTCCATTCCCAACTCAGGCACAAAAATGACCTTCCCACATGCTGAGGTGTGAGCTCACAACAGCCTCCCCCATCCCCTCTCACACACAGACTCACACTCTGTTCACTGCTCAGAAGCATCTAGAATCGCAAACACAGGCCGAACCTGCAGTGTATGTGGAAGCAAAGGCTTACTCTAAAGCAACATCTGCCCCCCCCCACAGCCGTCCCAAAGTGGAAGGATGGGGGCAGCTGGCCGGAGGTGGGGGCCCAGAGGTCGCCCATCCAGAAGGAATGGGTGAGGGCTGAGGC
>NW_020175393.1:8260737-8260914 GCF_003031525.2 Neophocaena asiaeorientalis asiaeorientalis | reverse complement strand
TCTTCCCCTCCCCCCCTTCCCACTGCCTTCCCCCCTCTCCCAGTACCCATCAGGCCCCCCGAGAGAGGGTCAGCTCCGCTGGCTCCAGTTACCAGAAGTTGGAGACAGGAAGATTTAGCGAGGGAGCCGGGACCAACACAGTGTGGTGTTTGTCCGCCTTTGAAACCGGAGGCTGAG
>NW_020175393.1:8252767-8260356 GCF_003031525.2 Neophocaena asiaeorientalis asiaeorientalis | reverse complement strand
AAACCGGAGGCTGAGCGGCGGGGGTGGGGAGCGGTCGGGAGGCCTCGGACACTCGGGTGAATTATCGCTCCGTTCGGGTTCTGACTTCCAAGGCTCTGGCCGCCCTCCCCCGGCCCCAGCTCCTGTTTCTCCAGGTGCCGGGGTGTTTTCCTACGTGTTAATTTGCCCCAGTTGACGCGCCCATTCTTGGCCCCGGCCCCCCAAGGGGAGAGCAGCCCACCCTGGGGTGGGTCAGGGGGGCCTGGGGGGCGGAGAGAGCCGGGAGGTGCGGCCCGAGTCTTGCCCTGGGCTGAGAGGAACAGGAGACAGGATGGGAGGTGCGTGTTTGGGGAGGGTGGGTGTCAGCTCACAGACACTCCATTGCCCTCTCCACACCGGCACCCCCTCCCCACGGCCCCAGGAACGTCCCGGTGGGCCTGCGCACTCACAGCGACCCCTGCTGGCCCCTCAGCCACCTCCAGGAAGTTCGCCAGGGCTTCCCCTCCCTGGAAAAGAGCTCTGTAGAGAATGCTGTGAGGTGCTTTTGGCTTCCCAGACATCCTGTCTCTGCGTCTTCCCTAAGACATCAAGAGGTCAGTCTAGCTCCTATGTTCATGATTTTTAGAGATGACATTTTAGACACAGGGAAACTGAGGCTCTGAGAGGCTAAGCGACTTGCTGAAGGCCACAGAGCTACTTAGAAGCAAGGTCAGGATTTGAACAGAGTTTTTCTGAGCCCAGTGTCCATGACCTTCCCCTTCATGCGTGTGGGAAGAGGGTGTGTGGAAAAGAAGGAGAGAGGAGCACAGAAGGGGTTGGCACGGGATGATAAACCCATCCATGGGTCAGGGGAGGGGCCTGGCAGCAGGAAGGGCTCTCAGGGATGCCAGGGACCAGCCTGACCTAGCCCTTTGATCCCTGGCACTCCTCTCCCAGGCTGGAATGGGACCAGGGTCTGAAGTTGGGGCAAGAGTCTGCTGACACTCAGGGTGGCCCGTGTCGGGGTGGCCCACAGCTCCTACTGCCCCACCCTACAGGCCTGGGGCCCAGGGAGGGGGGTGAATTCCTATCATCTGAGAGTGGGAGGCTGCGGATTAGAGAGGGGCTATTTCTGCTGCTAGAAGCTGACAGTACAAAGGGTCTCCTGGTGACAGGGCCCCTTCCCCACTTCCCTTCCCAGGCTGGGCTGAACTGGATGGGAGAGGCACTTCTGACAGTTGTCCCCCTGGGCCCCTGCTCTCCCTGCCGACCAGAGCCCCTCCTCACGTGACAGGCAGAGGGGCCAGGCCTCCGCCAGCCCAGGCTTCTCACCCCTAGTCTGCTGCACCGTCCTGCTTCCCTCCTTCCTGGCTGCGGGGCCCCGCTCACCCCGCCTTGTCTCCCAAAGCTGAGCAGAACACCTCCATCCCACCTGCCCCTCCTCTTCTCTCCTCAGCTCCAAGGAGCCTTTGGCCTATCAGGTGGGCTGTGGGAGGACTACAGGCAGGTAGGTCAAAGAGTGAGTAAGGGTCCCCTCCCTGCCCTGCCCAAGCGGAGGTGGCAAACCTCCAACCTCCTGAGCAGAGCTGTGTGACGGGCGACGCAAGGAGACAGACGCATTCAGAACTGGGGCGCTTAGACCTCCCATCAACCTCTCTGGCCGTCTTTCCCTTTTACCACCCCTCCTTTCACGTGCCCCCCTGAAGCCAGAGCTCTGTTCCTACCCAAGACCAAACCTCACATGCCCCCACACCATCACCCTGCCCTTACCCTCCCAGGATTTCTAACTTTTGGGGTCCTGAATTCTTACCTTCTTCTCCTGGTGGAACCCCGGGGGCTGAAGGGCAAGACGGGGTGTTGAAGGAGGCAGGAGCAGGCTACAGGGAGGGTTTAAACCCTTCTCACAGCCCTGCTCGCTAGCCAGGAACGTTGAAGCAAATCAGGTCGTCCTGGATTTACATGCATCTGTTCTGCTCACTAGTGTGGTCTTGGGCAAATGATTTAGCCTCTTTGGGCCATGTCTTTTCCTTTGGGAAAGATTCTAATCTTTTTTTTTTTTTTTTTTTTGCGGTACATGGGCCTCTCACTGCTGTGGCCTCTCCCGTTGCGGAGCACAGGCTCCGGATGCGCAGGCTCAGCGGCCATGGCTCACGGGCCCAGCCGCTCCGCGGCATGTGGGATCTTCCTGGACTGGGGCATGAACCCGCGTCCCCTGCATCGGCAGGCGGACTCCCAACCACCGTGCCACCAGGGAAGCCCTCTAATCATTTTTTAATCTGTCCTCTGGAGCTGGTTGGGAGGACTAGCTGCACCTGGCCTGTAGGAGGTGTTTTAGAAATGAAGCTTTATTCCAGGCTTGTTGGTGAGTGAGTGTGTGTGTGTGCTTGGAGGTGAGGGTGTGCCTGGGGAGGGCAGAAGCGGGAGAGAAGGCCGAGGTGGCCAGATGGCAGGCAGCCTAGAGCAGGCTCAAAGAAAGCCCTGGCGCTGAGACCTCTCAGAAAGCCTGGAAAGGTTCAGGGATGGATCAAGATGGTAACTAAATGGCCTACAATATCTTTACCGAGTTCCTGTGGTTGCCTTGGCTGTTTAGGAATAATGGAGGTAGCGGAGGATTCATTTATTGATCCAGTGCAGAACTTTTGAACACCTTTTGTGTGCCAAGGCCAATGCTGGACCAATTGTGCTGAGATCGTCATGTTTCCTGCCCTTCATAGTGCTTACATTTTAGTGGCGTGACACAGACAAAAAGAAAATCAGGGCTTCCCTGGTGGCGCAGTGGTTAAGAATCCGCCTACCAATGCAGGGGACACAGGTTCGAGCCCTGGGCTGGGAAGATCCCATGTGCCACGGAGCAACTAAGCTCGTGCGCCACAACTACTGAGCCTGCAGTCTAGAGCCCAAGAGCCACAACTTCCGAGCCCGCGTGCCACAACTACCGGAGCCTGCGCACCTAGAGCCCGTGCTCTGCACAACAAGAGAAGTCACTGCAATGAGAAGCCTGGGTACTGCAACGAAGAGTGGCCCCTGCTCACTGCAACTAGAGAAAGCCCGCGTGCAGCAACAAAGACCCAACTCAGCCATAAATAAATAAATTAATTAATTAAAAAAAAAAAAGAAAATCAATGGGTGCATAAAACAATTGCAAACAAAATGCAAGAAAATTTACAAAGGGCTAAGACATGTGGTCACCCAAAAGCATAGCATGGAAGTTGAACCTGCAGGGTTAGGAGGAACTGAGGAAAGCACAGCAGGCAGAGGGACAGATCGTGCAGAGGAAATGGGAGCACGGAAGAGAGCTGGGAATGAGAAGAGGTGCAGGGGAGAGGCCATCGAAAGGCCACACTGTGTATGTAGGATGCTGTTGGCCATGGTGACGTATTGCAATTTCCTTGTATGTGCAGTTGGGGGTCGTTGGAAAGAGAAGGGTGACACCATTGGATTAATGCTGCTCTGAGAAGGGGTGGGTGAGGATAAGGGTGGGAGCAGGAGGTCAGTGAGGCTGAGCAGAGGTCAGGCTGGAGGGAAGATGGACTGGCCTCGTGGGTAGCAGTGAAAGTGGTGACAAAGGATGGATTTGACCCTGCAGGACTGGCTGATGGGTTGGAGAGGAGGGGTGAGGGTGAGGAGAAGGGAGAAGTCAAGGAGGACAGCTGAGCTTTGGGCTGACTGGGAGATGTGAGCACCATTTTCTGAGTGGGAAGGCTTGAGGGAGGAGGTGTGGGGAGGCACACCAGAGCTCTGTTTTGGTTCTATTACATCTGAGATATCCGTGTGGATGGGAGGTGAACAGTTGGGGAAATGGGTCGGGAGGGAAAGTTCTCTTAATCTATGTTTTCTCATCCGTAAACCCGGGGTAAGAATAGCACGTCGGCACAGAGGACGGGGGCAGCTCTTCCCTCTCTGAGGCCGAGCACCCTCACGGGGAGGATGCTGCAGTGGTGACCACTTCGAGGACGTCTCCACAGGCTGGCTGTGAACAGAGGCCCAAGACACCTACAGAGCAGGAGCAGATACCAGGCCGTGTGAACGCAATCAAGAACAGCTTCCAGGGCTTCCCTGGTGGCACAGTGGTTGGGAGTCTGCCTGCTGATTCAGGGGACGCGGGTTCGTGCCCCGGTCCGGGAAGATGCCACATGCCGCAGAGTGGCTGGGCCCGTGAGCCATGGCTGCTGAGCCTGTGCTCTAAAAAAAAAAAAAAAAAAAGAACAGCTTCCAGACGGGGTGACTGGGACTGAGTTTTGTTTTATTATTATTATTTTTAAAGTGTTTTCAGCCATTCTCTAATGTGGTTTTATTTATTTTTGCTGTGTTGGGTCTTCATTTCTGTGCGAGGGCTTTCTCTAGTTGGGGCAAGCGGGAGCCACTCTTCATCACGGTGCGCGGGCCCCTCACTATCGCAGCCTCTTGTTGCAGAGCACAGGCTCCAGATGCGCAGGCTCGGTAGTTGTGGCTCACGGGCCTAGCTGTTCCGTGGCATGTGGGATCCTCCCAGACCAGGACTCAAACCCGTGTCCCCTGCATTAGCAGACAGATTCTCAACCACTGCGCCACCGGGGAAGCCCTGTTTTATTATTTTTAAACGTTTATTCCAGATGTTTCAAACATACATTAGACAGAATAGTGTAAGAGCCCCTCTGTATCCCATCACTCTGCCTCAACAACAAGAAATTCATGGCCAATTTTGTCCCATCTCTCCCCATATTATGGCTGAGGCAAATCACAGACATACTCCAGCCATAAATATTTCTTATGTATCAAAAAAAGATATGGACTCCCCCAAAAATAATTTTAATACCAATATCACGTAAAACATTAAAATTAGGTCTTTAACCCCAGTAGCAATAAGTAGCATCCCCATCTAGGTTATGGAACCCACCCCACTCCATCCTACCCTCTCTGGGGTGGGAGAGGGGCCTGGGAGGGAAGAGGTATTACCCCCTTCTCAGTGCTTCAAGGTCCCAAAAGAAATGAGCTCAAAGGTGCCAGCCATGCCTCCAAATCCCATTGTGACAACATATTTGTGGGTACTACACCCCAAGAAGCTGTCATGGCTTCACCAAGCCTGGCCTGGGCAGACTTTCTGGAAGTCCACTGTACCCCAATCTCTTCCAGGTCCTGTGCCACAGACGGCCCCTCAGCTCATTGAAGGACATCTTTGCTGCCCTGAGGGATGAGGCAGTCACCCCACAACTTAATTCTTGTGATGAGCTCTGGGAAGAAGGGTGTTAGGACCCTGAGTTAGGCAGAGGCATGGGCAGGAAGGGGCATCCTTCATACACCCCTGGGCCCCAAAGCCCATGTCCAGGCCTCACAGAGCTGGGAGGAGGAAGGACCCTCACCTGAACACAACACACTCAAGGGCCCACTTGAGCAGGAAGCAAGGCTGAAAGGTAGGAAATCTAGAGGGCTGTGATGAGCTCCCAGGGGGAGGGAGCCCTCCAGGGACCCCCGCTAGGCCCTGGGGACTTTAGGTACTGGCTTTCTCTTATACTTCCTCATGCTAGAGTCTTCTGCTACTTACCCCTTCCCTCCCCTAGAATCCACTAGACGCTGTTTTCCATTTTCTCTTTCAAGGATGCCCCATCTTCTCAAGGACCCCCTCCCCAACACAATGGACTTCTCAAGGACTGCCACCACAATGTATCCCTTCTCACCCCCAGAAGCTTTCCTCCCACCTGAGGTTCCTTCTTCCTTCTCCCATTGATATCAGCCACCTTGATGGTATTTCAATTCAGAGATCGAAGAGAAACTTACACACTAGCTCTGAATTCAACCTGATTACAAGTAGGACCTGTATTTGTACAGTAATGTAGCTGGAATCCTAGGTTTGCATTGATTTCCGAGCAAACAAGCCAAGGAGGATTCAGGAATTTCTTTGGCACCACCGTTGGGCTGGGGACCTCCAGCCTCTGCTGAGACATTTGTAGTGACAGGAGGCTCAGTGCCTCACAAGGCTGCCCATTCTGCCGCAAAATAATCCCGAATGACCAGAAATATTTTCCTTCTTTTGAACCACAACCGAGACTCCTGTTTTTGGTGTGTGTGTGTGTGTGCGCGCGCGCGGGCTCATGGAGGGGTCACTACTAGAGCACACAGCCAGTTTTCTTGGGAAAAGAAATTTTGTTGTCTTTATGCAAAGAGCTTCATAACCGATTTCCTTTACCTGCCTGAGCTGCTTGTCTAAGAGCAGCATCACACAGAGTTTATCTACGCAGATATTCCTCAGCCTCTGGGGCTGAGGGGCCTAGGGTTTGAAGAAGGGGAGGCGATGGAGAACACCGAGAATAGGAGGGAGGAGGAACATTCAGGGTAAGGAGGTAGCCTGCACAAAGGTTTGCAGGGGTAAATGGAGGGAGGCAGGAGGAGGCTGGGCTGGTATGAAAACCTTGGGGTTGGTGAAGGAAACCCGGATGTCCTCCATTCACAAAAATCCCCAGAAAAAGGGCTTTCCTTACTGGCAACCTTGGGCAAGTGACTTAATCTCTCAGAGTCTCAGTATCTTCGTCTGGAAAGTTGGTATAATATTGATAGCCACCTGCTAGACTTGTGGGGATTACATGAGACAAACTGTGCAGTAGTGCCTGGTACATATTAAGTGTCAATACAATATAGCAATAATATATATAATACAATATTATATTACAAATAATATACTATTATTTACTCTTTTCTGAGCCCCAATTCTCCTTCCAGCTTCAGAATCTGGGCTCCCTTTCAGCATCTGTTTAAGAAATCCATTCTTCCCACGTGTGTGGTTCTCCCTACTGCAGACAGCAGCCATCACTGGGTGGGGCAGGGCAGAGGCTCCCCTGTCCATTACTCAGGGTTTCCAAGGGCCTGGCAGGGACTACCTCCCCCTCCTCCCCTCCAGGCAGCTCCCGGCTCCTGAGGGATGGGAAGTATGTTTGGAGAGGGAGGGGGTTATTGTACCCAGAGTCAGCATCCCAGAGCCAGGCCCTGGGGCTCAGTGTGCTGGCTGCACTGGGCACCTGCGCCAGCCTCCCCCTCTTCCCAGCACTACAGGGGTCCTGATGGCTGGGCAGTCAGGCAATCTATGTGCTAGCCCGGGCTCTTGCACACACTTGCTGTGTGACGTTGGGCAAGTCCCTTCCCCTCTCTGAGCCTCAGTTTGCTCCTGTGATTTAAAAAAAGGAGAAAAGAATTACGATTCCATGATTTGATGTTAAGTTATTCAGATAGGAAAGGGGAAGGGGAAGTTAAGGAAACCAGGGATTTTAACCAAGAGAGTCTAGTCACTGGTACTCAAGGCAAAGAGATTGGGGAGGATTATCTGAATAACTCTCCCCAATTACCAGGTCACCACAGGAATGGAGACCTAGTTTGACCAACTCCCAGGCTCGGGAACACAACCCTCTGCTTTTCCTCTCTGGTTCCAGCCAACCTCTTCCTGAGGATTTAACCCTGTTTACAGAAATGCGAATTTGCATGATGAAAATAACCGTCGCCGGACTGTGATTTTACTGAGCTTGGCACAAGGCTCGGAAAAAGCGGCTGCATAGCCAATTACTGGAATTTTTAAACACAAATAATATTTTATGGGATCAGTGGGCTGGCGCGGGGCCGCCGCACCCGGCGCGGCTCCTCCGCCCACAAACAAGCTCCGATTGTGC
>NW_020175393.1:8228274-8252754 GCF_003031525.2 Neophocaena asiaeorientalis asiaeorientalis | reverse complement strand
CTGGCCCGAGCCCCGCGCCCTTGGCACGGCCGTGGCCGCCGCGCCGCCTCCGGAAGGCCGGCTTCCCGGAACGGCCCGAGGGCGGCGGGGAATCCGCGCCGAGGCCCTGGAGCCACCCCTCGCCTTCCCGATCCCGCCCGAGGCGTGCTGGCGCGCTGGAGGCCGACGCCGGAGCCGCGGGCTGCGCGCGAGGCCAATGCCGGTCGATGGCACAGTCCAGGGCACCGGGACCTCCCCGCTGTCCCGCCACGGGTCCCCGTCTCTGCGGTCCCCGAGCCCGCAGGGCGTGGCCCGGGACCCCGGGAGGCTGGCCGTCCTGGCAGCCGCGCACTCCCTGTCGGGGGCTCGTCCCCCGTCGTCCGCCCGCCTTCCCCGCGGAGCGCCCGGCCCCAGCACGCAAGGGTTAAGAAGGGGCAGGTGTGTCGCCAGATGCCGCTCACCACCCCTCTCCCCGCAGTCCCGTCGGCCTCCTCCTCCTCCGCCCACCCGCTCAGAACCAAACAGTCCCAAATAAAAGTGCTATTGTTGCCTTTCCCCACCCCCGTCGCTGCCCCGCCACCTGGAGCGGAGCCCGGTCCCCTCTTCACCTGCCCCGGGGCCGGTCGGGGGGAGGGGAAGTGGGGCCTCCGAGCGGGGACTTCCGCTCCGTCTCAGCCTCCAGCTTCCCCTCCCCTAGTGCCCCCAGCACTGATCCCTAGGCCAGTGGCTGGGGCCGTGGCTTGGGGGGTGGAGGGCTCCTTGCTGGCCTGAGAGCTGGGTTCGGGCCTCCCCGCGCCCCTGTCTCTAGCCCCTCATCCTCACTGGCTAGACCAGTGGCGGGGTGTGCAAAGCTGGAGACGAGTAGGCCCTGTCGAGACGCCCAGGACAGTGCCAGCCTCGCTCGGCAATTGGCAGCTGGTATTTTAAAAACATTATTTGTCCCTCGACAAGTCAGGGAAGGGGGTGTAAGAGTGATGACTCCCTTCTTACAGACGGAGAAGCGGAGGCACGCTGAGAGGAAGTGTCTCGCCCAAAGTCAGGAGGCTGGTCAGAACTCAGGTCTGTCGGCTCCCCTGGCACCGCGGGGCCTCGGGTGCTCATTTGAAGGATCCCAGAGACTGGCAGCCTGGCACGACCTCGGACTCACTGTAGGACCTTGGACTAGTTACTACCCCTCCCCAGGTTTCCTCCGTTCTTAAATCGATAGGAGTGGACTAGCGTGATTCCTGAATTCCCGTAACTCCAAGGGGCTGGCAGATCCTCCGGAGGTCTGGGGGCCCAAGGTGGGACCCCATGAGTGAACGAGGCAGCCGCGGCCTGTGCAGAGGGAAGAAAATGTTTCCCCGCTTGCTCCCCATCTCCGCCAGCCTCTCCCGCCTTGCCTCCATCCCTCCTGCCGGCCCCAGGGAGGCTGAACTACGAGGTTAAATAAATATCTGACGGTGACTCAAGGAAACGAGTCAAGACCGTTGCCGGGAGAAGAAACCCAGACCTCGGTGAAGATCCGCCCCCGAGTCCGAGCAGCCCCCGCCCCGTCCCTGAGGCGTGTGTGCGGAGCCCTGGCCCCCTCGGGTCTCGCCCAAGTGCCCCAGGATAGCCAGCCCCCTCCCCTCGACCTGCTATCGCTTGGTGCTTTGGCACCGCTGGGGCTGGGGGCGTGCGCTCAGGGTTACCGTATTTCCTCTCTTTGCGCCCTCGGTTTTGAGAGCAGGTATTTAACTTCTCCGAGCCACGGGAGAGTCCTTTCTGTACTGTGGAAAGTCGGGAAGCTTGAGATTTTGTTTTTGTTCTCTTAGCTCTCTCATAACCTCTCTCCTGATCTGCTGACCTGTCAGTCCTGTTTCCTGTCTCCACCTGAACGTGTAGCGGGCATCTCAAACAAAACTTGTCCAACTTGGAAATTCTGATCTTCTCCCCCCAGGCCTGCTCCTTTCTGTCTTCTCCATCTCCGAAAAGGGCAACTTCATCTTTCCAGTTGCTCAGAAAGAAAATCTTAGAGTTATTCTCAACCCCTCTCTTTTACTGTCATCATTCATCCAAATGCTTTAGGGAATCTTGTTCACTTTGCCTTCAAAATATGTCCAGATTCTGGCTACCCTTCACCACTTCCCCGTTTACCCCGCTGTTCCGACCCACCATCTTCTCTTGCCTGGAATATTACAACACCTCTTAACTCGTCACTCTGCATCCCTTGTCCTCCTTAGTCTGTTCTCAACAGAGCAGCCAGGGTTATCTTTTTAAAACCAAAGTCAGGTCCTGTCCCTCTTCTGCTCAAAAACCTAATGGCTGCACATCTCACTCAAAGGGTCCTTCCAAGACCCTAGATGATCTGATCACCACTCTGCCCTTCCCTCCCACTCCTCTCCCCCTCACTCTACTCCAGTCACACTGGCCTTCTCACTGTTCTACAGGCAGAACAGCACACTTCTGCCTCAGGGCCTTTGCACTTGCTATTCCCTTTGCCTGGAATAATCTTTTCCCAGATTCCTATAGTGCTTTCTTGCTCACTTTGCTAAGGCTTTTTCTACCTCCCACCAATACACAAAGCCTCCCCATCTCCCTTCCTCTGCTTTACACATGTCAGTAACTTTTATCACCATCTAACATATGCTACATATTTACCTGCTAATTTGTTTGTCTATCTCCTCCCACTAGATTGTAGACGCTATGAAGGCAGAGGCTTTTTAAAGAGTCTCAGCCTGAGAACAGAGCTTCACACATAGTGCGCACTCAGTAAATATTTGTTGAATAAATGAATAAATGAAGGAATGACCTAGTCATCTTCCCTTCCTGGGCCTTACTTTTCTCACCTGCACAAGTGAGTTGGATCCAGTGAAATTCCCCTCAGCTTTGAGAGTCCTGTGGGGGACTCCAGCTGGGCCTGGGGGATGCCGGTGTATATCCCCATGAGGAGTGGAGAAGTGGTGGTTTAGAGGAGCTGAAGGTGGGCTGAGGAGGGTTCTGAAGGATCTTCAGAAATCTGAAATTGTCACCTTTCCTGATACTTGAGGGGTCAGTAGAGGTGAGAGGTGAGGGGTGTGCTAATCAATCATTCATTCGTTCGGGCCAAATATGCTTCAAATGCCTTTACACAAGGGTGCCCAGGGCAGAGGCACTGCTGTAGAGGGGAGAAGGGAGCAGTACCCAAGATTAGTCTTTGATGGCTGAGCTGAGCTTCTGATAGGTAGTGGGAGTCCAAGATGAATAAGACTCAGTTCTCTCTCTGGGGAAGCTCAGACTAGTATCTAATAATTTTTAATATATATAAAAATTTATTTATTTACTTTTGGCTGTGTTCGGTCTTCACTGCTGCGTGGGCTTTCTCTAGTTGTGGTGAGCGGGCACTATTCTTTGTTGCGGTGCACGGGCTTCTCATTGTGGTGGCTTCTCTTCGTTGCAGAGCATAGGCTGTAGGCGCGTGGGCTTCAGTAGTTGTGGCACACAAGCTTAGTGGCTCTGCGGCATGTGGGATCTTCCCGGACCAGGGCTCGAACCCACGTCCCCTGCATTGTCAGGCGGATTCTTAACCACTGCACCACCAGGGAAGTCCCAGTAACTAATAATTTTTAAGCAATGATTGATGTGTTATAATCAGGAAACTTATTTGGGGGGCAGGCAGGGAAATGATCCCAACTCTTCCCACGGTGGAGGGGATGTCAAAGGAGGCCTTCTGGAGGAGGCAACACAGCTGAGCAAGATTTGAAAGACAAAGAAAGGAGAGCAGGGCTTTTGTCGAGGGCATGACTGTAGTGCCAGTACTTCCTGATCATGGAAGTGATGTGGTAAGGACGCTATGATTTGGGAAGGTGAGAGTGAGGGGTGGAAAGGGGAACCAAGCTGTCAACTTGCTCTGTGCCTGTGCCACCAGGGCAAGGCAGAGGAGGCTTATGCTATGGAGGTTGCAGCCTAGTCCAGGGGGCCCACTCATTCATTCAAGAAGCATCCCTGAAGGTACCCCATGTGTCCAGCCTGGGGCAAGACCCTGTAGGAGGCAGGGACATGCGGAGTGAGACCCGGGCCAGTGGTCAGGACACTAGGGCCATCAACAGCCCTGGTCCAGGTTGGCTGTGTGACCCTGGGTGAGCCTGGAACCTCTCTGAGCTTTAGTTCTCCCAACTGTGGAGGCAACAGATAATTCCACCTGCACCACATGACTCATGGATTACACTGAGGATCAAATGAGATAATCTCACCATATGCACTTAAAAGTGTATGACAGAGGGACAAGAATTAACACAAAGCAAGGTCTCAGTCCTTCAGGAGCTTGGAGTATGGTCTTTGTAGCTTAGAGCCCCCTCCCTTGGTCTCCCAACTTTCCATTTCACTCTGGATCTTGGAGCCCCTTGGGACTGGCTGACTCCCTCCCTAGCCTTGCACTTGAGTTGGCTTCCTTCCTGACCCCAGGACTTCCAAAGGAGGTCTCCCCCTCGTGGCACTTCCTGGAATAACAGAACAGGTCTCTGAGCAAGAAGCGATGGGGCCAGACTAACCACAAAAAGGGAGCGGGAAGAGCCCAGAAGAGGAAGAACCTGACGACTGGGGAAAGGAGCAGGGCAAACGTGCAAAGGAAGTAAAGCCTGAAACAGAATGTTACACTGGAAGGGGCCTGGGACCTCCTCCCACACCCCATTTTACAGATGAGGGAACGGAGGTTTGGGGAAAGGGAAGTTAGAGGCAGGACCATGACTCAGGTGTCCATACACCCCTGTGCTGGGTTCATTCCATTACACCAAGTACCACATGCATTTATACAACTCATGAACAGTGTACATTGCGAATTCCCTCTACATCTGGCAGCATCCCCCTGAGGGCCTCAGGCGATGTAGCAGTCTCTCCCAGGGCAAAGATTGCCAAATGCCAAAGACCCTGCAGCCGGAGTGGCTGGTATAACCTCAGAGTTAATATATTGTAGATCCAGAGATCAGAGATAGATAACTCACCCGGATTTTTTTCTTTTTATTGGGCTATGGGTATAGGGATAAGGATGGGGACACAATTAAATCCACATCTAAATGACCAACTCAACCTGCGGGGGGTGTGTGTGTGTGTTGCACTTGCAAGCATGGAGTGCTTTATCCAAAAAAATGTTTAAACCTACATCTTCTAATTTAGTTCTTGCTGCTATTATTAGCCCACTTTAGAGATGAGAACAATGAGTCACCAAAGGACCAAGTGATTTGCCAAGGTCAAGAAGAACATTAGGGAAGGACCAATGTGGTACACACAGAAGGCACTGATAGATGCCATCACTCGCCCGTGAGACGGCCTCGTTATTATTGAGCGGATTTCAGGAGGAATGCTTCCCAACCTGCGGTCCTCTCCTACCACAGAGGAGGTTTCTGGCTTCCTCGGATCCTGGCAGCCTGGATGGGCCTCTGGCTTTACGTTTAAGGTAAGGGGTGAGGTGGGGGATGGGCACAAAGAATGCAGCAGCAGAAGAGGGGCTGCCTGCCTGCATTGAGCTGGAGCGCTTTCAAAATAGCTTCATTAGGCTCATTGGCTGGCTGAGGGGAGGCCTCGATTTCTGATCGCCCCAGGGATCGGAAAGCAAAGGTGAGCTCGAGGGCCACCGTGAAAATGTACTAGGATCCAGGAGAAGACCCTGTTGCTGTGTCCCGTTGCTATGTCAGCAGGGTGTTCGGTGGAGAGAGAAGATCCTGGGATCGGGCGTGGAGCACACTGGGTCCTGGGTTCAAGTGCTGTATGACCCTGCATAGTGTAGAGCAGTGGTTGGGAATGGAGGCTCTGGAGCCAGGCTGCCTGGGTTCTCATCCCAGGGTCCCCACTTAATAGATCTCTGGCCTCGACTTCACCTCTCTGAGCCTGTTTTCTTATCAGTAAAATGGGGAATAATAGTTCCTACCCAAAGATTGTTGGAAGCATTAAATGAATGAATCACGTGGAGTACTTAGGAAATTGCCTGGCATATAGTAAGTGCTCAATAAACATAATCTATTATTAGGAAAGACCCATCTGAGTTACAAGATCATCATCACCTGTGCAGTGAAAGGGGTTGTGTTAGATGAGTGATTTCCAGTTATGGGGGCCACAGCTCTCCGGGGAAGGTTTTTTTCCAAGAAGGGACAAAACTATAGAAAATAAAACTTGGTGCAACATTCTGTGGTGTGGCTTACAGAAGATTTGAATGTTTCCCTGAGGGCACAAGTTTACAGAGTTGAGTCACGGGACTAGAGCATCCTTAGATTCCTGGACCCATTATTCTGTGGCTCTGGGGTTATCTTCTCAGTCTGGAGGGTGTAAAGTCCAGGGTAGTCCCATGCTGGATGACTGGGGACCCTGATCCCAAGCCTGGCAGCTTAAGCCTTGGTGCCCAGAGGGTATCTTGGGGTGAGTCCCAGGGAGCTGAGCGTCCTGGATTGTCCTGCATCCAGCCTGTCCTTGGGAGGGGGTGGATTTGGGGGATGAGGAAAGAGAGGCCTTCATAGAAGAAGGCAGGCAGGAAAAGCTCCTTGCCCATCATGTTTACTGAACTGCACTGAATTATGACTAAATGTCAAGATCTGGCTTCAGGCAATTGCCAAAATCATTTAGGGGTTGACAGAGGAGGGAGGGAGGGGACACGGGGAGCTTGGGGGAGAATGTTCCTGTAATTCTTCAGTCTGAGGTACATTAAGCAGCCATAAGCCATGTCGAGAGCTTGAATTACATTAGAGAGATTATCCTGTTACAGTTCATAATCCTGGATAATATACCGTCTTGGAGCACACCTGCCCATGATAAATCTCACCCCGTAATGGCCTGACCCTGGGGACCCAGGGAGGCTGGGGCAGCAGGTGAAGTCTAGCATCATGGACACAGCCTTGGCAGAGGTACCTGTGAGACCTCCTGACTCATCCTTGTGCCCCCTACCCCTGCCTCAGCCCGGAGGGAGTGGATGTAGCTGGGAGCTTCAAACTTCTCCATCTCCACTCAAGGCGTTTGGCTCCCTAGCGCCCCTCTAGCCTTAACCCCTACTCCATGAGCCCTCCTTCTGATCTGGCGGGGGACGACAGGCCCTTGGCATCCCTGTCTCCAGGCTCTCCTCTCCCTGAATGTCTTCCCCTTAATCTCTCCAAACCCAACTGGCATTTCATGGTCTGTGAAGACCCCACAGAGAACACACACTGACATCCCCCTTCGTTCCAGCTCATGGCACTGACCCACCCTGGTGAATGGGTGTGACCCCTGCCACCTACCTGTTTCTGAGCATCTGTCTCCCCAGTGAGAGCACAAGTACCACGGAATCAGGAACCATGACTATGGCCACAGCACTTAGCACAGAGAGGCTAGGTAACTTGTCCAAGTTCATGCAACTAGTTAGTGGCAGAATCAGGGTTTGAACCCCGCTTGCCTGGCTCCAGAGTCTCTGCTTTTGGCCATCAGGGAACACTGTCTCTCTAACCTAAAAGCTCTGTCCTGTGTCATGAGGGGGCCTGGCCCCTCTCTCCATGAGCTGCCACATCCTTACTAGGGTCTATTTGCCTTACACCGGGGACCCTCACGAGCCAGAGGGCTGACTCTTGTGGTAGATCTTAGGGCGGGATGGCACCTGAGCCTCCTAGCTTCACCCCCAGCCTTTTCAAGTGGCCCACTCCACCATGTGACCTCACTAACATCCCCATTAACTTGGCAGCCCTGTCCCAGTCCTAACCCCCTCTCTTCTGCTGGTCATCGCTTGGCCCCCAGCTCCTGGCAGGCCTGGAAGTGTCTGGGAGTCTGCTACCTGTCCCCGCTCTCTCTCTGCATGACACCCCTAGCCCCGTCAGCCTCAGATTCTGCTTTACTCCTCCCTTCCCCAGACACACATTCCATGTGTACCTCTACCTGAGGGAATGGGAAGGGCACCTTTCTGTGTCTCCTGGGGTTAGCTATGCTACTGGGGCTTCAGCTGATGCCAGTCACTCCGGGTCTCCTAAAAAGAAGCCACAGCTGCTGTATAGCGAGTGCTAAGTGCCAGGCATCGGGTTGTGCTTTTCACCTGCATCATCTCATCTACCCCAGGCCAGCTCTATGAGACAGGTACTATATAATTTCTATTTTATGTAATTTCTCCAGATGACAAAGTTGAGGCTTAGAGCAGTTAAAAATAGTGTCATAGGTCAATACCCAGTAAAGGGCAGAGCTGGAATTCAAACCCAAGCCTGCTGGTTCCAGAGTACGTGCGCTTAACCCTTGATGCCACACTGCCTCTTTATGGTGAGTGCCAGACACCCTGGGCTGCCTCCCCAGCCCTATCCACACCCCCCAGGCTCACCTTTCTCCATCCCTTCTCACCCCTGCAGGCATCTCTAGCACCTTCCTCCCTACCTTTCTCTTGCCAAGCTCCAGAACTCCCCTGCATTCCAAGTCACTCAGTGTGTCAAGGATTCATCCCCTCTCTGGGTACCTCCACACCATTCATCCAGCGATGGAACATGACGGTTTGACCATCCACCCATCCATTCATTTCCATCATTCATTCATGGAATCCTGGAATGTCGGGGCTAGAAGGGGCTTTGGAGATTATCTGGTCCAGCGGCTTTTGAACCAGAATGCATTTTTCACAGAAAGCCTTCTGTGGAAGTTCTATAGAGATCAATGAGGGTTGCGGGGTGTGTGTGTATGTGTGTGTGTGTGTGTGTGTGTGTGTGTGTGTGTGTGTGTGTGTGTTGGGAGGTTGGAGGTGGTGTCCAGAGCCCTGCCTTCTCACCCCCACCCCCCTGCTCTATAGTCCCAGAGTGCAATTAGCCCAGGGCTATGTCCAGACACCCCCAGTCCATAAGAACCTGTTGCTTTCAGTCACTAACCAAGGGATGGCTGGGCTCCTTGCTCTCCGTGGACCCTCAGGACCTCTCCTCTCCACATGAGCTCTCCAGCTGGACAACCAGACTTCTTACACAGCAGCTCAGAGCTCCCTGAAGCACACAAGTGGAAGATTCCAGGCCTTCTTAAGACTAAGGCTCAGAAGTGGAATGACCTCACTTCTGCCGCACCCTCTTGGCTAAATTCAGGGGGAAAAGAAAGAAACCCCACCTCTTAGTGGAGGAATGACAAAGAATTTGCAGTCCTCTTTAACCCACCGCCATCTGTGTGACCTGAGCAAGAAAATTACCGAACCTTCCCAATTTTCCATCTGTGTTCTCATCTGTGAAGAATAAATACGTGGAATCCGTGGAAAGTACTTAGAACAGTGCCTGGCACAGAGTAAGGCTGCACTACGTGTTAGCTGGTGCTATTTTTACTTCTCACCCACGTGCCTAGCACTGTGCTAGGTAACTGGTGAGGCTGGGGGAGATCTACAAGAGTAAGTGGCAACAACAGTTTATACTCCTGATAATCAATAATCTAGTTCATGAGATAAAATTAACACACGCCGAGATCAAAGTACTAATTCAAGGCATTGTGTAATTCAGGAGCCCATGAGAGGTACAGATAACATACTTGAGGAAGTTGGAGGACAAAGAGACTGGACATGGGGGCTGGGTGGCCAGTCAAGGCTTCAAGGAGGGAGGGGGCCCCCTGGAGGGCCAATGGTTCGGCACAGACTCAGTCCAGCTCCCTGCTTTCAAATCTTAGCTCTGCCACTTTCTGGATGTGTCTCTGTGATCTTGCAAGATGCTTAGCCTCTCTCTGTGGCAGTTTCCTTTCTGTACCATGTATCTATCTTCTAGGGCTCCAGTGAGGAGTAACTGATTTATTTCCTATAAAGGGCAGCAGTGTCTGACATGGGATAGGTGCTCAGCAAGTTGAGTTAATCTCATCATCCCTCACGAGAGGAGACTTTGGCTTGGTGGCGAGAAGGGACAGAGGTCTCCAGGTGGATGGAAACAGTAACTGCATGTGTAAAGCGGGACTATGCCTGTGTCGTGCTCAGGGATGGAGAGAGAGCGCCTCTGCACGGGTGGAGACGTTTTGCGGCTGGGGAGGGGAGTGGGGGGCGTGGGCAGCTGGGGCCAAGGCCGAGAAAAGGGCAGACTGTGGGAGCCTTCAAGCCCAGCTAGGGTAATCTGGACTTGGTCCTTACAGCCTTCTAACAAGGGAGGGCTGCCATCTGGGCTGTGTGTGAAAGGGCCCCCCAGCAGTGGTGTGCAGGTGGATTAAAGACAGAGAGATGGCTTAGGAGACCATGGCCACAATTCAGGCATGAAATGGGCACGTCCTGGACTTGGGTGGAGGTGGAGGGAAAGGGAGGGACTGGACGCCTGGAGAGGGAGTCACTGCAGTTCTGGGGAGCCCCTGCCTCCAGCCCATTCACCCACCATGCCCAGCTGCTGGCTTCTGCCCTGGCTTCCTCCCTTCCGGGCCGGGCTTGAAGGCTGCATTCAGGAAGGGGGAAGCACAGGGCCAGCTCGACCCCCCAGAGAAACGACTGGACCCCATCTGGCCTCACAGTGTGGACTTGGGCCAAAAGGAGCAATTCTGGGAGGGGGAACCCAGCACTGGCTCTGTGTGTGTGTGTGTGTGTGTGTGTGTGTGTGTGTGTGTGAGAGAGAGAGAGAGAGAGATTGTGTGTGTGTGTAAGAGAGTGTGTATTTGTTGTGTATGCCTGTGTGTGAGAGAGACTGTGAGTGTGTGACAAAGAGAGAAGAGGGAGGACCATATGTCTATTTTCTCTGGGAAACAGATGTCTCCTCAAGTGGGTGAGAGAGTCAGTAAGGCAAGAAGAGAAGTGGGGTTAGAGGACCAGCTCCACATGAGCAAATAAACTGTCCCACGCACAGGGCCCCTCTGTGTGTCAATGTTTCAGATATTTTCCCTTTCTCTCTCTCTCTAAATCTTTCCTTTTCCAGTGTTTCTTCTTTCTCTCTCCCCAGGCTCGCACACCCACGCACAGCCGTAGGCGGTATTCCCTCCGTCTGGTGGCTCGCGTGGCGAGGAGCTTGGGTGCCCCCTTCCTTTGCTCAGGCTTTTCCTGGGCGGGGGCGGCGGTCAGAGCCCAACCAGCAGCGGGCTAGGGCAAGAGACCAGGTCATTCTCCCCATCTTGTCTCTGCCCAGCTTGCCTTGTGGCCCCACCCTTCCCTCCGCCTCTTCCCCAACAAACACTTGAGCACCAATGATGCGCAAGGCACTGGTCCAGGCCCGGGGGCCCAGGGGCTAGCCGATTCCGAAGTCCTGCCTGCCCAGCACCCTTGCTTTGGGAGAGTGGGATGGGAAGGGAACGTGTCTCGCTTACTATCCAGGCATGATGTGCCAGAACGGAAATCCCCCTCTTCGCTCCTTTCTCTGGTTTGTCCTGGTGCTTCCCGGTTTGGTTCTCTGCTCTTCTACCGGCCTTCCTGGTGAAAAACGCAGAGACGTTGGAGCCAGAGAGGCCTGGGTTTACATCCCAGCTCTGCCTCTTTCAGGCTGTGGGATCTGCAACAAGAAGAAGCTTCACCTCTCTGGCCTCTGGATTTCCTCGTCCAGATTGTAACGTTTATTGCTGAGTTGTTGGGAGAATGAAATTAGAAAATGAGCCAGAGTGCCTAGCAAAGCCATTTTCTCCCTTTTTGGTCTTGTTTCTTTTTTCTTGTCCCTTTTCTTTTATTTATTTAGGAAAAATGTACTGAGACTTCAATATGCTGGAACTGCGGGACGGGGAGAGGGCGGGAGTCCTGGTATCCGCTCTCCAGGAAACAAGATTCCAGCCAGAGCCTGGCAGCCCATCCCCTGGCCTCTGCTTCCTCACAGCCCATCTTCATCCCTTGGGAAGTGGGGAGCACCGAGGGCTTCTGAGCAGGGCAGTGACACCTGTGCTTTAGGACAGGGACCCGGGGTTAGTGCCGAGAGATGGGGAGGAAGGGGGGCTGCCGACGGGGCACTGCCAAAGCCCTCCCGTCACTCCTCTTTCTCTCCATCTTCCCTTCTCCCTCCCTGTGACACTCTTCTCTCTCTCCCTCCCTCTCTCTTCTCCTCTCCCTCCATTCCTCTCTCCCCTTCGGCTCCCCCTGTGGCTTGCCAGCTGCCAGCAGATGACATCTCCTTTCATGTTTGGGGCTGAGCACGGCTTTGAATGTGCGTTTGATTCCGTTAAGATAATAGCTGGTTCACTGTCAGAGGCAGACTGATCAGTTAAAACCTTAATCACTGCCTGTCTCCTCACATGGCTCTTACTTTTTCAGAGATTAATCCCCTCAGCCCTGCTCCAGCTCACATACGCCTGGGCCGGGCGGGGGGGGGGAGGCAAGGTTTGTGCTGTCCTTGTCGTTGTTGTCACCCTCATTACTCTGCATGTTAACTCCCTCCCTCTGTTCTTTCAACTGTTCCTTTCTTTCTCTTGTAACCCCCTTTGGAACCCCAATCTTCCCCCAGCTCACTTGTGTTCTCTCTCTCTCTCTCTCTCTCACACACACACACACACACACACACACACTCAGCTGTGGCTCTCCAGACAGAGTGTGAGCACAGGGACAGGACACGGTCCAGGCACATGCAGAGCGGGGTGGCTGGAGGATGCAGCTCTGCGCCACGGGCAGAGCCCGATCTTTGGAGTCAGACAGACCTGCCCCACCCCTCCCTCAAGTATTCACATGCTATGTGACCTTGGAGAGGAGCCTCAGTTTCCTCATCTGTAAAATGGGCATGAGAACACTCCCTTTGGGGAGGCTGTGAGCACCGAATACAAGAAAACATGTAGGGTACCCACAGCAGGGCCTGGCACAGGGCAGGGGTGCAGTGTCTTTCTTATTCTTCGTTCCTGCCTCCCCGATTCTATGGAAGGATCCTTCCCAGAGGTTGCTCTGTCCCTCCCAGAAGATGACGTCTCTTCTCTAGGCTCTTTTGCAGACGCTCCTCATGGGATCACCTGTCTCAGTGGACAGGTCTTACCCGGGATCCGGGAAGGAGATTCTGCTCGATGCCGACCCGTAAAGGGAATGTTAGGGACCAGAGAGGTCTGGCATGCCCATCGTTGGTGTCATTCTGTCATTCCTTCACAGCAAGGCATTAGGAGTTTGGGGTCTGGAGGCAGAATGCCTGGGTTTGAATTGCTTGCTAGTTGGATACCTTGGATGAGTCCGGGACTCAGTTTCCTTTTCTAAAACAGGAGTAATGATAGCACTTAGCACTTAGTGCCTGGCACAGTAAGTGCTATATAAGTGTTAGTCATGCCTGTTCAGTAAAGATGCCTGGGAGCGCTAAGGATGCAGAGTTGAACAGGACATGGTCCTGTTGCCAGGATGAGCCTGGCCTCGCGCAGAGGCTGACAAGTCAGCCGCAATTATGGTCCCATGTGGAGGACAAGTGGCCCAACCTCAGGGGTGAGGGGCAGCCTCCTGGAAGAAATAGATGGTGAGCTCCATGGCGGTAGGACTTTGTTTTTCCCACTGCTGTGTCCCCAGTGCCTAGAATGGGGCCTGGCGCAGAGTAAGAGCTGTCAGTCTTTGCTGGACGGACATGCGAAGAGCCAGCTGAGCTACATCCTAAAGGAAGAGTAGGTGACAACCCTCCCCTCCCTGGGTCTCAGTCTTCTCATATGTGAAAAAAGGGCTTGGACTGGAGTCCAGAGGTCTTGCTGGCTATCCTAGAAATCCATGCCCACTGACAGGGGTGGGCTGTGGATGAGGGTAATGAAGGTGGGGGTAGAGGTGGGGGATGGGAAGAATGAGGAGGATGGGGTAGTGGTGGAGGTGGGGATGGGGGATGGGCAAGTACAGGGGAGGGTGGTGGGTTCTGCTCCTGTTTAGAGACGGGGCTGGAAAGAGTTAGGGGGCCTGAAACATCCCCCTCCACTTGCCAACACCGCAGTAGGCGGCCTGGGGTTAACGGCGTGACACTCCTGCGGCAGTCGGTCCGATGGGCTTGTGATGCCTTTTCTAATTTGGTGAGCGCTGGAGATTAGAAGGCAGGGAGAAGAGTTTTCCTCTCACAGGTTATTATCCTGCCAACTCCCTGGGCGCCCAAGGGAGGGAGTCAGCGTGTTCCAGGAGAAAAGGAAGCAGGTCCTGGCATTCTGGATCGAGTGCCCCTGGGGAGCGGGGAGGGAGCCAAGGCTGGTGCAAATAAAATTGATGCTATTAATGGATCTGGTGCTGGTTGAAATGGGAGCAGCAGCCATCTCAGCAGCAGCAGAACCGGTGGGAGGAGGGAAGGGGGCTTCTTGGAAGTAGAACTTACAGATGCTAAGCATCTTTGGCTTGAAGGGACCCCAGATTTGCCTTTTCCTGAAGAAGAGGGGCATCCTCACTGTGCGGGTCACATGGTCCTTCTCCCCCGACTCTGCCCCTCCTCAGTCTAGGCCAAGGGTCCGGAGGTCTGTGTTGAGGCCAATCCCAGTTCCTTGGGGAAAGACCAATGCCTCCGGGTTGCAGGTCACATGGACGTGGATCTAGAGAATTCCATCACACACCTGGCTCTGCTCTCAGCTCACACTAGGGGAGGGAGAGGCAGGCTGGGGGTGAGGGGCTGGCTAGTCTGGACTCAGTAGAGGGCCCAGGATGGCCCTCCTGGCCAGAAGGAGCATCCACTGAGGCCCGTGTCTGATGACTAAAGTCCCCCTTAGCCCGTCCCAGCTGGGCTAAGGCTGAGTGGTGTCATGGAAGGGCGCCAGCCTGGAGGCCAGGAGTGCTGAGTCCTAGCTCTCCCCTGACCCACTGACAAGCTGGGTGACCTCAGCCTGGAGACCACCTCTCTTCAGGCTTCACTTTCCCCAACGTGCTGAGGATCTGTACACGCTGTTGTTTTGGGTCCTGGCAGAGGCTGTGGCCTGTGTTAAAGTGTGTCTGCCCTTCAGGTCTCACATCAGTTCCTCTGGGAGCGTCTCTACTCAGTCACAGCTGAGACTTCTGGGCTTAGGGGACAGGGCAGGGGTCACAGCTCTGGAGGAGCCTTGGGAAGGCAGGTGGGAGAGAAGCACAGTCCACGCTGCCCACTGGGCTGTCTGCCAGCCCCCTGGGTGAGGAGGGGGTCCTCATCTGCCTGGTGGGCAGCCATGAAGGTCTGGCCAGTGGTGGCCTCACGAGGTGCCCTTTCCAGACCAGTGGAATACCTAATTATTAGACACCCCAAGTGAACCTTTTAAATATCTCCACATGTGACAAAATTATTGTCATAATAAATAATAATAATAAATATTGGGAAATACCAGACAGTGAAAATGTTCTTTCATTAAACCGTATATAAACCCACCAAACAATAAGTAATAAATAACATGAATATTACACTACAGAAAAGAGGAAAGTGATTAATACATTAAAATTATATTAACGGCTTTTTTTGGGGGAGAAAAGCTCCCCAAAGGGTGACGCTTCAAAGTTGCAGAGAACGATTTGCATAGAGAATGACAGGACCACGTCTGTGACTTTGTAAGCACTGCATATCATGCTTTAGTTTGGAATCTACCGTTTAAACGCAGGGGTGTGTAGAACTCTGGGAACTGAGACGACAGTGACTGGAGCCAGGCTAATGACCCTGAATCGTTACAAACTTACTCTGGAAAGGAAGAGTGGAGTGAGTTCTGTGTGCTCCAGGCTGGCTGTATGCAGAGGAGTTCTTCAAAGGAACTACCCCGTACAATATTTATGAAAGAATAAGTAACAGAGATGCACTCATTTGAAGTTCATATCTATATTATGGAAACTCAACAGTAACCGCAGTAATTGCTTAGAACATAGCACAACAGAAGAATTTTTTTTTCCAAGGGAGCAATATTTTATCACTGACACAGAATTGCTGGCGCTCGGTGATAAGAAAAAAGCAGACCGACTTTTAGTCGATTTTATTATTGTTTTAAAGTTCTCTACACACAATGAACCTCTTCTTTGCCTGCACCTGAGGCAGACTGTTCCCTCTGCCCCCAACCTCGGTTCTCCACTGGGCTTTGCACATTCAAACCCCTTATTCCAGAAATCTTGGCTCCAAACCCTTCCCAATCAGGGCAAGTTAAGAAAACAGAGGCAAATAGCAATACATGTTAATCACCATCATCGTTGTTATTTTTGAAAAGTAAAGAACCTAGCAAATTTCACAGGACCCATACCATGGTCTAAGCATTATGTTTAGTACGTCACATCCATTAGCTCGTTTGATCCTCACAATCATCTTGGGAGGTAGGTTTTATTAAGCCCATTTTATTGATGAGGAAACTGAGGCTTATGGGGATTGCATACTTCAGTTTACATAGATGGCAAGCATCAGAGATGAATTCAAACTCCAAAGCCCATGCTCTTACCCGCTATGCAATGGACAATACAAGGCTTTATTTGATTACGCATCCAATGAGTAGAGCCAGCAATGTTGCAGACACTCAGAGGACAGGGGGTCATTTTGAAAGGCCGAGGGGGTCAGAGAAGACTTCCTGGAGGAGGATGCTCTTCATTTAGGCTTTTATTTTCATTTTTTGTTGTTGTTGTTGTTTGTTTGTTTTTGCGGTACGCGGGCCTCGCACTGTTGTGGCATCTCCCATTGCAGAGCACAGGCTCCGGACGCACACACTCAGCGGCCATGGCTCACGGGCCCAGCCGTTCCGCGGCATGTGGGATCCTCCCGGACCGGGGCACGAATCCGTGTGCCCTGCATCGGCAGGTGGACTCCCAACTACTGCGCCACCAGGGAAGCCCATTTTTTTCATTTTTAAAAAATTTTTTGGCTGTGCTGTGCGGCTTGCGGGATCTTAGTTCCCTGACCAGAGATCGAACTGGAGCCCTCAGCAGTGAAAGCCTGGAGTCCTAACCACTGGACCACCAGGGAGTTCCTTCCACTTAGGCTTTAAAGCAGACTGCCCTCGGGAGCAGCACCTTCCCTGCTCATCCAGGTAAAACATGCTTTGTCTTGGTGACTGGTCAGGACGGAGCTCCTAGTGCCATCCCAGGCCCAAATCTTTTCCTTCTCTCTGAAGACTCAGCCTCCCGCCACAAGGCCACCTCTGTCTCCCAGTCAGTCTTGCTTCCTCCACCACTCCTGCCTCTGGTTAACCCTTACCTGATTCTGCCCTGCATTGCACTCACTTGTAGACACCAAACAATCCCTCCCACCACCCCACCACCCCCTACACAGACAGAAGGGCTTTATTTCTATTTTACTTTATTTATCAAACACTTATTGAGTGCTTACTGTGTTCCAGGCCTCTTCTAAATAATTTCAAACATTAGCTATTAAATCCTCATCATAAGACTATGAGGTAGTTACGATTACTGCCTCCATTTTACAGATGGGGAAACTGAGGCACAGATATTCACTTATTAAATAGCAGTTGAGATTTAAACCTAGGCAGTCTGACAGCAAACTGTGTATTTAACTACCAAGGTAAGCTTTGAGAGTAGGAAGTGTTCCTTAGTCTTTTCTGCAGACTGGACAAACCTGGGCATCAGGTCTTCTTCCTACAGTGTCAGATGATATGGAAATTTTCCTTTGAATGAATTGAACCAGGTGAGTCTGACACCTGGTTCCTGACACCATGGGGGTCCAACTGGAAGCGGTGGTTCTCAGCTGGGGATGGTTTGTCTCCCTCCTCCTTGGGGACATTTGACAATTTCTGGAGGCATCTGTGGTTATCACAACTGGGAAGAGAAGTGTGTGTGTGATGCCAGCACCTAGTGAGTAGAGGCTAGGGATGCTGCTAAACAGCCTGTAATGCACAGACCAGCCCCTGAGTCTCAGTTTTCTCATCTCTAAAGCAGGCTTTGGTCAGGGTCAACCAAGATAATGGCTAGGAAGGTAACTGTTGTTGTGACCATTACGGGGCGGGACTTGGGGTGAATCTTGCAGGCTTAAGTCTGCCTGTTCCTGATCCCTGCAGGAGTTGCTGCTTGTGTTGGTGGTGGGGGGGAGGGGGACAGACCTTGCTCCTCCCTCTCAGGAAAAGGGAAGGAGGGATGGGGAGTCCCACTAGGCGTCCCAGGCCTGCAGGTCTTTAGGAACAGTAGGCAGAGGAGCCAGGGGTCCGGGAGGCGCTCAGAGACCAGCAGCAAACCGAGCTCTGTCCCACCGGGGCCTGGAAGCCACTTCCCCAGACAGGGGCAATTATCACAATCAAACAGTTGACACCAATTACGCACCAGGCCGAGAGGCGATGGCGGCTGTGCGGCAGCCTCGGCTTTGCATTTCTTAATGCGGACTGACAGACGCTGACCCTAGGGGGCACCGAGCTTGCCAGCTCTCAGCTGTTTCTGAGGCACCAATTTTGAGAGCCAAATTACTGCCAGGGCCCGCCCGTTCGCAGCACAAACCTGCCTCTGGAAGGCAGAAGCATTCGCGCCTCCAGGGTCCCCATAATCGGCAGCGCAGGGCTCACGGGGCTTGGCTGGAACTGCCCTTCCCGGGAGGGCTGAGGATGCGCAGTGGGCCAGGTGCGCTGGGTCCTGAGGGAAGCGTCCACCAGGTCCCTGCCGCCCCACTCAGGGAACCCACCGAGCACCGTGGAGGGGGCGCTCAGCTTCACTCTATGTGTCCTACACTGTGGGGTCTCACTCTTTGTCCCGCATCCCCTAGGGAGGAGAGAGCAGGAGGGTCTTTTAGGAAGTGGAGCTCTCCCCATCGGAAGCTGGTCCTGGACAGTTTCTTTTCTTTTGGGTGGCAGGGAGGGCGGGTATTAAGCAGTGCTTACCATGCTGTTGTGCTGGGCACGCAGGAGTGTCAGCCATGCACCGAGGGGCTCGGCTACAGGCAGCAGAGGCCACAAACCCAGCCTGCACGGTGAGGGTGTGAGGATGGACAGGCCTGTGTTCATGCCATGCTGTAGGTCAGTCAGGGACCTGTGGAGCTTTAGTTTCCTGACCTGTAAGGGCCTTCCAGTTTTAGGATCCCCCAAAGCAGGAGTTACCTCCTGATAAGGCCACAGGGAAGTCTGGGTCAGGATTCCTCAAACTTCAAGCATTGAGATGATCAGGGCAACATGCTTTCCCTCCGTTTACTTCCAACTTCATCCACCTCCCCCTTAGGGGGTGCAAATTCCTGCTCGTCCCCCCACCTCTGCTCAGTCCCCCCACCTCTGCTCAGCCCCAGGCACTCCGGAAGGCTACTGGGTGGTGAAGGAGAAATGAATCCAGTTCGGGGCTGGTCTTTTAAGTCCCCAGCTTTGACAAAGTAAGCCCTCTGCCCATCAGTGCCTCTCAGCCTCCCCGAGGCTGGTTGCCCTCTGTGCACCTGAGACACACAGTGCTAGGAGGCACTAGGCTCTGTGAGAGGGGGTGCCTGGCCGTCTAACATGTCTCCTCTTTGCCCCCAGACCCTCCCTGGGCCCCATGCCAGCCAACCATCAGGCCTGCCTGAAAGTCAAGGACTGCGATGGGAGGGGTGCCTTCAGGGGTAGGAAAACTCACCATCCGTGCCCAGCGGCCTCTTTGCCACTGGGGTAGGAGGCGGATCGCTTTACAAGAGGACCTTCCCAGGCAAAGAGTGCACGTGCCCCCCAACCCACAGAGTCCCCAACACGCCCCTTGAGCTTCCCACTACCCCCTCTGGACTGCCAGCCCAGTCTCTTAGATGCACATCCATCCTATTTTCCGATCTTGTGAAAAAGAACCCTTTTTGGAAAACTGAGCATTCCTCCCTCCCCCAACGGTGTTTGGACTTCCCCACTGTTCAAACGGAAAAACAGAGGATTCAGCAGGGGCAGGGCGCCACTGATGGGAGAACTCCAGCTCGGCACATCAGGGGCACCTCCTGCGTGCTCGTGTAGGGTTCCGTCCTTGGGCTGGCCATCCTCTGCCCAGTCATGAGGATGGAGTAGCGCCAGGGTAACTGCCCTACTTCCGAGACGTGGCCTGGGGACCCCACTGAAGTCCCAGCGGCTCTCCTGGCCTGGGCGTCTGGGCTGAAACCACAGTTTCCGCGCGGGTATCCGGGGCCACTCTCCTGCGTCCGGCTCAGACCCGGCGGCCCAGGGATCCTGATTCTAGGCCTTCAACTCGGAGCCGCCAGAGTCGAGTCGTTGGCGCTAGAGCATTCAGGGCTCTGCCCCGAGATCAGGGCAGCCGGGGCGTGGCGGCGTCCCCTCGGGCCCTCGCCGCCACATGCGCGTTCCGTCGGGCAGCCGCATTAGTCACCGTCCCCGCCTCGTGTGGCGCCCGGCCCAGGAGGCCGGGCCTGGGTGCCAAGCGGAAGCGGGTGAGATCCCGCCGTGCGCCGCCGGGAGGAAAGGAGCCCGAGCCCCTGTGCCGGGTGGGACACCCCGGCCACAGCGCGCCCGCCCCCAAAGCTGGGCGACATTAAACCCAGCGCGTGGCGATTCCCCGGGCCTCCGCGAGGGCGGGCGACGCCCCTGACGAGGACCGGGAGTGTTTATCTGTATATCGTGTCAGCAAGTGCATCGGCTTTAAAAGGCCAAGCGGGGTTCCTGGGGATTAAGGATCAGACACAGGGAGCCCTGTTCTCTCTGTCTCCGCCCTCTTTCCCACCCCAGGAACAAGAAAAAGAAAAATCTGTTGGAAATGTTTTTTTTTCACAGACTTAAAAGAAAAATAAAATACATTCCAGGAACTGGGACGGCTGCGGAGCAAACTCAAACCAGAAAATGCTTAAAGATGTTTTAATGACTTAAACACAGGGCCGGTTTGTGTCTAAAAGTTTCCACATTAAAAAAAAAAAAAAAGAAAAGAAAAAGAAGGAGAAAGAAAAGAAAATTCAATATTAAATATCCTTCCACCACCTCCTGGGCCCCTCCACCAGGCCCTCCTGGTTCCCCTCGCCTTCTGGGGGCTCCACGTCCCCATTTCCTCTGCATCTTTGCCTTCAGCTGTGGGCTATTAGCACCCGGTGTGAACAGAGACCAGACCCCTCTATAAACTTTATATTCACATTCCAAAAACGAAAAAACAAGGAAAAGGGAGAAAAACAACACCCTTAGGTACAGGCCCAAATGTTCCTGCGAGCTGAGGCCTTCCCCTGCCCCCAGGCTCAGGGTCAGAACTGTTAACCGGCAGCTGACAGATTTTTACAACACGAATTAGACCCTCGTTTGACTCAGGATTAGGTCTATCTTCCATCTCATTACTGCTCTGCCTTGTTGGAGCCCCCTTTCTTGGAGGTGGGGAGTTGCAGATAGGTCTTTGGGGTCCCGTCAGAATTCTCGCTCTCTGAGCTGGGGTGGGATGGGATGAGGAGACAGGGAGACACAGGTAACTGGTGAGACTTGGGATCCTGGATGGGGCTGGGGGTGGCTAGCTGGAGGGCCTGAATGAGTTTCTTGAGGCATTTGTCAGGTGGAGTGAACCAGACACCTGCCTCGTGATACAGGTAAGTTATGTGGTGGGTAAGGCAGGTGCTGGGTTAGAGATTGATTTTCTCATTATTCCAAGGGATCGCAAACCTTGGGAACAACAATAGTGATTGCAATGTTTACTGAGCACTTGCTATATGCCGTTTTGTATTTAATCCTCAAATTAAACCCACGATGTGGGCACTATCGTTATTATGCCCATTTCACAGATGAGGATGCTGAGGCTTAGAGAGGGTAGGAAATTTACCCGAGGACCCTGCCAGTAAGTAGGAGAGTCAGGATTCAAATCTGGCACTGGACGAGTCTAGAGCCTGAGCCTTCAGGTCAAACTGCCTCTAATGCCAAGATCACAGTGGGTGCCTACTACGTAAACATCTATCTCTAATCTCTTTGTTTTCATTTCACTCACTAACTGAATTTTAGGAACTTTAAGCCTGAATTCCTGCTGGTAGAGTTCTGACCATCTCCTGTTATCTAGTGTGAGACGAAGACCAGCAATCATCCTCTCATCCTGGATCTACCTCTGGGATTCAAGAGCTGTTAGGATAGGATCCTGGTTGGGTGACTGGCTTCTCTCTTATTCTTCCTGGATCCAAAGAAGCACTTTACAGGGTGTAATTTCTAATGAAGGCAGTTAGGCATTTGCCAAGAGGCCTGGGGAGAGAGAGGGGCTTTCATGTCACCAGAATGGAGAAGGGCTGGAGGAGCTGGAGCCCTGGGCAGCTGCCCAGATGTTTGGCCTCTGGGAGCTTGACTACAGAGGTAGCTCCAGCTGCTTATGCCCGTCTTCTCCTCGTGAAGGTCAGCACAGGGTGGGGAGAGGGGAGGGTGGTGGAGCTACTGGTGTCTGGATACCAAGGACACAGTGACACTTTAGTATTCTCAGCTCAAGGGCTCATCATGGGAAAAGCTGCTTTATGGACACAACTTACTACTCAAGGGTCAGCCCAGAGCAGAAAAATGTCTGGGAATTCTGGAGCCATTCAGAGTCTTTTTTTTTTTTTTTTTTTTAAGTGGAAATTTGAGGAAATTTTGAAGCATATGTAACACTTTGACTTTAAGTGTCCTTAACAAAGTTAAATCACTTTGTCAGTTTAGGAATGTAAAAATGCTTTATGTATAACTTGGTTTGCTCATAAAATCTTCATTTGGGTGTATTTAGAAACATGAGGCCAGAGAAAGGAAAGTTGAAATTTGAGGAGAAACCTCCAACCCTCTGACATGGAGTGAGAAAACAAATAGAAGTTTCTTTATAAATTTTGTTTGTCTCCTCGTGTGGTTAAGCACATGTGTGGTGCTGGAGGTTGGGGGTCAGAGACTGCCCCCCATATCTCAGGAGGGAGCCACCTAAGGAACAGGGCAGGGAGAAGGAGAAACATACAGAGAACTGACAAGGGCAGCAGAGCCAGGGAGGCTGGAGCTGAGTTTTCCTAGGGATTTTGGAGGAGGAGCCGCATGGCTCTGTGCAAAGGGTAGGTCATTGTCCTCATGGCAAAGTCACCCCATTCCCAGCTGAGACTGAAGTTTCAATGTCTTCCTATTATATTAGTCCACCCCCGACAACGTTTTCTTCTTCTCCTAGTCTTCCTTTTTTCTAGTCTTCTTGCTGCCCTCTGACTTCTAACCTTTTCCCCCTGGAGCAGAGAGTCTCCCTGAAGTTCTCCAAAAGCTCCCAAACTTGGTTCATTCCAAGCAACATTTATTAGGATCCTTCAGGGATAGGGACGTGAATTAGACCCTGTCTTTGTCCTTGGGTGCCAGGTGCAGGCCGAGTCAGAAGAGGATAACTGCTATTTATTGAGTACTTTCTATGTGCCAGGTACTGTATTAAGTGATATATGTATTACATTAACACAGTTAAACTCAAGAGTTGAGTCTCATTAAATCCATTTTACAGATAGTGAAACTGAGGCACAGATTGATTAAGTAACTTGCTCAAGGTCAACTGGGGTTTGAACTCAGGCAGCCTGGGCTCCACATCTGTGCCCGTAACCATGCCAGTATCCCAAGGCCAGGGGTGTTCCCAGGATGCTTGATGATCACTGGGGATAGCACTGTCCCTGTCCTTGGGCATCTCAAAAGGCCTCTTTGAGGAGATGACCCCTGGGTGGCTGCAGAGACAAAGGAAATGGGATAGAACATTCCAGGCTGAAAGGATGGGAGAGAGAGGCATCACAGTATAAAGTCCAGTATCGCATGTCAGGAGATAAACCATTTTTGGAATTTCTAGAATGTAAATAAAGTGTGAGGTCAGAGCATACAGGGGAGGAGGCTGGGGAGACAGGTAGGAGAAGGACCAGACCATGGTGAGCTTGTCCCATGCTTGGAGTTGAAGGTATCTTCTGGAGGGGATGAACAGCCATCCAAGGGTTTATGCCAGGGAATGAGGCAAGAAATGTGCATTCTTGATAGAATTATCTGGGGGATGGGAACATTGTGGAGAAAGGACCGGTTAGAGGTGAGACTGGAGGCATGAACACCAACTGGGAGTTGAATGGGGAATCTGAATAGACAACTTAACATTGGGAATGGAGAAATGGCTTGAACTAGAGGCAAGAAAATTTTGTTTCCTTTCATTTACTACTTATAGTCTGCCTTATTCCATTAAAGATTCTCAACTAGACCTCTGACTTCCTAAATTCTTCCCAGAATGTTTCCTTATTTTTCCCCCACTAATTGCTCACCGCTGTGTAAGTTGTCCCAGTTCACATTACTCAGTTTCTTCTCTGAAAACTGGCCTATTTATTACAGCGAGGTGACCATGCAAGCTGGTGGCTGAGTTCAGTCCTGATTCCCACCTGTTACACAACTATTAATAGCACTCCCTTTTACTCTGCAAAGTGTTCTGCTTTGAACTATGTGGTCACCCTACTTAAAGCACATACATGAAAAACAATTGCGACAAAGCCTTGAATCTAGAGGGTTGAGTGAGTAACAGAATTAGGTCCTGAGCCCAGGTTTCCTGACTCCTAGTTCAAAGCTCCCTTCACTTCCCCATGTCTCATCCCCAGTCTTCCCCTTTTCCTAGGGAGCATCTTCTCAGCCCTTCCACTCATCACGGATGCCCTGCACCCCTATCCAGCAACGGAAAGGAGTGGGGAGAGGCATGTCTTTCATCCACATATACAGATCTGAAGATGGAGAAAGTTTAAGTTTCACAGCCCTGGAGATAAAGAGAATCCGAGAGTGAATGCTGGGAAAACATGGGGGGAAGCAGCGTGGTGTGAGAGGGAGACCCTGGAGGATGTTTCAGTAGGTTAATAACCTAAGCTGTTGCCAAGCTGAAATTAGAAAGAGGAAGGCTCTGCCTTCCGAATGTGGAGGAGGGGGGCTAATCCTGTCCTTTGATAAATGGATCACATTCTAGCAAAATGAGATGCTCCGCCC